>NC_089992.1:21289326-21607937 GCF_036417845.1 Apteryx mantelli
GATATCAGTCACCTTCACCTCCTTCCTATAAATTTATAGTGTTATCAATTCACGTAAAGCAGAAAGGCGTGTTCTCACTGGATAAATGCATTTTTCTATTTTTATATTTTTTTCCTCTGTAGCTTTTCAATTTTTACTAACACCATATTCTCATAAAAACTATTTGAAGGAAACTAAAAAAAATTCACGCAGGACCCACCATACATGAGTCTCACGGTATGGAGAAAATAGTTGGTAACACAACCAGAGCCACTCTTTCTATTTGAATCCTGGCTGCACTGATGCTTTATGGACTTCATGATAACTGGATTACTGAGCTGAATGTTATTGAAAAACAGACAAAAAGATTTTCTTTGCTCTGCACACTAATAACCAGTAAAAAAGAATGGAAAAAGAGCTATTAAAACAAAAAAAAAGTTACATACGTAGCTAGTAAAAGCTGCAACTTGGGTCCTTTTCCTGGAAGAGGACACCAGGCAATGCCATTCACAACAGCTGGATGTGATAGTGAATGCAGACGTCTCCAACATCCTCCCATATATCCCCAGAGTTTCACTGTTTCTTCTTTAGCACATGTCAGGAGAATTTTACCAGTTGGATCCCACTTCATACTAACAATCATATCCTAGTGGATTTAAAAAAAATTAAGAAGTGGTATCGAGTAACACAATGGAAACAGAAAACTCAACTCTCAGAGCTAGTGCAACGTATGTTTCATTATTAATAACAAAGACCATTTTATTATCATATAAATCACAACAAACAGAGATAACGAGATGCAATAATGAAGTCATAATGATACTTTCCAGAACTATTAAAAAAAAAATCCAGGTTCCTGAGAGAAACTAAGGGGAAAGTACAGAAAAAAAGTTCTCTTTTCACACTGAACACCTTTTTTGAAAAAAATTTTTTTCAAAAAAAGTAGGCAACTTTTTCTTCACTTTTATGTTGTGAAATTGTAGTATGAATCACCTTAACGGCACCGGGATCGTAAACATATGCAATGGGCCAGATGTAGCGCTGAGTCTCCTAAGTGAGGCAGGAAAGGAGAACAGCCCATAGCAGAAGCAAAACAAAACCATAGCTTTATTCTCCCAGCGTGTCTCTCCTACGCCTACCATGTTTCAAATATCGAGACCTATCCATGGAAGCACTCAAGAGGCTTTTAACTGAACCTACACCTGGGGAATTCTCCTCTTAGCTTGACAAATCATTTATGGACTATTACTGACTTATTGTCACATACTGGGCAAGAGAAGGATCCAAATCTTAGCGCCCGCATGTTTTTCAGAAACATCTTTTGCTTATCACTGTAACTGACGCTTTACAACAACATGTGATATGACTAAAACTAAAATTTATTATGAGCACTTTTACAAATGAAGAGAACTACAGTCTTTTAAATCTAGAAGTGCATAGTCATGCCTTTAATACACTTTTGTTGCTGTATCAGCATAAACTTCATTACCTCTTATAGCAAAAAAGAGCTATAACTTTTATACATTTTTTACATTTGGCTGAATGGTCCTCTAACATCTATTTTGTTTAATGTATGTATCAGAACAGGTGAAATGCATTTTTTCTTAAAATAAGCTGATTCTCTGCACTTGATTTTATAAAGAGCTTTCAAATACAGAGAATAGCTTGAACAGAGTTCTTTACCCACAACAATTACACATTAGTTTCAAAAAGACTAACTCTACCTTATGTGCATCAACCAGAACAATTCCTCCTTTTTCAAGTGGTTCCTTTGTTCCTATTAGCAATTTTCCATCTGAATAGCCAACTGCAAATGGTCTGTCTTCGCTCAACCAGGCAAGGCATGTGACAGACACTACAAGAACAAACAACACAACATTAATTAAACTAAACTGAACTTCACTTCTGCCAAAGAACTTTTTACAGTGCAACTGCCTGAAATACAAAATGTGTAACAACCTCCCCCACCATCAAGGTTAACTAACATACTTTTTGTCTGAAATTTTTCTTAAATTTTTACAGTAAATATAAATCTGAGTGCCACTGTAATCACAACTCTTAAGATCATTTTATAAGATTTCTTTCATTATTCCTCCTTTTCATTAAAATTACTGTATTTATTTCTCTTAGGTTTATGTATTTGCTAATAAAATTTCCTAAGGAGAAAGGCAAAAAATAATCCTGTCCAAGACTGGATTATTTCCATTCTGAAAGATAATACAGACATTGTGAAAAGAACTATGTCAGGTTAAAAAAAATGTAGACCGAATCCTATAAATGCATCTGAGATAGGAAGAGACAGGAATGCATAGGGATGCTTCTAAGAAAAGTACCAAAAGCAACTTGAGCCTTTGATCATAAATAGATATTGCCTCAATATTGCCTCTACCTACAAGTGCTAAAAACTCTGCAACTTTTCCTGAAGAGGCTTATTCTATCAAGGCAATATGCAAAACCACATAACGCTACCAAAGATGTGCTATCTGACTTCCCCTGGGACTAGAACTATACAGGAGAAGTGACAATAATTCAGGAATTGAAATGAGACTAACTACACACTATCTGTAGGCAGAGCGGATGTTGCAGAGAATCTATATTGCATTTATACGATGGCAAGGAATGTGGGGCCGGGCCTACTACAAACTGCCTTCACTGTAGGGGCAACCAGGCTGCAGATCCAGACCCCACAGGCTTTTCTCCTCTCAGGAACACAAATGGTGTTTGGTAGTGCCAGAAGTGGTACCCCCATGAACAATAAATAGAACGAGATTATATATTTGCTTTTAAAAAAAAGTTGGGAAAAATTTGTAATTTTAATCTCTATTAAAATACTGATATGGTCACATACCATCCTTTCTGTAGCAGTGTTCCAGTTCTAGTCGGTGCATGGTTGAAACATCTACAACTTCAATAAGCCCAAGAGATCCATCCATACGACCAATTAATAATAATTCTGGAGCATCGCCTGTCCATGGTGCAGCTGGCCCTTCTTCTGGCCAAGCTAGAGCAGACACCCAGTGAGGCTGAAGATCTAATAATCCTTTTCCTCCTAGGAGCCCAAAAAGTCTTTTAGAACTACTTCATCTTCATAAAGAAAAGAAAACAACAAGAAAACACTTTCCATGGGAAAATACTGACAGACCATATTTACAGCTAGGACACATGCTACAAATTCACATAAGGTACAAGACTATGAAGCAATGGATCTACACCGACAAAAGCTAGCTAACAAATCTCAAATCTCAGTCAAGTTAGATGGTTTTGTTAAAAGGAGAAAGTTAAGTTCTTCAGTACTAGAAAACTTCTATACTTTTCTTGTGGACTGTATACTAAGATGAGGAAAAAAAAGGATAATTCAAATAATAAGTATCTTAAAGCACCACAAACGCCTACTGGACCTCATCTATATGAAAACATTCACAATTGTCAGACAATAATCAGTGATTTTCATATGCGCAAAACAACACAGTCGAGTGTCAGAAATTTCAAATGACAAAGTGACTAACAGTCTTCCTCTCAGAGGTGTTCTGAAGGTATTATTTTGGGTTAGTCAAGTACACAACAAATGAGAGGAAAATATCAGAAGAGAATCCATTTAAAGATACTTGCAAACTGCAATAAAGGATTGGGAAGGACCCTTCCTGGATCAGGTTCAGTGCTCTATAACACTATGCAGTCTCATTCATAAATTTATCTAATCCATTTTAAAGTGTTTCTTCGCCAGTTGTCATTCCTCCATGTAAGCTATTTGAGATCAAGATCCTTTGAGCATTAGAAATTTTCTTCTGATTTCCTTTAGTTATTCACGGCCAATTTATTTCCATTTCTTCTTGTGCCAACACTATCCATTTGCTTACACAGCTGCTTTTTCTCCATGGGCTTCTCTTTGCTAGTGCTTATCTTCCTAATGTATTTATTCATAATCTTCCTCCTCTAAGACTCTTTTGTTCAACTGAACAAAGCGAACTCTCTCATTCCACTCTCATCAGAAGGTTTTCCATCTACCTTATCACTCTAGCAAACCCTCCCAGCATCTGTTTCAGTCAATTTTGTCATTCTTGATGCCTCATTTAGAAAGATAACTCTTGGAGACTACAGGAAGATAGCATTTATAGATGAAAATTGCTAATAGCAAGTCTCAAACCTAAACATTTTTGATTCAATAATAGACAACAAGGCTTCACACTTGTCGTTCAGTTTTCTACTGACATAATTTAAGGCCCACATCCATTTGTGGTTAGTGCTGTTAATTACATAGGGTTTACAAGATTTTATGAAGGAAGGTAGGCATTTAAATTGGAGAGCACACACACTTAAATATCTAAATAAACAAATATTCTATAACTTAGCAGTTTCCCTAAAAATAAGCTGCATCATAAAGTATTCTGAGGTAGTTAGAGTTAGAACATACCGTTGACTTGCCATATGTTCACCATCTTTTCTGTAGCTCCAGCCAGATACTTGCCACTGATGCTCCAACAGACAAGAGACAAACTGAGGTCACTAGGTGACCCTAGACTTTCTTCAGAATCACCTTCTCTATAATGCAATAAAATAATGCACTTTAAAAAGGGTATTCTCTTGTAGCAGACAGGAAAACATAGAATTCATGAAATATCTGAGTTAAAATTTGGAATTCTTCTGCCATTGTTGCAGTTTTACATAGGAAGTGTATCTTTCTGCTCATCGTTCTACATTTCATTTAAAATCTCTCTAAATTATAGAATGAGATACCAGTTATTTCCACAATAGAGTCTGTAGTTAGGTTTCAGTTAGAAGGTTGATTCTAATTAGCTCTAACTTTACCTACCTACATGGATACATCTCAAACTTAACAAAAAGCATCTTTGGTGAAGGGAAAACTTTCTGGGAAGTCACAAAATGAAACAAAATAGCTTAGACCAAGTAAATTAAAGAGGTACCATCTTGCTACTAATTCTAGTCTAAACATTTCCTCCTGTTACAGCACTGTTGAACTGCCTTACGAAGTCTAAATTCTATTTTAGAGTTTGTTTGGCTAACTGCAATGGGACCACTGGTATGTTCTACTGCCATTGAAGAGCACACAAGAAAGGCACAGTTTTTATTCATTTTAGAAACAGGAAAATGAAGGCTACAATGTGGCCAGGATGCTTCTTGTAGGCAAGATACTGTATTGCCCTTTTATTTTTTGAGATAAAAGAAGAGTATGTTGGTGTGTTTTTATTCAAGCAGGAGACATTTTTTTGTGAATACAGCAGATAATATGATGCTATGACTAACACAAAAAGTTAACAGAACAGATACTAATATTGTATCATCTGGTAACATTTAAACAACTTTCCTCCCAATCTCAGAAAAACAAAAAGCAACCTCACAAGAAGAGGAGATAGCCCTATCAAAAAAAAAAAAAGGGGGGGGGGGAGAGAGATAATGCCTTTTCATCTGGTCATCTCTAAGGGCTAAAAAAGAAGATTCTAACTTTAAAGATGAACTGACAGCTTTCTACCACAACAGTGAAGACGATCAGAATTGTGCTGTGTTTGTATTTAAAACCATTATTGAAATCATGAACAATCAAGTCCACAGAAGTACTGAATTCTGAATGTGCTGTAATGGAAGCACACTTCTCTGTCCCCTGCATAATAATCTCATTACTATCTTCTGAAGTCAAGTTATGTGTCATCCTGTTTATCCCTTTAAAGCAGCATCTATAACAGTAGCAGGCAAACAAGAACTAAAAAGACTGCACAGAAATCATCAAGAAACAGCCATCTAATACACTATTGTTTCTTCTGTACCAAGGAATTAATTTTAATTTAGTCTTACAACAGATTTAATGCAATATTTAAATATCATTTTTAATTATATTTAAATACTATTTTAATTAATTAGGTTACTCTTCTCTCCTAGTTGCTTCAACTCGGAGAAGAGTAACCTAATTTTGGCACTGAGTGGAAAACAGAATCTAAACTTGGATGCAAGAATTTCAGTATTAAGCTGTCTAAGAGAGTTTCTTTCAAGGCAGATGTTTACATATCCAGGCTGCAGGGCCTAACAACTCTAAGTGTTTAACAACCGGACCAGATTACGAACTCATCCCAACCTATTTTCTCATTCCTTTTCATAAGCCAGCAACTCTCTTGTGCCAATACTTCTGTGCATGGTAAATGCTGTAAAACTCAGTGAACAAATTCAACTTTAAGAATTTCAAGACAAAAAGGCAAAACAAAGGTCAAGTTATTCTGGGTTTCTATACACTTAAACATTCGGGTTTCTTTTAAAGAGACACTAAGAGCAAATTAGAAATTACAAGTTATTCTACTGATAGGTCCTTTGTTTTGGCACAAGTGATGGGACTGCACATAGTAAGAATTCCTTAAATAAGTACCAACAACAACTTCATTTCTCCATGGCATCTAGTTAAGCTGTCACCAGTGAAAATTTACTAATCGATTATAGAAGAAATAAAACAGAATTCATTAATGCTTAAATGCATGCAACTGCGAAGTTGTTAAAATTACTCTATCATTCATTTTTGAAATAAGGCATTTGATAAGCTCCAAGGGCTAACCATCCTAGAATTGTCATCCCTGTTGAACATGCTTGACTTGACTGCATTTTTAAAAGGCTCTCATTAAGAATCCTCACTAATTACACTTGTTCTGAACTTAATGTCCTCTGTAGTGTAAAACAGAATCTGTGTGACTAACAGATGTTTCATCTTCTATTTTCAATGAGACTAATACTCGTCTGCCATTTTTCATTTTTCTAGGTAAAAGAACCCTAAAATACAATTCATAAAATTTACTTGTCTTTCAGCAACCCCCAAACCCCTTTCTGTCTAGGTATAACGCAGTGCCAGCTGGACTACTGCTCAGGATGTTGTAATTAATGAAAGGCATCAACATACCGACCCACCTCAGTTTTGGAGCTAGAAGCCCTTAGATATAGCTGTAAGTGTTCTTTGTCCCATACTACAACCTGCTGAACCTGAACATCCTTTCAATACTTCTTAGTAAGGCTAAATGACTAAATATTATTTATTTATTTCAATCTGTTTTGGTTCAGACTAGCTCCATTTACTAGTTTCAGAGAATTGCATTATTATTTGTTAGGGATTTTATTACAGAGACTGTTGATGAATCATAAGCAAAATTCTAAAATCTTTAAGTCAGTTTATACAGAATTTGAATGTTCACCCTGAGGGGTGTGACATCCAAACAATACCATAATATTTCCCAGACACTTTCATGATGGGCAATTATTCTAAGCACCTGAAGCCCAAAAGTCAGAAATTATTTTTTCAACATTTGACCAGAACCACCACATTTGTAAATACCATGTGTACCCTCTGAACTGCCCACTGGAACCAGCTGAAGGAATATCTGAGATTTGCTTTCATATGACAGTCCCTTAGAGTTCTTATTTTACTCATTCGTCATTAGATGAATTTATTAAGAATGTTTTTAAACAGTTTTAGCATGATCTCCTTATATTAGCTCTTACCACCTTGAAATTTAAGTTCTCTTTTCAGTTTTAAGCCATTTAATTTACTTTGCATGCCATAAACACAACACAGCAAAAGTCCCAAAGAAAAAGTGAGTGAATATTTGTGCAAGAGATATTGTGGAATTGGGCCTTTTTCATTATCTTGCATGATCACAGCTTAAGTTAAATATTTGACTATTATAAAGTATCAACTTACAACTTGTTGAGCACACATGTTTGTTGCAATGAATATTGCTTTTTTGTAACATTCCATACTCTTATAGTGCCATCATTTCCACTAGTCGCCAGAAGTCCCTTTTTGTTGCACCAAACACATGTCATGACCTACAAAAATCAAAATTATTATTATCATAGCAAAATCAGAGTTTAAACCCAAAGCTTAGGTATATTTGTTCACTAATATAAATATTAATGAAAACATTAACCATTGGCACAAAGCATTAGCTTGATTATTTAAATCCGCTATAACAATCAAACAAACAAGCTACATTTTTCTCCTTCTGTAGTATGGTGGAATCAAGTGCACTTCATAAGGATGCAGCACACTGTTCAGATTCATGCTCCACAGGCCACTATTGTGCAGAACACTGGACAAAGACATTAACTACTATCACAGACAAATTAATGCAAATTAAGATCTAGTCTAAGAAAAGATTTGTAGTGATTCAGTTGACTTCATGTACTGTGAAGATAGTTTCACATCTCCTTTAAATGAAGCTTCAAAGCAGCTATGTGTTTTTTTGCATCAGAGGTATCCTGAAGCAATAACTAGCTTTATCACCAAAAAGTTGCTTCTTGTGGGAAATCATTCCAGTTAGCATATTTGTAAAAAAAACAGTCATTTTACTTTTTCTGTATTTTACAAAAAAAGTGTAATATTAGAATTCATGCAATTTTGGTAGAAATCATGCTTACCCGGTTCTGATGAGCCTCTAATTTTATGAAAGAACATTTTCGTAAGTCTCCCCCCATATCAGCAAGGGTCTGAGGAGTAGTTTGATTATCTCGATCATGTGCTGCAAGAGTTCGCACCAGCTGCTGAGCAGCCCACTGCCTATGTTGTGAAGACAACCTTGAAGAAAGGCAGCAAGCTGCTAGTGCGTTAGCCAGCTCCAGAGGGCCTACAGCAGAAGGATCATAGGAAGGATGGGCATACAAATGGGCAATTAAACCTGCTTAAACAAAACAATGAGATGATGCCCACATGAGTACGAAACAGAATTGCACAAATGAATACAGCATTAGCCATAATTTCCAGAAAGAAGAAAAAGATTAACATTTTATGCCGAACATTACAATCATGTTAACCGTTAGAAAACATGCTTTTCTGATAACAAGAGAAAAATAACCCCCTTTAAAACTTCACCAAAAAAAAAGAATAGTCTTATTCCCAACATACAGAAAATGGTCACTCAAGCAGTAAGTGCTGTCTAAACAGAAAGTCTCCTCTGACACAGATAAGCTGCTGGCACTGCTGTCTTTCCCTCCCCTTACCACAGCAGGAGCCTGGTGTCGAGGCACAGCAATTGCTTTGCTGTTCCCGCACCTCTCACAGCAGCAGCAGCAGCAGCAGCCGCCCCACGTTCTGCCTCACAGACAGAAAAGTACCTTGGTGGCAGGAATGTTATTCCCCTTCACGTCACTGTGTGGCACAGCTGAGGCTGAATGCCTTAGCTATAGGCTTTGAATACTTCTAAATGTTTAGATTTCTTTTAAAGGGGCAGAAGATGCAACTATGAAATAAAATCACATTTCTAAGTAAAATTTGTGTACTATGATACTAAACTATAAAATTACCCAGATTAAAAGAGGTTTTGTACATTTTTAAACACTGAGAGTATATATATTATATTCTAGCAAGTCTCTCCATAAACATAAATGAGGAACTGAAGATTAAATAATTAACAATGGTAAACAATAAATTAGAACCATATCATACCTTTCTTTTCAATTTCTGCTTTATCATAATTTGGCCTCAGTTTGGCCCCTTTGTCTGCCAACAATGCTACAAGTGCCTGAGTAACCACAAAATTTGGAGATGTTACAAGTTTGTTCTCTTCTGCAATTCCTCTTAAAAAGCTTGGCAAAAATTTTCGCTGAATTGGATCATCAACTGTTGTCAAGTTTACACCAGTTGCTGCAGAAATCAAATTCTATAAAATAAATAAATAAATAGATAGATCTCTAGATTAACCAAAAAACCCCCCCAATTTCAGAAAAAAAGTGTTGAATGAATCATGCAGAGTTTTAAAAATTTACTTTTTTTTTTTTGCAGAAATTCTCAGCTCCCACCCAGTATTTTTTTAACATGCAAAAATCATGTACAATATGGAACTCAAGGCTTCAGCCTTGGAAAAAACACGGTCTTAATGGAAACATCCATATGCAAACCATCATTTGCAGAGCCAGCAAAAAAATACAACAATAAAACATATCCTTGTGCTAAGCCATAAATAAGAACTCCCTCCAAGGAGATCCTCAAACTGAGTGCAGTCTCACAGTTCAGAAGATAAAAGACAGCACAGACTATCAACATGTACAAAATGTATTGCTTCATCTCACGTGTAAGAAATCTGATATAAATGTTTGTGTTGAGGTAACAGTCCTACCTGTGTACATAATTGTACCAGCAGTTTTGCAGCACTAGGAGTGTTTGATGCCAAACAGCCTACTGCCGTACTCAGATAGGCAAGACAAGATATAGGCTTGCTTGTTTTGCTGTGTATTCCTCTAGATCGCTCTGTTGAACTTGACACAGTGGATGGACTTGTGGAGAGGCCTGCTCTCCCCGCGGCGGCGAGGCACATTAAACGAACCAAAGTTCGGATATCTGTTAATCCCAAGGACTCAAGACCAGCTGCCAGGCTACAACTGGAACCACTGTGAAAAATGAATACAGGTGTTCTTTGTTTTGTTACTATATTTTTAAAGAAAGTTAAATTTGGATAAAAGTGCTCCTGAAACACTAGTGAACACTGCCTGTTTGATTAGCAAGATATTGTTACCACTTAGGAGGAGGGGGAAGAGAGAGAAGTAAAGCTGCAGCCCACCCCAACCCCCCTTTTTTTAAGCTGCAGATGAAGGCAAACAACATTATAGCCTTGCCTTAGCAAAAATCCACCTGCTTACCTGGAATCAGTCATAATCAAAGTTACACAGGTAACTCATTTTTACAGTTTACCATGGTAATAAGCACATGTGGATATGAGATCTCTGTGACTTCTTCACAGTTGCACAGAGATTTTGTGCAGAGCCAGAAACTAAATTCTCATCTCCCATCGTCTCCTATACTAGGTCTTCTTTCCTCTAACATTTACCTCTAAGTTCTAATACTTATCTTGATCAAAAACCCATTGACAAACACAGCATCTATGTTTTGGATGGCTGATACTACTGGATTCCCTTTTCCATGTAAGATGTAGAAATCTGTTTCATAGAGTTCAAATATACAGTTCAAAAGAACGAAATCAGCCAAGCTTCTCCTCTCAATAATATGACGTACATATATAAAACAAGAGTCACTTTCCCAAATAGCTTAAAACTGCATCCCTAGCAAACATAAGTGCTTCCAAATGAAAAGGTGTAAGTGTTGCCAAGGACGCCACATACCTGACAGACAAAAGCGACAGTGCTCTCATAACCATAGTTCTTGCAAGGAGGACCTGGGCAGCTGCTGTCACTCTTCTCAGGGCCATAACACGGTCATGTGGATTTACTAGAGCAGCTGCTTGTTCTCCTAAGGTTATCCTGCCAGAAGAACTTTTCTCTATAGAGCCATGACAGCCTTTGAAATAATGACGATTCGCATTAGCATTTAAAGAGGAATAAAAAATTATTGTACAATAATAAACACAAAAGCAAGTTAGGCCTAAGTTTGTAAATTACTCATTAAGTTCTCAACATTTTGTACATATAAAATTGTAGTGATAATGACTGAGAGGAAAATACACTCCTAAAATTCTACACAATTCAATTATTCCTCACTTCCCAGGACAGATGGGCAACAATTTGATAATATTCAAGTTAATTCCTCTGTTTTCTCTGCCCATTAGAGGGGTCTACGAACTTAAATATTGATCTTGTATTCTGACAGGATGGTTACTAAGTCCCAGCTTAAATCTAAGAAACTTCCCTTGAGTTCTGCACATGCTGCTGGCATCCACTGTAGGACTATAGTCATAATGTTAATAGTAAATCAGAGCTTCTAGCCTTCTGTCAATATAACTGCCTCATGCCCCTCATTGTAACTTCTCTAAAATAAAAGGAAAATTTAGAACCTGTCTTCATTTCCTGATGGTGAGAGGCAGGAAAAATTGTCCTCAAAATATTTCTGCATTATCCCTATAAAATCACAATAAACGGGAGATACTTGTACCTCAAATAGAATTCATCTTAAATTTACCTATTTGCATCAATGTTTCTTCCATACTGTTGGTGGCTGTCACCATTGCAACTGATGCACCCAGAGGATCGCTGTCAGGGAACTGTACAGGCTCAGGCACAATACGGCGATCATTTAAACCAAGGGGTCCAGCCAGCAATTCAAACTCCTCTTCTCCTGTCAGCTTTTCGTCTTCATCTACATCTAACATATCCCAGTCTTCTAGAATTGGACAAATAGAATTAGACTTGATTACAAAACCTAAAAGTAATGAACAATTTTAATGAATTAAAACCCCCAACAAATATAGGGTATAAAATATGAATTGCAATCTGAAAACTAGCAGTCTTCAAAACTCCTATCTTCAGTGTTGTCATAGTAAACAACAGAGTAAATCACTAAAAGCAAAAACAAAATCCCCCTCTTGCCCCCCTCCATTAAATTTGATCTTTATTACTACTGCAGATAAGTTTTATGTAAGACATTTCATAAGTTTAAGCAAAATATGTTTATGACTCTCTGAAGCATCAAACTAGCTGGTTTTAAAATACACAGATGAGAAGCTCTGGACATCACGTATACCATAAGACAACTCCCAAACCTGGAAAACAGTGAGAAATATGGACATACGGTTGTGCTTTAAATCATAATCAAAAAGCAAAAAGTTCTCAGGTCATGATTACAGATCTAGACTTTTGCTTTTCTTTTCCAGAAAAAAATTTTAACACTGTAATTGCAATTCAGTTAAGCACTCCTTTCACTTCTCAGCTATTTAGACAGAAGCCAACTTATATTTGCTGATCCCTCACCCTCTGTCTTACCCGTCATACAGTAAAATCTGATCATCATTATCTGGTAGATGATGAACTTTCCCGTAACTACTTGAGTTCTCACTTATGCTCTCTTAAATAGTCAAATGTGGAACTCATAAAACTGCGATCATACAAGCTACAAAATACCCAGAATCAAAGAACCACCCGGGAAGGGTTTTCTACAGTCACTGGAAAAAACTGTTTAACAGTGAAAGACATCCTCAAGACACTCTCAGCTAGCAAAAAGGTAGAAAAGTATCAGTGAGCTTAATGCCAGCTTCTTCTAAGATTCTAACTTATTCTAATAAACCTGTCCTGCCAAGGAGGTGGGCAAAATGTATCTGAACATAAGGCTTTATATGTGCAGTTCTGGATGTTACATCTACCCACGATACCACCCCACCCAAATTTACAGTATTGGCCACTGCATCTACTTGAAGAACATGGAAATGACATGAAGAATTGGGGGGGGGGGGAGAGACACTCATTTTTTTCATTTGAATTTTAAAAACATTAAAATACTAAATCTAGTCTGAACATTTTAAGTACATCTTTAAGTACAGTTTCATGACAGGTTCATTTGCATGGAAAAAGGAAAAATAAAAATACTGCACATTTGTGAAGTATTTAACACCTTGAAAAATTTATAAACATACCTTCATAGACACTGTCTTGTTTACCTATTAAATCAGGAGCCTGACCTTTGTATCTATATGGAAAAAACAAAAAGAAAACAATAACTTAATGGCTCCAATATTTTACATAAATATGCATACATGCTTTAAATTTGGTTTACTGTTAGGTCAACGTATACATGATTTCTGAAAATGACTAGGAGGAGAGAAATGAATAAAAGGGCTTCTAAAAGTGGGGGGAAAAGGGGGGGGAGAGCATTTTGCAGTACTAATGTGAAAAAGGCCGGTAAAAAGTACTGTAATTAGCAGACAAAACTGAAAAAAGAAGTTCTCGAATGGACAAGAGTATGCAAGATTCCAACAGATAATTCATTTTTTTAAAACATTAAAAAAGAAAAAAGGAAAGAAAGATCAAGACAGCTTTTTCTGAATATGCCTTTGTTGAATACAGAAGAAGATTTTAAGCCTCAGTTAAAATAGATGAAGTCAAGAATTCTGCTAATATTTAGCAGCAGAATTTGGCAATTTCAGCTAAATTTTCATTCCCTCAAACAGATTCTTAAAACAGTGATGTTAGGAAATACTTTTAAGCTGTTTCCTGTCTTCACACACAGTATTCCATTGCCTTTACTTCTGTACCTTTCTGAAGTTGATGTTTTCGATTTACTCTTGAGGGCTAAGTATTTCTCTCTGCAGATGCCACACAATAAATAGTAAGGATTTCCGCTTCCACATTCACCACCAAACCAGCCGTCTACATAAGAACCATTGCTACGATAGCCCTGGCGGTTCGCACTCCGGCCGCAGCCTGGATGGTTTCTCTTCATGTGCTGATTGAAGCTGACAACACTGGATTCGCACAGTTCACAGACCACTACTTCTTCCCTGTCTTCAGATTCACAAACATGCTGCATAATAAGATTTTCACTTGTTATTTGTACAGAATAAATATCCTCACATTAGATATAAAAATATGCCTCTATCATTAGGGATGCTCCTGACCATTTTTATTACACACACAAAGTGATATTTATATGGGTGACTTTCACAAAAGCAAAGCAGAAATAGGCAATTTATGACACAAGGAAAAGAAAAACATTTCAGAACAGGAAAAAAAAAGTGGGAAGTAAAGTTTCAGAGGACGTGATTCTCCTATTTCACTTCAGTTCTACCTCAAAATTCTTTACAATATAACTTTTCACATCTCACTTTGCTAGTTCACAAACAATGCTGCTTTGAGTTATTTGATACTTCTCAGAACTTGACTGAGACTAGATGCAACAAAGAAAAAATCCACTGTTTTCAGACAATCAGACTTTACATTTACTGAGCAACAATAATTAGCATTTGTGTTAATATATTCTGAGTCACGGTCTGAATTTCATTTTTCTAGAATTACATTTCTGTCCTAAATCAGTAATTTCATCAAGAAGCTCAAATGAAATAAGCTCTCTGGGAATTTAACCATGCATGCTGAAACTCGCTTGCATATCAGTCAGGTAATGTCATAATTATGAAGTGAAAGTTTATAGCATCGTAGGTTGCTTGTCAAATTCAGATAAATAATCCAAACACGCAGACTACAGCTTTTATATTTCTCTTCCATTCCAAATATGTTTTGTGGGGGCTCCACAACAAGAGAGCAACCATGCGAGGCCTGTCACCATATCCGTCTCAGAGAATGAGATACACAACATGACACGACTAAATTAAGAGAGCAAAACCAATTTAAGTGTAAATTATGTTGCTACATATCAGAACTTTTTAGATTTGACTTTACGGAAGTGAACTACACCAAGTTCTTGTAAATGTAGGTATCACTAGAATGATTAAAAAAAAAAAAGAAGTTTTTCATGTTCTGTGATTACACTGGGAAGTGGGAAAATCACACACATGGGGTTATACTTTTTTATCTTTATTATTTTAAATAGAACAAACATTTACCACTGTGTTTGTTATCCCAAACACAGCTGAGCAATGTGGAATACCTACTTAATTTCTAAGCAGTATCATCAAAACAACAACTATTCAAGTTCTGTTCTCATCTTTCAGGGAAGAAAAAGGGGGAAAAAAAAACCTGTGGACATGCAGGAGAGCAGAGCAAGAAACACATGGAAGTACTATTCTTATCTAAAGTTAAGCTACAGAATACAAAAGATTTTAAGCATTGCTAGCATTTAGTAAGATATTTTCAGATCAGATATAAACATATGCATGTTATTTTAAATTTAAAAATACGAACATGCAAAAAGCAGTAAGTTAAAGCAGCCCCCGCTGCAGTCACACACACCCAGGTAGGCCAATCCAATACCTCCGGGATCCACATTCCCAGAATATCATTATCACTAGCCAGGTCTTGCCCAAACATAGCTTCCATCGCTTCATCGTCAAGGTCAATTTCCAACTCCTCATCCAAGTTGAAGTCATAAAGAGCACCCGGATCTTGCTGCAGAGATATCCCTTCTCTTCGACTCTGATTTCTGTGGGCCTGTACAGAGCGGTATAGTCCCGCTCAAGTGAAAAAAGAAAATAGGACATTATTTTGCATGTAATAAAAATGACTGCGCTTTCAGCTACCATTGGTCTGTTTTTAACTCTTCTGCTAAACATTATCTACTTAATTATCACATAAAAATTAAGCTAAACATATGCTGACACCGATATCCAAATGACAGTTTTATAACTTCTCACTCCTCCTTCTGCTAATTTACTGGATTAGCAAAGGACTTGGAATTCTCTTAATATACTTACCAGCTCGTGCTAGCAATGTTCGGGCAGCTAAATCAAATTTGTGTCTTCTTGTAACAGCTGACCGACTTCTAGAAGGAGGCCCACTTGCAGAAGCTGCATTATCTGCATGATCCATGTTATCAGGGCTACGAGAATTTGTATTGAACAAGTAAGTTTTAAATAGCCATATACAGTAAAAAAGGGAAAAAAAATACTAAGATCATATTTATTCATTCATTATTTATCAAAAAAGAAAAAAGGAAATTTGGAACTCAAGAATTTTCTGTCCTGCTGCTGCACATATTTATTGCAAGTCTTTTTGACCATGAGAAGTACCTCAATAAAGTAGATGCAGAGATGCCAGAACCTATTAATCTATTCCATAGTGCCCGAGCATTGCAGAAATGTTGAGAGAGTGTTCATTTTATGTTGTCAGTGTTAGCTACAGCATAAACTAGGTTTCTTTCTCTTTTTAAAAGAAATAAATCAACATTTCTGTCCCTGCCCCAATCATTCCCCCCTTTGGCCAAAATCTTTTTTTTGCAAAAAAGAATTCAAGTGTTTGACTCTTGTTACTTAATTTATTTCTCGCAACTGAAATCTGCAATTTCTCTGTGAAATGAAAGTTTACTTGAGACAAAGTAACTGAGGAAACCTTTAACTGAGTATCTCATTAAGGTTAAGGAATTTGAATAGCAATGTTCTCAAAATAAATGGTGTAGCTGTCATCTTTACTAATAAAAAGCTGATTTACTTTAAATTTACTAATTTACTTTACTAATAAAATGATGATTCCCAACTGCTGTGATTAAACAATATAATCATTATTTATAGGATAAAAAAGAGAAAAAAGCTTTCCTCCTTGATTAATAGATAAGTTAGATCTCAGGTCATGAACATGATTGAGAACATGAACTTTAGTTCAGTTTCATCCTCTCTGGACAAACCAAAAATTTATTTAAAAAAAAAAAGTGCAGAAAAAAAACTGTTCATGAATACACTGAAAAAGAAAGAAAGAAAGAAAAAAAAGATTATTCCAATGAATTTTTCTTTATTATTATTATTTGCCTTGCAGGCAAAATGTAGTTACATGCCTTCACTTTTTCATTCCCTGTTCTTTTTTTTTTTTTTTTTGAAGGAAAGATGCTCAGCTTACATTCTTCCCCAGAACTACAGATGAAGAGTCCTGTAAAATTAACACACCCTATAAACCTAGTTTAATTGCACCTTTGCTTTTATTCATGTTCTAACACAATTCAAGTGTTATTCCAGAGTTTTCTCCTAGTAACACTCAACTTGTGAGATCTGCATTTTCAGCAACAGATTTTACACAATTAGAAGAAAGATAAACGTTACCTTTCACTAAAGCCTTCCTCCATTTCAGTGGCATCAGCAGAAGGGATATCACCTGGTGACTGCAAATAACAATGATCACTAGATTTTCCACCACTTCCAGAGACTATTGTCCCATGTCGTGAATCTGCAGTCCCTTCTGACTGGGGCTCATCATCATCTTCATTTCCAGGATGCTCTATCATCCACATGGCCAGCACTGTGATATTCTGTGCATCTGCTTCTCCTCTGGCACCTGAAAGCAGAAAAATCACACTTTGTATTATATCATTGATGATGAAAAATCTGTTTTTTCCCCATAAATGCTTATGGAGTTTAAAAATTAAGTATTCTGCTGAAAAAAAGTGTGTTTCTTATTAATTTAATTTTTCAGTATAAACTGATATTATAATTACAGATTACCTGTGGCTTCCATAGCTTTTGCGATTTGCCTGAGGGAGAATCCCATTTCTAACAAGGGAACAGCAATGGCAGGAGGAGGAGGGGATGTTGACAGTCGGCTGCTTGGATCAGACAAAGCTAAAAGGACAGAAAGAATTAAATGTAAAGTGTATAAATCTTTCTTTAGTCTTTTTCACTTTATCAGACCTCATTCCAGTTTGGCAAAGATCTATATTAGCTGCAAATAAGGGAATAATTGTCTTCAACAAGTTTCCTCCCTACTGCTTTCTAGCACAAAATAAGATACTCCCTGAAATGAAACCAGAGGGTGTTCATGCTTATGGGTAACATATATATTATGCAAGCCTCTATTTAATAAACTAGGACATCGATGATATTTAAACAACTACTCCTTTTAATGTATTTCTAAGAAGTTTATTTTCAGTTAAAACTCTACCAAATTATCTACTTGGTCTGTATTTAGGTAGACTAGATAAAAGTATCCTTGCCTGAATCAAGATTCCCAAACGTTATGTGATCACACAAATATATTTTCCTCTTAAGACACAGAACGAGACCCCCACCAAGCTGCCGGCAGATATCTGAAAAATCTCCTTGCAGGTTAGGCTATATTTTTGTGCAAAGAGTCTCTCCAGGGAAAACAAAACAAATCAAAGGAATCTGAAAAGATCAGGAACTCCCCAAAATTTTAATAGCAAAGAAAATAGGATTTCCTTATTATTTGCCATAAAAATGAGGACTGATCAAGGAAAGCATTAAATGTACTAACGAACCTTGATGTGAAGACTGGATCATGAATTAGAAGCAAGTCATCTCATTGTTAAAAATGAGATGTAAAACTGAGCAGACTGGTGGCTGTGCAACAACTGAGACAGCTAAAAGAGTAGACTAATAGCAAAGATTCCAGAGCAAGAATTACAAGTTTTATCAATCAGGAATTTTAAAGCAAAGATTTTGTTTCTCATCACTGAGCATGAAATCTGGAGAATTTAGTTCAACTTAGTCTCTTCTATTAATTTAATAAGAAACATATACAGACTTTTATGTTTCCTTTCAATAACATCTCCTTTGGATCACAATACTCAGTTGAGTTCTTTAGAAGCTCAAGATTCTCATGCAACAATTTGCCTGCAAAGTCTCTTAGCTATCCCATTCTGTATGTATACTGGAATAGAGCAAATAGCAATGAGAGTCTGTTTTGAGTAGTACAGCGCAGGTAATAATAAAAGCCTCCCATTACCTTCACGTGATTCCAGAGCGCAGTATGAGGACATGAAGATGCAAAGTTGGAGAGCCCTTGCTATCTCATTAAACAAGATTAATTGGAAGGATTAAATTTCAGATTGTATATACTATCATATGTATCATAAAATATACCAATTCTTGTTTTCTTGGTGGTATATGATTTACGATAAGCGAGAAAAATTACTGCACTCAACAGTGGTAAGCAACCAAGGAAACAAGCCCAAATGAGATTAACATTTTGAAGTAATCATCAATAATACTGCATTCTTGTTTTTATATAAAAGAGCATCAGTATGTAATCCATTCCACAGCTTTTAAAAACTAATTTCACTGATTGATAAAGTCTACAGCTAGACAGTCTACAGCTTTTTGCTCTAAGATAGTCATTAAAAGGTTTTCAAGAATGCTTTGCATGCTTAGTCATATTAAAAAGAAATCTTACTGGTTTCCAATATCTCAAAAAACTATACTGAACTTATGCAAATTTACTAACAGTCCATATTTCCATCTATATTGAATACAAGTATACCTGTACGATTGGCAGGCCTTGCAGACTGGGAATCAGGAGAGGTCAAGCTTTGTCTCCTTCCAACTTCATCTGAAGGAGATGTTGGTAAAGAAGATATTGGAGGAGTCTGAGCACGTCGGGCTGGAAGTACCGTTGTAGTAGGGTAACTGGAGAACATTTGCCTTTAAAAGAGAACAACATATATTAAAGAGCTACCCCAAAGAAGGTCTGACATTTGCTAGTAATGCATCAAATTAGAGTGCACTTGGCAAGTCATACCTTTGGCACCCTTACAGCATTGAATTTTGTAAGGGTAAGGGGCAGTACATACAGTGCGCGTGGGGGGAAACCTGCAGGAACAGCCCATTCCGACCATTTTGGCTGGGCAGCTAAATTCCGAAGTACACACCTACAAAAACCCCACAGACAGAGTGCTGTCCTAAGAGATAAATGAGAAGTCTCTTCCATTTCCCTAGTTTGTTCAGAACTCAGCCTAGCTATATCAGCCTAGGGAATGGTTCCTTGTAAGGTGAATAGTTTACTTTCACTGTCTTGGTAATAGAACTTAGTTCCTGTTTTTCCTCAAATTATATCTGCAAAGCCTCTAAGAACGGAAATCAGGTACACCACCAGAATCAATTAGAACTGGGCTCTATTCAGTGTAAAGCAGATTTTCTTCCACATCAGAAATAGTCTCTGCAGATCTATCAAGGAGATTAACTAGCTTTATCTTACTTCCATTACAGTATGTGAGGGGAAGATGAAACAAACAGGAACTGAAGTGTCACTTGCAAACTAAGACCTGCTCTAGTTCAAGAATCAACAATTATTCATTAAAATAAGGAATTTCAAAAACATGTTATCTAAACTAAATCCAATAAGCACAAAAACTGAAGGACAATGTCAGGACGATATTTTCTGCTGTCCTGAAGAACTCAGATGCTACACAAATAAATTCTTAACAGCTCTTTTATTGCTAGAAGCCTGTCTTGCAAGGCAGAGTAACAAAGTTCTGCCTTCTGCAGAGGCAATTCATGACAGTAAATAAAAACGTTTCAAAGACTCTTAGAGAGCTAAAGGCATATATTGTATGTAAATTACACAACTTGTTCCCTACACACACACACAAAATCAAATATGCTGAAAATAAAGATATTTTACCTAAGAAGACTGAGAGGCATAACACCAGGTGATTCTGAAGCTGGAACTGTTTCAGTATCAGTTACTGGAGTAGTAGCAGTGGTAGTATCCTCCAGAGAGCTGCTCATGAAAGATGTTGTACTAGAAGCAGAAGGGCTGGTTGTAACTGGTGTTTGGGCTTGCTGAGATTGATCACCTTCTTCTACTTGTTGATCTACTTCTGCAACACAAAAAGGACATTACAAGAACATCAATATAGCTGTGTAGAGTAAAAGAGTAGCTATTGCTAAGCTTTATGAAATAAGTATTGATCTTTAGAATTCTCCCCAAAGAAAGGAGTGTGCAGAAACACACAGAAATAATTCTACCAATAACTCACTGACTAATGTAAATAAATTGGTCTATCAGTTGGTCTTGCTGTTGTCACACTGATATAAGGTAAGTCATAAATGAATCTTCCTAGATGAGAACAAAAGCCATTTGTTTGGTTAGATCTTAATATAGTTAGCATTACAGCAGCTAGGATTATTCTCTTAGGCAAAGGAGAAAGAAATCTCAGATACAGAAAGAGAGCTTATTAATTATAAAGCTATTTTCATCTCAGCTGCTTAACTTACAGATTTCTGAAGGATTTTTGGCTGTTTTGTAAGTAGTCTGTAAGATGGTAAAGAACCAGATAGCACAGTAATTAGCTTTGCTATTTTAGATATTTTTTCTTTTAAAATAATTCAAGTAGCTTCCCTGAAGTTGCACTCTGTAATATACAGACTTTCAAGATGAAAAAAACCATGATATACATTCTCTCCTTGGCCTCTGTTAGTGCAATGCCAAGTATCTCCAAAAAAAAAAAAAAATCTGATTCACAGAGGTTTTTCACAGATAGAAACAGAAGTTACTTACAGCCTGAACATACACATGCTCAACACCATGAGTTACCGTGATTGCATACAACCACGTTTAACAACAGTAAGCTTTGTTAGATTCATGTCACATACAAGTCCTTCTGACAAATATACATAGAACTGCTCATTTTTCAAATGCATAAAGACAATTTAGAAATCCTTTTATTTCTGATGGACTGATATGCATCCACTTTTATTAAAATAAGGAATTGAGGGAAAGACAAAAAAATCAGTACTAACTCTATAAAGCAGTAAATGATCTTTGTAAAGTTTCTCTCTCCAATTAAGACTACTCCAAAGTATAACCACAGAAAAATGTTAAGATTGTTATTTATATTATCATTGTTCCTCTTAATTTCAATGAAAATAAAGATTAATTTTTTACTATACTTTCATAATTTTGAAAATGTACCTTGTTTAAGTCTGCCACCAAATTGATCCTCCAGCAGCCCATGAACCACTAATTTGTAGATCATGGCTTGTGCTCGTTCCAAATCTGCCAGTCCTAGAGCTCTTTTAATTGGTGAACGCATGACTGCCCGTTTCACCATGTGTCGCATCAGGAACTGCAAGGCAGCACGCATTTCAACGTCTTCATGAACAACTGGAGAACTAGCACAATCAGAGTTGTGACCGTTTTCTGCCAGTACTTTTGGTATTAACAATAGTTCAGCATATTTACTACAGCTAAGAAGAACACTAAGTGACTTCATAGCACCAAGATAAAGATAAGATAGCTGTACTGCTCTGATTTCTGACTGCACTATATCATGATTTCTTGGCGTGTGTTCATGATTCTTTTTTCTTCCTTCAGTGGGTTGGTGTTGGGATTCCATAGCTAGTGTTGATGGCTCTAAAGAAAAGGAAGCTATTTCATTTTCTGACTTGGAGCTTGTAGTACTATGTCCTTTGTTATCATCAGCACTTTGTCCTAATCGTACATCTGATCCACCATCACCCTCTGTTTTCTGGTCCATTTCCCCTTTATCTTCAGATTCATGTCTGTGTTTTTTCTCATGTCTCTTGGTGCTTTGTTTTCCCATATCTTCATGAATACCAGTCAGATAGGTAAGGTCCAGCAACACAGTAGCTGTCAGCCCACGAAATCTTGCAACATCAAAAGGCAGTGGTTCACAGGGCTCCAGATTATACAATGGAGTATCACTAGGCGACCAAAAAGTTGGGAAGCTTTAATAAAGATCAGAATGACACAGGAAAAAGCAAGTGAGGGAGAGACAGGAGGAAAGTACAGGAAATAATGTAGGCAAAGTAGGGTGTAAAATATATTTAACAAAATAAATGAATCAATTCTAAAAATTAAATGTAAACAGGGGAAAATGAGGTTATGAACAGAAAATGGGGAGATATGGTATCAGAGCAAGGCAACAAAGCATGCATGTTTTCAATAACGACCATTAAAATCCAGAAACATCACAGAAGATGTGAATTAAGTGCTGACAGAACTTTCTGCTACATTATTTAGAAATATGTAACAGACCTTTAATAAGAAAAGCTAGCTTAAACCAAATTTTATCTTCACACAACAGCTGAATTTGTGAACAGGCATAAAAGCTTAGCTAGAAAGCATTCCTGGACTTTTTCAGCATTAAGCAAAAGCCTTGACTGACCTCACTTTCCCGTTCAAATGTTCACCACAAAGGAGCACCTTATGATACTTCTGACTCTAGTTATATTAGGACAGATTCCCTTAAGAGGACAATAACTCCTTAAAACACAGATCAGAAAACCCAACAGACACATATGTCTGCCTAGCTGTCTGCCCAGCTGTCTGCCCACACTCAGTGACAACTTTTTTGTTATATTTTGAACTGCTATACTTGACTAATTTTCATTGTAAGCAGGACAAAAATTGACCAGCCTGTATTTTCCATACATCCAGCAGAAAGGGGATTTCAAAATCTTCCTTTCATAATCCCCCAGATGTTTCCTCCTCTTAGAATGTTAACTTCTACTTAAAAATGAAAGCAAGCTTTAATCTGTTTTTAATTAAGGGACATTCTGAACTTAACTCAATGCATTGCCAAGAGCTTGTCTATGTACAAGTGCTGCACCACGTCACTGAAATAGTATTTAAAATAATTTTAAGGGCATGCTTACTTTATTTTAAGGCCATACTGTCACATGGGCATACTTGAAATAATTTATACCTGGGACTAAATTTGATAATCAATTGCACCTCAGTATAGTTAGATAGAGTGACAACAGCCTTTGCATATTGGCAAGGTAGACATAAAATAGCAACAGTTCTAAGACGTGAACTGAGCCCAGTTGTTTCAAAACGCAGTTATAATTGGTGTAGAAAAAAAAGTAATTACTGCTCAATTTCTGCATTTCTGCAGAAGATTAAGGTTCAACTATGGCCATAAGGAGTTTAAGGAATTTAGTGAATCAAACCTCTTCCACAAAAAAACACAGGCAATTCCTGTGAGAGAACTACAGAGCCCAGAAACATCACTAGGTTTGTTTCAGAGTTTCTTCAAAGTGCCTTCCCTTTGAAGAAAGGCAGAAAAAGGAGTATCTTCTTCCAGTCTCCTCCCCAGTTCTCACCATCATCTGCAGAATTACAACTCCAGAGTACAACATCAAATACAGGGGCATTCCTTTAGCTCTCTAATGCAGGTCAGAGAACGAATAGGTGCTGCTTCAAGGCAGCATTAATCTGAATACTGACATCCACCCACCATGAGAAGAGAAAATCCTCCCACTTCCTGGCCTTGACCCCTCCTCAAGCCCCAGGGAGCATTTCCAGGCCCTCAGGAAGCAAAGGCCAATGCAGCAGAGACATCTCTTCTCAATTCTGAGAAACCAAATCAGAACTCTCTTCAGAACCCGGTTCACCATGTAAAACAAAAGTGTGCACTACCCAGTAAAAATCTGTGTTCTTTATAGTCATAAACAATAAGCTGTAATAAATTAAGACAGCAACGATGTATTAGTTAGCCAATACGTACAACCTACTAAAATAAGCAAAGCTCATTTCAAATCTAGAAAAGCTGGCAAGTTAGTCACAACCACAATTATGAAACCTAGGGTCCAAATTTAAGAAGTCTAATGATGCTGATCAATTCCAAACTATCAAATATATATTTAATATACAAAGTATTTTATTCCTATATAGCAAAGTTCAAGTCATAATGTTTGTTTTAGAGAGCCAAATTCATCTACATTATTTTAAAATTTAAGCTTAAAATAATTGATCAACATGACTCCAATGTAAAACGTACGTTACTTCTGAAGTTTTCCAAGCACAGGGTATCACTAGCTTGTGAAAAGAGCAGGAAATGAGCATACTGTACCTGATAGTAATCTCTGCTTCATCCCACTGAACCTTGGCAGATGTACTGCCTTCCTTCACTACTCCAAGTAAGGTGGCATGACGTCCAGTTTGCTTGTGTACACATCGACCTCCAACTCTCAGACCAGCATCAACTCCACCAATTATTGCTAGAACAGGCCACACCTCCACACACAGCATCTTCAGCTGCAGTTCTGAGAGGTCAGCCAGACCATGCCTACTATGCTTGCTTTTCTCCTCCTCTTTACTTTCTTTCTCCTCTCTCACCTCATTCTCTTCTCGACTTTGAATTGAGCGACTTTTCTTCAGTTTTTGACCTGCTTCTTTAAGGCACGTTTTGATTTTATTCAGTCTTTCCATCATTTTTTTATTGATGCAGTGTGTCCAGCGGTCTGTCCGATGAAGGATACGAATGAGCTGGATAGTGGCTTCTGCCAAGACCGCAGCAACAGGACTACAGATGGGGTCACCAGGTAGCAAATCTCTTGGTGTGCCACGCATTTGCATATCACAGATTTTCACCTAAGTGTTTAAAAAGAACAATATGCAATGTTATCCTCTCAACATACCTACAGAAGCTTATTTTAATACAGAAGTCTTTCCTACTGACTAGGAAGATGTACTAGCACTTCTTTCTTTTGTTTTGGCTCCCTAGGAAATTCACCTTAACACTGAACAAAACCTGCATCCCTACAAACTCAAAGATACTGAAAATTACAATTTGTGCTTATTCACATTAGACTATCTTAGACGAGTTAGAATTCCTAATACCAAGTTTTCCCTGAACTCGCTGCAAACTTCTGTACAGAACATTCGTTCTGTAGAGTATTCTGAGCAGCACAATACATTTCAAATTTAGAATAGATTGCACAATACAGCAATTTATGAAAGTCTAACTAGTGTGAAAATAATGTAATGCTAATGTATGTCATAAAACATAATGAATAAACGATGATATTCTCAGGACCTGTCAGCTACCAAAAAACCCCCCAAAACGCAATACCCAAAACATTGCCACATTACAGAGCAGAAAAGAACGGGTGAAACTTCTGATCTATGTAGATGAAAATTTAAGTTACCTTTTCTCCTGGATTACTGCTATAGAACATAACACAAGGGTATAACTCTGCTGCATCCACATCTTCAAAAGCTAGTTTGGGTTCCTAGTTAAAACCAAACCAAAAAATAGAAACTTAGAACACCTTAACAAGCAAAAATATGAAGCGTGACAAAATTACACCTGTATTAGAATCCTTTCAAGTACTGAAACTGTCACTTGTCTTGTTTTAGTCATTATGCTTAGCTTTATACAAAATATATGTGCCAAATTACTATTGAAAAAACACCAAAAAGAAACAATTAACTGTTAAATACCTCTCCATTTTTACCAAAAGAAATAGTTCTTGCTTCCATATCTAATACACATGTGATGAAATCTCCTTGGGTAAAGCTGGACAGAGTCAAAGTTTGTTCTCCATTATGGTAAAGGTTACCACTATAGGCTCTGTATAGCCACATATCTGAGGTAGTGCGATGGTTAAAGTCATGTACCGGCCAGCGAGAAACTCCTACACACGTGCCCTCATTGCCTCGATTCTCCTTCACAATGTAGAACTAGTAAGCAAAACACAAAAGCATGAAAAAAAAAAAGTCAAGAATATATATTAGAACAAGAAAACAATGAGAATTTACCTTATTACACATGCTTATGTATATTTTTAAGTGTTTCACTCAAAAGCATTTCATAAGTCAAAAATTTTAATAGCTAAAAGGATGTTCTACCTCTAAAATGACCTTTTGGTGCATAAAATTGGTCATTAACAAGTCATTCAATCTTAATCCACTAACACCCAAGAAAACTGTATAAAACACACAAGAAAGTCATATTTTTTCTGACTCAAAACACACACACACAAGTTGGGTTACAAGTGGTGATAATAACGTAACAGAAATAAGCAAGCTTTATTCCTCAAGTTCACAGTGAGTGATTTATGTAGATTCAAGTAAAGAAGAACTATAACATGCTAAAACTGTTGTGCTCAAAGATGGTACAAACAAGGGCTAAAACTGTTTATTTATCTATATTTCCAAAAAAATTACTCTGTATGATGTATTAAAGGCTAATCTTGTCAGTCAGGCTGATCTGTCTTTTTGGAAGAAAACAAAGTGTATTCACTAGAGGAGAAATCCAAAATCTATGTAGTTCAGTAGATAACTATTGCAAGCCAATGCATACTTATGCTGACTATGGATCTAAGGGACAAGTACCACCACCACAAACACTCAACATGGATTCACAGCCTCCCATCTGTGAACTGTCAACTGAAAATATGCTCCAAATGTCAGTGCTCAAAAGCAGTCACAAACAGTTCACTTTATATCGAATATTTTATTCAAAAACACTTTCCTAAGGAAAAAAAAACAAAGTTATTACTTATAAGTCAAAGTATTTTTCCAAATCACAGTAAAAGAACGGTAGAAATACACTTTTATACAACCTACCTTCCACTGGTAACACCCTGAAGTAACTCCAGTGGATGCTAAACCATATCCTTTACCTCCACTGCCATGAGTTAAAATTTGCCCGTTTTCCACTATGCAGCACTGAGCTTTCTCAGGGTCAAAGGACACTTCCTGTATAGGAAGATTCTCATCTTCATCTTCAGACTCTCCTTGCTTCTATCAGAAATGGAACAAAATAAAATATTTGTAATAATGTAACTCAATTGTATTCAGTCAAAAGAGAAAGTAAAAGCATCATTACCTGCAGTTTCATTTCTTGTTCTTTCTCCTTTATTTGAATTGCATGTTTAGCCTGAGCTATTGGAGTCTCCCACATGCAGTCGGACAGAAGTGAGAATAATCGTTCAACAACCTGGTGTATTAGAACATGATTCACATCATTTTAAATACAAGACAAGGACAACAAATAATATTATGTTGTTTTACTTTGTTTTGTAGCTATAAATGTCAAAACATTTAGTACTGTTAGATAAGCAAGCATCTACACTGACCCTCACCTGATCTGGATTCTGAGAAAACCTACCAAACATGCAGAAGTTTATTTAATAAGACTTTTTAAAGAAACAGGTATAAAAGCTTGTAACAAAATATAAACCTGAGCCATTTGATCATCTTCAACGCCAGATTCACAAGCAGGTAAGACAGCTTCTAGTACATGAAGTGCAAGTAGTCTAGTCCTCAAATTGCCAACCAAGGGAACTCCTAAAAATCAGACAGTACGTTAATAATCTAAAAATGATTTCTGCATCAGGCACACACCTATGAAGTCATCTGCAGGCCACCAGTGGCACAATTTTCCAAAGCATAGCTCATGTACATCTACTGCAATCAGTTTAAGGTGCTGACCATGTAACATGTTCTAATAGGACCTATTTTTAGGAACAGCACTACAGAAATGCAAGTAACCATTGGGGACATTTTGAAAAGTTCATACCTGAGCAGCACTTTTGAGAAGCAATGTTAAGAAGTACTTCTGTCCATTTTGGAGATGCCATTTTTGACTGAATTGCTTTTGATGAAACAACTCTGCGTAGGAAAACGAGAAAGTCTCCCAAGTGCAATTCTGCTGCATGTTGCTTTCGGAGGGCAGCTAGTAAGTTAAATTAAAAGGTTTCATTTATATCCTCACTCATAAATCTACAGTATCTACAAATAACCAATTTCAAAGTCAAAATAAAATCAGAAAAAATAAGGCAGACATTCACGGTTGAGTTTTGTGATGTTGTCAGTTTTGAGAGTAGCAAGTCCTGAAAAGAATACAGCTAAATTACATTGTTAGGCTACACTATGTGGACTAGCATGCATTTGGAAAAATATAGCTACTCAAGTATCAGACAGTGCATTACGGAACATAGGCACTAGGACTTATGTTAAAGCAACCTATTCTAATTTGCATACACAACTATATATCTTATTAAAAAAATAAAACCACATTTCAGTATTTCCAAGCTCTATGTATTTAATATAAAATAGAGCCAAACAACTTAAAGATAGATGTAAGCATCTGAACCGTATTATAGACTTGATTAGAAGATAACAGAAAATACTGGCAGTCCTTGTTAGTGGCAACAAACTGATCTGTAACTAAAAATAAAATGACCAGGTATTAAATGAGTAATTATAAATGACCCTGTAATATAAAAGTTAACCATTGGTTTCAATGTGTATTTTTGTTTTGTGTGGATTTTTGATGCAAAACACTAAGCTTCATCACTGCTCTAATTTCTATTCCAAGGGGGCTGACATTACTATCTTAACAAACATATGTTTGCGGAAAGAGATGACCTTATATACTAATTTCTTATTGAACTAATTTCTTATGTTTATCTTATGAATTCCACAGCCATCAAGTTGCTTATAAACAAAGACAGTTATAAGCACAACTAAAACATCTGTACACCTAAAACCAAGCTACAATTAAAAATTTCTTCAAACATACAATTTCTACAGAAATTTAAAATGCTCAGTAACAGACTGGAAATTATGTGAAAATATTCATGTATCAGAGGATTTGTATATCAATTTGTCATGAGCAGAAAAAAAATGGTGACTTTTTAATCTAATTGACAAAGTTAAGAATAATCCAGAAAGAATCAATACAGTAGAGGGAGTGAGGGCCTCAGCATTCAGTGGTTTGTTTTATTACATTTGACGATATTTCAAATGATAACAAAAACAATGCAAGAACATTACCTCTGAAGTCCCTTTTTTCATTATCTCCATTTGAATCTGCCTTCTTTGATTCTACTTCATCCTCCTCGCCTTCCCCTTCTCCAAAGGAAGCCATAAGCATTACACCAGCTTGTGATAACAAGTTCTTCAGCTGACTGCATAATAGATCCAGCAAAGACTGGACCACCTTCGGGCTCAGTTTGTCAGCATAGGTTCTATACACAAAAAAAAGTAAAAATACCAATATTTGAGACCTAATCCAAGGCAAAATAACATAAACACACATGATTATGAATTCAGTGCAAGTGAACACTGGACTAATAGAGCACTGACTCTAATCCATTCTATTGCAGCAGGTTACTTTTCATCATCCTCAATTTCATTTTAGCAGAATGTGACAGGTACTTAGGTCACATAGGGAAAATAACCATGAACTTGGCGGATTATTCTTGTTTGAACTCTATTTTTAAGACACTGTAAAACTGTGCAATCATTACAATCAAAGGATATCTTTCCAATATTTTCTAGGGGGAAAAAAAGCAACATAGCTCATTAAACTGAATCCCACTGTAACTTCCAAAGGGTTTTTTTGTTTGTCTGTTTGTTTTTAGATAACAGACAAGTAAGTACACTGGATTTTTTGAACACTGAAATGAAGATGAATGTACTAAATATTAAATAATACTCTTGCTGACGACAAACTTTCTCCATTAAATTTTAACTTGGTAAAGAAAAAAGTAAGTATTTAACTATTAATTGAATATTGGATCTTGTTCCCTGATCTAGCAATGCTGGTATCCCTCAGAAAATTAACTTTGTATTTTGAAAAGAAGCACTGTGTACTGCTCTGAAGAACTCCTACCACATTATTATCACTTTCGCACAATGACTTTTACAGAGCAATAGGAAGCCTCATCCTACCAACTGAGCACATCTAGACACAAAGCCAAGTTAGAGAAAGGAGAGAAGAATTTGAGTGGAATGCGTACATCCTATAAAGTTACCAAATGTTCTGTTCCAAACTCTCTATTTACAATTTAAATATATTAATCAGTCTTATGTGCATCTTTCTCATGAGTATTGTAACTACCCTTTTTTTCTTCATTTATATGCTTCTGAACAACATTTATTGTCCTAAAGAAAGCTCACACAAAGGAAGAGTTATTTTTAAAAGGTGCTGAAAAGCTAAAAGATTAAGTTTTATGAAAGCAAGGGAGCATTCAATACTTACCCAGTGGTGATAGCGAGGATCTGAAGTAGTCTTGTACTGGCTACTTTCAAAGCTGTGCTGAGCTGAGAAATACCAGTTTTGGGCAGCAATTGCAGTGGTTGTCCTAACATGGTGTCTGTGCCACACAACTGTGATAGCACATTTAGCAAACCAGTGGAAATGGCCAAGGAGACATCGACAGGCTGATAGTGTACGCTTAGAGCAAATACTGTTACTAACAGAAGACGCTGTTGTGCTTCTAAAATTAAAATGAAGTTGTTTTTAATCAGTAAGCTTTTTAGAGTCAGAATACTAAAAACAACAGCAGTTTGATTTTTTAAGAAAAATTTAATGAATTAAATTATCAAGTAAAGAGCTAGCTTTCTATAAGAAACTGAGAGGTAGTCTTTCTGGTACACCATTGTAGCCCCCTTAACTCAATGCACTCTATGCCAATATTGTCCTAGGAAAAATGCCATGTATAATGCCATCTAGCTTGTGATGCAAATGTTCTAAGGCTAAATCTCAAAAGAAGCCAGAACTTTCTCTCTGAGGTAAGAATAACTGGGTGAAATACTCAATTTTCTGCTTGTACTTCAAATTGGTTTACAAGAAAAGTCTTTTGATTCCATTTTAGTTGCAAGCAAAACCAATGGAATAATTCAGATAAGCGTGCCAATTAGTCTCTACCAACAAACTAAATTACACAACTCTTCTACTGAAGCTCTCAGTTACTGCAGGTACAAAGGCACAGAGAAGTGCAGAGTTCCAGCTATTCCTTAAGGACAGAAGCAAACAACAATAGTTTGGTATAGGAGGCCAGGAGAGTTTTCAAAACAGGCAAGATGCCCTGTTCTTTGTTTTCGGCTTTAAAGAAATTTCATCTGAATCAAGGAAAAAGAATTGGAGACTTTTCATATCTTCAGAAAGCTGCTCATCTCTGCAAACCTATAAATTACTTTGCAACGCTAAAGAAATGAGGGACTACAAAAGACCGTGGTATATGGTTTATAGAAATAGAAAGGTTGACAATACTAGTCTTAAAATAAAAAGGGCAGACACTTGAAGAAAATTAAGACAGAAAAAGCTTAAAAAGCTTATCTGTACTAGGAAAAGAGGTCAGCCAAATACTTCATCACTGAACTCTGGCCACTGATATCAAAATCCACTTTGTTAAACATATAAGCTATTATATTGCATATCCGAGGGCATATTTTACAAACGTTTTTTTCACTTACCTATGTGATGTTTATTAGCTTGCAGAGCTCTTTCTAATGTAGCAGATAATTGTTGGTAAATTTTGTGCACAGCCACTTGGATTTCAATTTGAATACTTCTCTTGGCTGCTCTGATACCATCCTGGGTCAAACAAATTACTATCGTAACAACTGATACATTTTTATCACTCAGTTATTAAAATAACAGAAACTAATTTTTAAAACACATACCTGATAGTGATGTAATCGTACGCTCTCTCCTTTGGCACCTGCATGTCCTACAGTGCCCAAGCCAAAGCATCCAGCAAGAAACTGTAGCCTAACAGAAGTAAGCAATGAAGATGACTGAAATCCCGGCCCTTGACGACTTCCCATTAATGGCACACTGCCTTTTTCTTCCATCCCTGACAGAAGTACTAAGATCTGATGAAGTGCTTCCAAACGAAGCTAAAAATAAAAGCAGGCAAAAGACAGTATTAACTAAGTAGCAAGTATCTTTTGAAATTAGAATGAGATCATTTTCAACTGTGAATAAATTTTAAAGAAAAAGATTTCTTTTCAGCATGATGCCTTTTGATTTTAGGGTAATAGAGCAGTTCATTTAATTCAGCCAGGACAAATAAGCTAGATGGAAAGGTTCACATAAATGAAGCGGTTTGCAGGCAGTTGTGCTTTTGTGTAATTCCAAAGCCGACACTGAAAGTTCTAACCGTATCGATGCTCCTCTGAAATCCAAGTCAGAGGCTAAGAACATTATGTAAAGAAAAAGCTATGTTAAAAAAAGAAAAAAATACTTTTTTCTTATTTACTCCTAACTCAAATACTTTTTCAAAAGAGAATTCTTTAAGTTTCCTTTTAGAGCTCTGCATAAGTTCCAAGTTCCAGTTAAAAAATTTTAGCAGAAAAGGGGAGAAAAAGTCTTTGCTAGACAGAATTTGGATAATATAGAAAAGAACAGAGAGGAAAAAAGAACAGAGAGGAAAAAAAATAAAGGAGTCAATGCTCTCACATTAATTCCCAAAATAAGATACATAAAATGAGTGTCATCTATGAAAAGTAAAGGTTTTGAATTGCAGCTCACCTCAGCCCTCAGCTGCTGCTGCTCCATTGCGATTATCGATGCTTGCGGGCTGGTGGACATACTTTCCTCCGGTTCCTTAAACCCTGGTGAGTTTCCCACATCGCCACTTACAAAGCTGACAACATTTTCAATCAAAGCATGAACTCCAAGAGATCTTGACAGATCAAAATCGGACTCAACAAATGAGTAGGAGGAAGCATACAACCAATCTCTGTTGTGTTTTAGTCGAGTCCACGAGTCACTTAAAGGTTCCACTTGACTGTGTATTGCTCCTAAACATACGCACAACAAAGTCTCATAAATTCCGGTTCACTAGATAACACATTTTGACAGTAGGTAGAGACTGAACTGCTGCTATTCAAACAGGTGGAAAATGGGTATTCATGTGTAATTATACCATGCATTAAGCAATTTAGAGCAAAACACTTGATTTAAATCTACAGCAATCTCCCTAAAGGCAAGGCTGTATTTCTTTTAATTATGTTAAGCAGTATTGCAACACGCTGCCAAGTGAGAAAATGAAAAAATAAAAGCCACTCAAACTGCTCAGCTTAAAGCTAGAACACTGAATAAAAATGCTTTGCAGCTAAATGACAAAATAGTGAAGAAAAGAAGAAGATCTGCTACAAAAGGAATTGTGCACTTTGGATTTTTATTTTAAGGCCTAATCATAAAAAAACAGGCGGTTTTGTTTTTACTCAAGCCATCATATGTTTTATAATTTTAAAAGAGCACAGCGTTATTTCTGGATGAAATATTTACAGAATTCATGAGTGCAGAAGGGCAAGTAAACCAATGGAAAATTTTGGTTTTAGACTGAGAGAACATTTACTTTGTAATGATTCAAGACAGATAGATACATATATATTAGATATCACAAGAGAACTTTATCTATGGCATATATTAGACCTATAATCTCAGTTATATATTTTCTATTATATCTGCATGTCATTACACTACCTTTAACTTTATATATACACTAGTAAATATACTCCTTCAAATGAGCATCAGTCATCAGTCTGTAGCACTGGAACATGTTCATCATAATTATTTGATCTTGTCCACAAAAAGTTTTGCTAGAATTGCATCCCTAGCAAAAGTGACTAAAATGCCACTGAAGTCACACCTTCATCAACACTCAAGTGACATACCAGCACACAAGCTGGTATTTTGTTATTTCTATACATGCTGTTAGCCTGCTTGGAGCTACGCAAGTATTACAAGACAGACCCCGCTCAAAAGAACTTTCGATCTATATAAACAGGTAATGTCTTCAGACCTATATTGAAACCTATTTTAAGTTTATATTCTCTTTGAAAGTCTAGTTTAAATTATCCTAAATAATCTACATAGAATTTTGCAGTATTAACGTCTCTGGTGCATGATGAACTACAGATAAAGTCTAAAGAATCACAGTTGCTTCACAGTTCTAACGCAAATCTACATTAACACTCCCCTGCCTGCAGAGTATCAACCTTAAATTTTATTAAACATACCCTTTTCCAAGAAAAAGTCATACAAATAGAAACTTGATCTGTGGAAAGCTTTATTTCAGCGGTGAGGCTGAATAGTTCCAATGGAAAGGGCTGGATAATAGTTTCATGGCTTCCTTTAAACGCTGCCTACTTGCAGCAGCCCTGTAAGCGGCTGCTCCCGGGAAGGAGGCAAGTCAGGCGTATCAGTTGCTGAACTTTGTCAATGTTCCTATCAGCCACTCTCCACTTTTTTCCCCGAGGGAAAGGCAAAAGGCTATTATTCTGCCAACAAATTTGTATCTGCAGATCACAATTTGCACCTTCCCACAATCTGTAAGTTCAAAATACTGTGAAATTTTGATTTTCCTTTCTAAGTTAAGTACAGAATAAAAGTTAATCTCCACTTAGTAGCCAAAAAATTGGATTGCTGGGGCTGTGAAATATGAAAAACTGTACATATTCCATTACATTTTCTGTAAATAATATTCATGTGCATTTGCGTTTAATTTGCTATTAAACAAACCACAATAGCCTCAGAAAGAACCGTCACAGTAGTATGTCATATCACATATTTGACAAAAATATACGCACATAAGGGTTAATTTTAAATAAAGACTGCAAAGACAGTGAAACATTAATTTTAATCACTGCTTTTCAAAAGAGGAGTCTGTCTAATTTCCCAGCTTCTGCTGGTTCATGCAAAACAACAATCTTTCCTGGTTTCCAAAAAATCAGCCTATTTTATCATATTTAATATGAAAGAATTTAAAGAAACTGTTACTAATTTTAAGACTCCTATCTGGTGACAATATTTAAAGCAAAAGTAAAGACAGATATCATCTTACCCTAATTTTAATGTTCATTTCTGGACTATTTACTTTAAAGTTTTTTATTAAAAACTTAGTTATATGCCAAAGGGGCAGGTGAGAAATACAAGGCAAATAGGATAGACCAGAATAAAGGGGTGCTTAAAATGCTCATTTTCAATCCAAGGAAGCTTTTCCTAGCATATATATGGTGAACAAAGCTCAGGGGAGAAGGTAAATGAAACCTCAGGTTTCCTATAGGATGCGTAGCCAAATCATTACCAAGTCAATGAAATGTTGCCTATACAGCAATAAATTATTTCAAAAGCCTCCGCGAGCCCTAGAGTCTTTCATAAGCAGGAGAGCTTAAGGCACCCCAAAGTGACGTTAGCTTCCCTCTCCTCTACTTGTCCTATGCCAGGCCCCTATGTAGCACAGCACAGAATCAAAGGAATTGTAAAGAAATGAAAAGCAATTCCAGTGTGTTGTATCATATGCTTTTGGAGCTACCCTTGAAAGGATTAACAAACATCAGAAGACAATTTAGTTTTGATAGTCACCAAAGGAACTTCTTACACAAAAAATACACCATATATTAACAGAAAACTAAACTATTTCATATTTGAAAAAAAGACAAAGTCTTAGCTAATCATTTTTAGTATTAAATGCAAGAATAATTAAATGTAAAAACAATTTAAAAATCAGTATCAGAACAGGAGAAAAGATCAGTGATTATGAGATACAGATTTAAAATAAAAAACAAGAAAAGTTATAACTGAAAATATTAAGATTAAAAATAAAAAAGAATGTCATAAGTCAAAGTAGCATGTTTTGGAATAAAAACATTTAAGAATTAGGGCACACAAATCTAGAACTGAAACAAATATTTCTACCTGGAAGATGTTAAGTATCGACAAAACAATCAAACGTATGCGTATATATTAGCTTAGCTGGATTCTGTGCAATATTGATCACATGGAATTGATGGTAGCTTAGGACTTGTACAACCTTTACAATCACGTGAATAGAGTCACATATAATAACACTGAGATTACAGTAAAAAAAGAGTTTACTTGTCCTTATAAGCCAGCTTCTAATAATGAGTTTTCTAAATGAATGTGGCACAGCTGCAATACATACTTTATAAAACATAAAATATGTAAGGAAGCTATAGAGAAAAAAAAATAAACATGCCATCAGGTACTTGCTTGAAGCTCTTCTTTTTTCTGGGGCTCAACTGGCCAAAAAGGAGTAAATACACTACACCACACAAGAATCAGAAGACAAAAGCAGACATTTGAAACAGAAGACAACATATTTATAAAATTTCTTCCTCATATTATTCTGACTTATTTAAATAATCAGTCTCATCTCAATCCATATATTAAAGACATCAAGCAGCAATGTTTTGGAAAAAAGATTCAATATTGTTTTGAGTTCGTATAGCCCAGATAATGGATTTTCTGTATTCCTCACCTCCTTTTCGGAGGAAAAAAATAGCCCCTTTAAAACAGTTACATGCATAAACCAATACATGTTTACATTCCTTACTCAAAAACAATCTTTCTATTTCAAAATGCAGAATTCAAATTACTACAGGTACACAAAAATAAAATAATTTAACCCGAATTTCATTTAAGTTGCTTTTTTTTTTTTTCAAAGCTGCCCAATTGTGTTCATTGACTAAACATTCAAATAACAACAAATAGTAAGAAACTACTACAGTACACAGAAGCACACTGGAACTCACTGATCAAGATTTATATGAAGTAAAAAAACCCTAACACACAGGGACTCACATTTACATGTCTATAAATATGTTTGTGATTGCATCTCTAAATATGCATTCTTTAAGTATCTAATGCAGAATGTAGCTCAGTGTACAATATCCTCTAGGTGCAACATTTTGAGGCATACTCTCTGGGTTTGCAAAATTAAAAAGATGAATCTAAGTGAGGGGGAAAAAAAGGGGGGGGCCCTCACATCAGGGGAAAATACTAATGTACCCATCACCCCTCATGGCAAAAGTTCTGGAAAAACTTTTTTTCTGCAGGAATGAAAAGAAGTTGACTAGTTCAGAACTAACTGAATAATAGCAAGGAGCAAGACACTCGGATGATCGTAGGACTGAAGCAGGAACACTGCTGTCATATTTCTGAACAGATAAAATAAATGGAGGAACAAGGCAATTAGATCAAAGATTGGACTGAGCAGCTAAGATGTAATCGAGTAAAAAGACAAAAGTTTTCCTTCCACACTCGTCTGCAAGACCACAGAAGAACATATAGTATCAGTAGATTTTCTACTGCTTGTTTTCTTCATTGCAATGTATGAACAGGACCAGCTTTCATACCATAAATCCCACTAGAACCAACAGTGAGATTAAACCATTAAGGAAAAAGGAATTGAATCTGGAATAACAAGTTACCAAATTTAATGAACAAATTCTAAAGTGAACCAACCCACTCCATAAGGAATTACTCTTCTTGCCTGCTACAGAAGAATCACTCACTGATACCCTACACACAGTACCTTTTTTGACAAGTTTGGAAGGATCGAATACTCTGCACAGATTGCTGATTGCACTGGGGAAAAATAGGAGGGGAACATGGAGAAAGAGTGGGACTGACTTGCTCCTGGAGGAAAACAAAAGTAATGTCCCAAGTCTCCCTTATAAAGAGATTTGACTGACCTGAATGTGCTTGGGGCCTGACCACTCCAACTGGATCTGACAAAGAAAACAGTGATTCCTAGCCATTCCTGTTTGAACAATTTTCTAACATTTCAACTGAAAATTGCTTAGCTTTCCAACTCTATGCTATGAGTTGCTATTGTCTGCTGTAGCAGATCTCAAGAAGGAATTTTCCTGAAGATAGCAGATGGGCTCACATCAAACAGGTGTCAGTAGCTTCAATGGATCAAGGTAGTACTTTGGGAACTAACCTTTAGAAGTTGTTAAAATATGGGTGTCTATGGCTCCTGGCACACTTTGCAGGGTTCAGAGCGACCAGGAGCCAGTCCTCAGATGTAAAAGACCTTATGTTAGGCTGATGAACCTTGAAAAGTGGAAGAGAAGGATGGAATCTTGGGAACTCTGTGGGCCAGGTCTCTTCCCTCCTTACTGAACACTGGGCATATTCTCCCCAGGAACAGGGCATATTAGGTAACCCATAACCACATACTGGATACCATTTATACTCAGTTATTTACATTTTGATACACACGTGTAACTACACAGACTTGCAGCCTGACATTTAAATCCCACTTTAATATCTGTCATGCTTCACCTGTATGTCCAAATCAAAGAATCTATCTAGAGAACATGTCTGTAATACTATAAGAGGATTTCTGTTTTCCTCAGAATTGAGGATAAATTAACCCTACAAAACCTCAGCCAGAAACATCACGTGTGGTCAAGGTTCTGCAGCAAGCAGAGTGGTTAAATTCTAGTAAACTCATTAAGAAGAGATGGGAGGCACTTCACGCCCATATATTGAGGAGATTCGTTCTAGGAAAAATTCCCTGTTAAACCTCCACAAAAGCACAGCCTATAGGAAAAAAAAATGGTGACAGAAGGAAATCTCTTCCAAAAACAAACAAAACAAACAAACAAACAAACTGCCTTCCAAATCAGTACTGCTTGTCAACTTTCTTCAGACTGTTTAGGGAGACACACTTAGAAGAACAAATGTTTTCAAGGGACTGCTGTAAACTACAGTAAGATATCAGTCTAAAGTCCACACACAAAATGAAACATGATTAAATTTGTTTCCCTTCGAATTAAATAATAAGTATCCAACTGAAAGAAATGAGAAGTGGTTCCTGTGGTACTGTTAACACTCCACTTTTTTTCTCACACCACATAACTATGCCAACCTAATATTCAATCCAGCAACAATTTGAAAAGCTCAGCTGTAAATTCCTTAAAGCAGTAATGGTCTCCATTTCTACAAAAAAGAAGTAACAAGAAAAAAAAAAAGGCTATGTTTAATGTTAAATGTAATTTGAGAAATGTTTCTCATGTATACTTCTATTGTAATGCACGACGACTATCTTCTGCACTTAAATTAGGGATCTCCTCGAGCACCCCATAGCATGCATATTTCCTTCATTTCCTTGTCCCTCCTATAGAGGGCATAAAACACCTTCCACTCAAAAGCAGATCGTAAGTGGAAGTCCTAGGAGCACAAGACACAAACATGCATATGGAAAGGACATCTCAGAGAAAACTAATAATTAAAAATAAGCTGCTTGTTTCTCATTTAAATGTCTAATGGCTGTTTCAGAGGAATCCACCTTTGGTAGTATTTAGAAATCCAGCTGGAGAACATCTTTAAGACCAATGCTGTAGCCTTCTGTAGTCATCTCTTTGCAGTGGCATCTCTTTTTATTGCCATAAATAGAAGACTAGGGTTCTTCTAATCCTCCAGTTCTTAGCCAGCATAGCAAATTCAAATGCAGATTAATCATTTTGATGGAAATCCTTAATCTGTTTTGCCAGCAACTTTGGATGGAGCACAGCAGAATAACAATATGCTGCAAGATTTCAGACTCCTCCTACTCTCCTAGCTGAGGTAACTATGAACATAAATGTGCCCTTCATTAGCTCATATAAAGGCATGTCAGAAGAATAAAGATGGGACTGAAGGGGTTTTACAAGTCAGAACACCCTTGATAAGCACTTCAGACTCTCTCATACTTCAGAGCGCTACCTATGTTACAATTAGCGAACAGCCCAAAACGGCTGCAATTTACATCTTGACCAAATACACAGACATGCTTCAGCTCTAGAAGATCAGCTAGGATTACAAAACCCAGATATTTCAGATGGAATGAAAGACCTTAAACAGAACCAAGCTGAAGATCTTGTCCACTTGATCACACAGATCTTTGTAGATCTTCTCCTGACACTGATATAAGTGTCAGGAATGTTTCCCAGGAAATGCACCCTGCATTTACTGGCTGTGTCTAGTATTGGGCATCAACTAAAATACAGTCATATCATCCGGCAGGAACAGAAAATTTTCATTAGTGTATGCTAATCAACCCCCAGTTGCAAATACCAGACTAAACAAAATCTGTAATATTCCTGAAATGAATAAGCCATTCCAAGGATTGTTGAGATATTGGAGCTACTAACTTGCAAAATATTGTACCTTTTACTGATAATGATTCTGATGCACAATGTAAAACTCAGCAACTTCCTGGATGACAGGTATGAGGAAGCAAGTATCATGGGACAGGAAAACAAGCCCTCCAGTTGCAGAGAACAGGTAGCAGAAGATAGTGTCACGATGTTCATTTTCAGTTTGCAAATGACCTATTTGAGCTTTTTTAGGTTCAGGATAGATCAGCTGCCGCTATCCACTTTCTCCTCAGTATTACACAGCTGGTGTAGAACCTTTTTGTATAATAAAAAGCTGCTTCTTTAGACTGGTTGGATGATGAAGTCTATTCTTGCATTACTCCTTATTTCCTGGAGCCCATGACCAAAACAATTTACTCAGTCTAACCAGCAGTTCAGAAGCTATAATCCATAAGATATGGTATATCTCAAGATCTAAGCCAGGATGATTTCCTGGAGCACTTTTAGGATGTAAAAGAGAGAGAGCACAAAATTATAAAGGTATATATATAAAGATTAACAACAATTCTGAAAACTGGTGGTTTCAAAGAATATACAGTACTGCAGATCAGGGAACTCACAGAGACTCTATCAGCTCTCCTAACACTGAGAATGCTAACAGACATCGCGCTGTCACAACAGGAACAGCTCTTACTTGCTGAGCTGGTTCAACTGAATAGCCACATACAAGGAATTCATTTCTACATTATTTCACAAATTTAAGTGTAATGAGTTTTGTCATTGATACAGTTTACTTTACAATTCCCAAAGGCTTTTAAAGAGCAAGCAACTTTTCAGTACTTTGCTTAAGAATGAAAGTTATTAAACTAGAACTCGCAGGTTACCCAACAGTATGCAGGCTTCCCGAATTCAAACGTATCATAATCCAACGCAATTCCTCTTAAACTTTTCCCAAGATTTTAGCAGAAATCATGCAACAGAAATTATTCATGATTCTAGCAAAGACTGCACATTGTTCAGACAGAAGTGGGACTTCATGGTAAAATGGCTCTGTATGAACAAACTTAGTCCTTGTTCCCTCCACTACCTTCTGTGAAGAAGCTCATTGAGATTCCCCTGAATGAAGCAGCAACAACAAGCAGTACAAAAGTTAAAAATCTGATTTATATTGGAGTATTGGGAGAAGTGGTTGTTTGATTCTGTAAACGTGCTGGTGTTGAGATGGTGCACAAATTAAGCTTTACTTTCTGGACTAGAACTGAATGTGCAAGCACATTTTATGGGAAAATTTCATTGTTAGCACAAGAGTAGATAACTCCACTTGATCCTGAACTTCTCTGACAGTGTTTTCTTGCTAAATTCAAGTGAGTGAAAACAGAATGAAAGTTCCTAATTTACTTGAACTCATGGAAATCCTCACTTGCTTCAAAGGAACATCACAATTCTAGAAACTGGAAGAAATATTTATAACCTAGGAAATACTATAACCAAGCCCCTGAGCAATAGATCTTACCACAATAAAGAGCAGGTAATAGTTATATAAAATGTTGTTTTTAAATACTCAGTTTTAACATCCTGATTGTCATTTACGTACTGTATTTAACTGCAAATGAAATTTTAATCTAAAAATTATTAACAAATTTATTCAGATCAATACTCACTAGGTAAACAACAAAAAATACTTACCCCTCTTTCTATGTGATGATGCCAAATCCAAATCAACATTTCGTCTTCCGCTCTAGATTAAAAGATTAAAAAAGGTATCATTTCTTTAAGTGAACAACAAAAAAGTTCCCCAAGATTAAGCACTGAAAAGCTTAGGAAAGCCCAAATAAAATGAGATTAAATAGCACATTTTCTTCATTAAAACAATCTAAGTTAATGAAAATAACACACAAAAGCACAAAACACTACTCAAGAAAAACACTACTTACTGTAAATAACTGTCATAAATAAAAGCAGCAGGGAACCAAAAACATCATTAAACATAGTCTAAATGATGGTGTACCAAAGAACTATTTATATAAATCCTTTATGGGAAGTGAGATCTTTTTAATAAAAATAAAATAAAAAACTCCACAACTTGTTAAAATATATGTGGTGCATAACATTTGCTTGTTTAACATGCATCCCTAACCCATAAAAATAAGAAAGTTAACAGAACTATAATAATTTCAATTGCTGTTTTACCACAATTACTTTCTCTTAACAGTGCTGGTTATTGGCAGTGACCTTCTCCATACCGAAACACAATGCTACTAAACAAATGACAAATGTTTAACATGAATCCCAATCCCCACCTAGAAAATATATCTATAATCTCTAAATATGTAATGCTAGTTTACCTACCAGTGAATAACCTTCTTCATCTGATTCTGGCTGAGATAAATCAGATTCACTTCTTGACTTAATCAGTCTATAGTTCGAGTTTGCATGGATTGAGCGACTCTCTGCAGTAAGACTTTCACTCCTGCCTCACATGTACACACAAAGAAAATATTTATATTAGGCAAAAGTAACAGTTAGTAGTCAAATTCATTTTACTTTCAAACATATCCTACATTTTTCATCAATGAAGTCTATTTTTAGTCACTATTACATCTCTGCTAAGGCTTAAAAAAATACCATTACAGTAATAAAAAATCCATACACAAACGAGATTCAGAAAAAATAAGGAATTTTTCAATTACATCAAACTATCCGTAAGCCAGAGCAATTGGACTTTGTTATAACTTGTCCTCATTGCTAAGCCTAACTTTGAAAAATAAATATGGTCCTCACAAAATAAAACTTCCTCAAACTCTTATTAAGGTTTTGTCAGTGTGGACAAAATAAAATTGAGACAAAACACTATTCTCAACAAAAACATCAACATTGCTCTAGGCAAAAATCATCCTTTAAAAAAATTTCTAATAATCCTTAGAGGAAAGCTGAGGTTATTTAATCAATTGTAAAAGAAGCACAGAAGAGTAAACAAATTCTAAGTAATCAGTGAATCCCACCTTGTCATGAGTCCAATGCCCTCAGGAGTACTAGAGGGAGGTTGCTGTAACTGTCCATTCTCCCGTCGCTTCTGGATCTCCTCAATAACAGGGCTTACTCCTAAGATCAACAAGGCACATCTGTGGATCACGGAGTTGCATGCAGCAGTATACACATCTTGACCTTCTGTCAGATCAGTGCTGATTCTTCGCTCCTGCTGAGACTGAGGAGGTTGATCATCAAGTCTAGTCCCTGTCCCAGTGTTCAGCCTATCTCGATCCCGACTGCGAGCTACTTCACGGGCTGATAGGAAACACTGAAATATTTCTGTAACATGCAACACAAAAAGAAAGTCTTAACTCCTAGAAAAAGCTCCACAAAACAAAATATTCATCTATAGCTTAGGCCAAAAAGTGCTCCACTAGAAAGGACAACAAATATTTTTTCAACAGTGAAAGAATACATTAATAATAGAAAAGAAGTCACATAAACAGGTTAAATTAAGGATTAATACAACGTTAAGTTTAAAATGAAGAAGACAAATACAGTTTGACAGAACACTATACACTTATCAGTATCTTATTGCAACCCAATTCCTGTTTGAATAGCATAAAAGAGAGATTAGGCAGTGAGTCTGTAAATCAGTATTCCAGAGCACAGCACATCTGTAATTCAATATTTAAACTGTTTCAGGCTTTTATTAGCTTCGGTCAATACAATGTACTAACAAAATTCTTAGCCTTCACTTTGCTTAATTCCACCGTTGTCTCACATGTTAGATTCTTCCAAAGAAGTTGCGTGAGTGACTGAATCATCTCTGCCCAAAGACCTAAAGTTCTCTTGGCTTGATTATTTGTTTTAGAAGGTTCAGTTCCCCTTTGGAGAAGCAAAGGTAAATCCAAACACTTCCTCCATTGCTGCTAGTAGTTGGAATCAGCAAGACATCAAGGACACAAAACAGATTCTGCATGTTGGAATCAGCTCCTTAAGGATCTCCAGTAAGACAGAGTCATCTTCTCCCTACTTATTTGTGCATGTAACATTACTTAATGCCTGGAATTTTCTGGATACATTTCCCTTATTCCACCCAGAAATCTCGTCCATGTAGAATTTGAGAACACTGACCATGATGACTAAATAACAAGCAGCAAAAGCGTATTGGATCTACTGAGCAGATAACACATGTGCACACCTTCTGGAAACATCATATTCAATCATATTCTGCATGTGCACTATGTAGTATAATTTCAGTAAAGTCTAATGCATTGTGGATATAATGACACATCATACACAAACTAAAGGTGTAACACATTTTGTTCTACAAGATCCCAAACAAGAATATGGGAGTCCCAACAGGGAATATAAGCACTGCCAGAAAAGTGATGACAGTAAACGGTGGAAAAAGAAAATAGTATCTGGCAGAATCTGGAGGCATAGTGGTTGGGGGTGGGGGGGGGGAGGAGGGCAGGATTAAATATATATGGTAAATATTTCAAGTCACCCAATTTCATTTTTTAAGTTACATACATTCTACAGTAATCTCCAAGGCTAACATGTTTTCCAGCTCTGAGAATGCTGGGATAACAACACAAAAAACAACCAGGTAGGACTGGATGGCGCTTGACTAAAATAGGAAAAACTAAGCATTAACTTCCCTGTTGACCCCAATTACAAGCCCAAGCCAGCCACCTTTTCCAAGATACCCTTTTAAAGAATTAAGCAAGCTGTTTAGAAAAAGCGTAAGAAAATACTGAAAATATTGTTACAAATATTCAACTTCAACTAAAAGCCTAAATAAATAATAAAAAATTCAAGAATATATTCAATGACACAAGTGAATTCCAACCCAGTCAATCCACTGTTATGAACAATTGAACAATTTCATTCAACAATGAACAATTTTGTTTCCAAGCTTCAGAATAAGATAACCCTTCAGTCTATTATATACAAGATTGTTTAACACATGTAAACATAGTAATAAATTACATATATGCATACTGAAGGAAACTCAGAGATGTATTAAATGGAAGTTCAGAGAAAAGAATATGAAACTGTGTATATACTGTCTTGTAGTCAGTATATACAAGAAGTGTTAATATATACGTCAGGTGCCCTGAGAATTGCCTACACAGGCACTCCATTTGCCTAATATTCACATTCCCTTGTGTCAAGGCTCTTCTGACCCAAAAAGAGCACTACCATTTTATAAAAATAAATTTTTAACAATATTTATCCAGACAAAACCTTCAGAATCTTTTCAGTCATCTCCCCATTCTCCCTCTGACAGGAAAATATATTGTTCTTCCAAAGCATATTACGACATTCACATGTGTAACTAGTACTTACTACCAGCTGTCATAACTTCATGCTCTCTTTCCTCCTCTTCATCTTCTTGTTCTGGGTGTCCTTCTTCTCTGTCTCGTTCTGCCTGCTCCTCCATTTCTGCTTCTTCATCAATTGTACGAGTAAAAGAATGTTCTTGAGTATCAACATCAGCAGATTCCTGGTTATCTAACATCTTGATTACAAAAAAAAATAAAAAAAAAAAAAAATCCTGTGAAATTACTTTTCACCAAAATAAAAACTGAATATAATAGGACACAAGGCATTAAAAATTTTTTTTCCTCCCTATCAAAAGATACTTCAGATATTGTGTGAAATAAACAACAAACAAGATAGCTGTTTATGTTCAAAGTTGGGAAATTTAAGTTTTCTTTAGCAGCTGTCATTCAAATTATTTGCAGGAAAATATCGTCTCCTTGCAATGCTTAAAGACTCGTGTCAAACTTTTGACACTTCAGCATCAAATGCTTTAGCAACCATTAGATGTTACCTCAACATAGCTACTCCATCTACATCTAGACTTTAGAATCCTGTGGTACAGCATACTAATGTTTACAGCTAAAATTAGGCTTCAAACTGTGCTCTATTCAAATATTGTCAATAATTTGCTTAAATTGACTTGTTACCACATGTACTATAGATTAATGGAATCTTAATTAAGTATTCAGCATTTTCATTTCAAAAATCATGAAAATTTTTCAACTAGTTAAAAAAAAAAAAAAAGAATCCTGCAACATAAATGAAGCTCAACATATTCAAATGTTAGTTATGTACTGAATTCACCCATAAACCCTGAAGAATTGAAAATAAATTTCCACTCTTACCCATCTGTCTCTTGAGGACGATCTCGTCTGAATAAGCTCCATGTTCTTGCAAGCAAGCAAGCGACTTCGAACTTTATATACACAACGGTATACTTCTGCCAAGGCTTTGCCAGGCTGGTACCTACAAAGAGAAGAGATCCAAAACTCAAAAGATCGTACAAACTTTCTCTTGAAAATTGTAATTGAGCTTTTAAAGGCAGCTTTAAGTTACTTGCCTGCTCTCACCACAGGCCTGACTAAGTAAACTTGTGTGTTTCAGAAGAGCTGCAAGAACGAATCTGGACACGGTATCTAGTAGTGATTCATTACTTAAGGTTGCAGTATCCCAATCTGAAAACAGAAAGGATTCATCAACACTGGCTACCATTTCAAACAAATAAATACATTTTCAATGACACCATGAAAAAAATCTTCACACATTTACATCTTCCAATTTATAAGCAGATTTAATGTTTAAGAAATAAATTTAACATCCATAATTCACACATATACTGCTTCAGAGACAAATGTGTTTTGGTCTACTCAAGGTACTCATGTCTTCTAGACAGCCAAGGCGCTGCATATACAAACTGGCCAGACAGTAAGTCAAAGAGAGCTGGTAACTGCTAAATTTATGTTGCAACCTCTTCTTCAAGCAAGCATACTGAATTGGATTTCTTTCCTTTATCCAGGCACTGATATACATGAAACTTGTACAAAAATAGTATCTTGGAGACCTCCTGCCCTCTTACATGTGGTTGAAATTGGACTCAGAAATTATTACACAGACTAACTTACCATTAAAAAGGCTCGTCTCCATTAGGACAGCTGACTATTGACTTTAACAGGGCTTAAGCACAAGCTTCACTGCTAATACTAGCAAGAGACATTTTCAGGTCTCAAATATCAAGGTTTCTTAAGTATTTCCAGAAGCAGATACTTTCATATCAAAGAAAAACTTCCCCACTTTAGAAAAGGACCATTATAAAAACAATGTTGTTCCACTACAAAATAACCTTACTGCCAAGCAAACCTCCATAAAGTGTCACAATTTTTTCCTGAAACAAACAAGCAAACAAAAAAGCTTTCTACCTACATAAATATTTTTATAAAAATATTTTTCTTATTATATATTACTTATGAATACTGGTAAACTGCTTTGGAAATTACAAAGACCTCTCTGGCCACCTAAGTGTGGAGCTCAGTGTAACATACTTGCTCCCCATACTTTCAAGCAGATAGCTAAATGTAGACATCTTTGCATTTGATGCTATGCAAATGGCCACCATACAACCTTCAGTCAGCCTGCATTGCAAACAGAGCAGGACTCTTCCTACTTCTAAAACACTCAATTCCATATCCAAAATAGTACAGATTAGCCCATTCATCTCAGATTTTGCAATTGGCCAAACCAACAGTTCTTTACTGGAATTCCTACTGGCAACAGAATTTTACATTTTTTTCTGAACAGGCACTCAACACCGTATGCTGTCCTCCTGGTCTGGCCTAGCTTGGCCAGAGCTTAAGCAAACGATCTCTGTCTCCAGCAGAGGCAGAAACGGCATACTGTAACTACAGGATGACAGCAATGCTCAGTGCATCTCCTTAAAAAGGGGACCTGGGAGCCAGGGTGGGAATCCAGATTACAGACAAAAAGCATGAAGAACCATTAATGTTGCCTGTAATGCCAGCCTCCCAGACACCGGAAAACACAGGACGACTTCCCCCTGGGTCCTGTTCCTAACATATTTTGTGAGCTACTTTGCCTTCCCCATTCCCCCTGCCCCCTCCCATCAATTTTTCTTTCTAACTGCAAGTTTCAGCCTGCTCTACTAGGAAAATCATGCAGCAGAAGCACAAACAGTTAAGCCAGCAAACAAGATTCTCTTTTTTTCTAATTTGGAGAGGAAAAGAATACTGAACTGCATGTTTGTCTGACACTGGAAGAATCCATACCAAAAACGAATATAGAAAAGGAAAAGGACAGACCTTGGAACACAACGCTAAAATAAGTTTATCATTAAGAATTAAAGGCTGTTGCCAAAGAGAATACAGTACTCTGCTAGGCATGTAGTTGAAGCATGTAATATATTTTTAACATACATATTTTTTCAACTTCTTACCTTTACTAACAGCATAGTCTTGCATACTGATCCAGAGGCTCCGTGCTGGCTCTTTTGTACAACCCAAGGCCAAATCAACATAGACAGTAATCTCAGGTCTCAGCTTATAATCAAATGGCTTCTGTTCCTCATTTCCAGATAGGGCCACTTCTAATAAGGAGCTCATGCATTTGTCTAACAGAAGGGAAGTACTTAAGGAATTAAACTGCAAATTTTGAGGCTTACATGCATCTACCTTTAACAGCTTATAAAACAACTTATTCTCTTTTCATTCAAGAAAAAAAAAATCAATAAGCCTCACTGTCTGACTAAAGAGTCAAAAGTTAGATAAGCAAAAGTGAGTCAGTGTTGCAATTTACATAAAATGTACAAAGATCTAGGAGAAAGTGTTATCCAACTCTGCTTCAATACTATAATTCCCTATCATTAGTTCTAGTTGTTTTATAGCCATATAGTTGCAATTATTGCATCCTCAGATCAGTCATCCTGTTCAAAGTAGTCATGTAAATAATGTCTTGAAATGATCTACTCAGAACCTGTTCCTGTGTTTTATCACCCTCACTGTGAAGAACATTTTCCTTTGTTTCCAATCAAAATTTCTCTTACTGAAACTTGTTACTGTTGCCTCTTGTCCTTTTACTTTGCACCTTTCCAAAGGATCTGGCTCCACCTTGTTTGCAGACCTCCTTCAGGTCATGGAGGACTGCAGCTAGATCCTCCCTTAGTCTTCTCTTGGTCAGGCTAAACAAATGCAGCTCCCTCAGCCACTCCTCACCTCATGTGCTGCAGCCTTGACCATCTCAGCAGCACACCAATGGACTTGTCAAGATCTCTATTGTACTGGAGGCCCCAAAGATTTCGTACTCCAGACAGAGCCTCATGAGTGCCAAGTAGAGGGAATAATGATTTCCCTAGACCTCTCTGGCTAGGCACAGGCTAATATAATCCAGTATGTGGTTAGCCTTCATCTCTAGAGGGGCACACTGCTGACACATTCAAATTGCTCCCCACCAGGACCCCCTTTCTTTTTGCTGAGAGACTTCCTAGCTAGGCAGCCTCCCAACAAGCACTGTTGCATGGGGCTATTCCATTCCAGGTACAAGACCTCACTTTTGTCTTTGCTGAATTTCCTGAAGTCCTGTAAGTCCTCCTCCCCTCCTACTGCCCTACAGCACCAGTCCCTTCAGTTTGGTGTCATCTTTGAACTTGGTGAAGGTTCTGCCCTATCATCCAGTTCATTGATGAAGATGTTATTAACCCTGTATTTTAAAGAACTGTCAGTTTTATTCTCTTCTTCAACTTGCCCACCCCAAGTTAAAACCTGCTATCTGTAACTTGTCATACCGAAAACCCATCTTTTCTCAAGTCCCAAAACTGAAAACAGCAGCTCATTAAATAAATCCATAATTTTATATTTCTCCTAAATGTAGTGACATGTTTTGATTATTTCTCTTAGAAGATAAATGAAATTCAACCAATCATTGCAATATTGGGAATCCTACAACACATATATGGTGAACATTTAAATGCATTTCCTAGTCTATTTGACACAACTTCAGTTACTGCCACCTACCTTAAGACTGCTGATTGTGCTAAAAAACAGCATTTAAGGAATATGCACAGTTGGATTCAGCAACTTTAGAAAGTTAAAAATTGGATATTATGCTGTCTAGCCATGCAACTCCTACAACAACTTGTAACTTAACCTTCTGAGCTTGAAATATATTAAAGAGCAACAAGATGTATTTCGAATCCACAAATACAGGAAGCTAATATTTAACACCTTACCTAAATGAGGAATATCCATTTCAACTCCATCACTGAAAAGTGGTGTTTTTAACCAATAGGCTGTATCTTGTTCCTCAGGGGACACTGGAGGTCCTTGAAGCATGCCACCAAGACACCGTCCAATAAGAAGAGCTACAGTTCTCTCTAGATCAACAAGCCATACCCAAGACTGAGCAGGCTGTGGTAAGGGCACTCCAGCAGGGTCAATTAATTCAGGTCCACCTAAAAGTATTAGCAATGAACCGCCAAATTAGTCAGTCAACATTGCCCAGAGGTTAAAATCATTTCCAAAATTAGTAAAATTAATTGCAAATCTTATTCATGTTTGCCAGTTAATAGCAGATTTACCCCTCAGTCAATAACCTGTAAACTGAAGAAACAGCAGTTAGGACCAACAGATCACTTAACATTGGAATGTCATCGTCAGTAGAAGCCATCACCATTCGTGGCATGGCTATTCCTACTCAATGAAGTAAAGGCTCTTCTAAATTTTGCCCAAGTGTATACCTGGCCCAATATATATTTCTCTGGGTATCTCTGGGCAAACATGCCTAGATAGATGATACAAGCAAGATTTTCTGTCTTCAAATTCATTATCATGAAGGACTGCAACAGTGCTCTTCTTCAAGTTGGTTCCTGACAGAGTTTCTAGTATCTACCTTCTTACCTCACTATGGGAGTTCATTGATTAACCTAACATCTCACTTGGGATTTTGTCATCCTTCTAATATACATCCAATTACATCCTTACTACCATTTCTTCTTATAAGGAAAATTCCACAATTTCACTACCACCTTTTTAGAACAGTATGAAAAAAACAGTTGGTCCAATTATGGCAAAATAAAATACCAAGGTTTTTTTGTTATTTTCCGTTCAGCCATTCTGTTTACCCAAAAAGAGCATAACAAAGTATTTCTCTGTGAACGGCTTGTGGCTGCTTATTGTGAAATAACAGTATCAATTTATTAGCATCTTGTTGGGTCTTTCCTTTCATTACGAGATCTTTGGGAAAGACTCACAGTACAAGACTGTGTTGCTACTAACGGTTTAATTCTGTGGTTTTCCACTCATGATTTACATACTTCGCTACAAGCATGCTCTTCACTGCATACTGGTAACATCACTCTCAATAAGCAGAAAACTTTGCCAAAGATACTTATGGAAAATTCAATAACTGCAAAATAAGTGTAACATCTCCTATGCCAAGTTTCTATCATTTTACTCCAAATTTTGTATTTCATTAACACCATAACTTTCTGGTGTGGCTTGTTCGGAAAAGGTAAGAGATAATGCACATTTATTAACTTTAGTTTTATCACACTACATAATAGAAAGCAAAAATAGTATTTGGACATGAAGGTAAATAACAAAATTAGGGTGTCTTTTACAAACAGATGACAGTATTTTCATGTATTATGACCTTGATATTTTGGGTTCAATATATATTTTCCATACCCCTCTCATATTCCCACTCAAGTCAATACACATTCTGGGCTATCAGAATTAAGAAATTTGCCTGTAGCTCAAATATTTTATAGCAAGGGACGTTAATACACTTAAAAATTTTTTAAAGTTCCACTATAAAAAGTTTTTTTTAATCATTCTTTATTTTTCAGATTAAAAGTGTGTATTTATTATCCTTACCATGAAGCGGCCATTGTAATTCTTGATCTTCTAAAAGGGCTGCAGCAGGTAACAGTCTATTAAGACGATCTAAAGGTGGCAACAGATCTAGCAGGTAACTCAGCAAAGGCCGAGCTACTGACACTGGCAGTAACAACAATGAGTTGACAATCTGAGAGAGCATACTACCAGCTGCAGACACATAAACTACATCTATGGAGGAAAAAATGATTATAATTATATTCCAAGCACAATATAACACATTACAGAAAATTGCATAAAAATATCTCAGCTATCTCAAAATGTCTCAACTGCACATTCTGAACTGGAGGTTTTGTTTAATAATTATAAATCCATTCCATATTTTCCTTCTGTACTTTTCACGAACTTAAAAAACCTGACATCTAGAACTAACAAAACTGAGATGACCGTGGAGACAGTATCTTCTCTACTTTGTACTTTTCTTATGTACAAAGTGTTCTATCAAAAGCATGAACTAGATGTTATGCCAAGGTAGGCAGTCAATCTCCTCTTTTTGGGGAGGTGTGGGATGTCTACTTTATACAGATACAGGGAAAATAAACAAGTGTTTTAATTATTCAGATCTAAACAAGCAATAACTGTCAGGTTAATTCATGGCTCTAAGCTGATGGTGCCCCCATTACTTTTTCCACAACCATTTACCTCTTAGTTTTTCCCCAACACTACCATTCCAAGAGCTTTCCTTAAGCAGTGTTGCAGAACGGGAATAGATATCTGTAGCATGAGGCAATAAAAGCTGAAGATGCTTGTGAAGCAGAGCTACACTGCTGGAATTCTAGAAGGAAACAAACAACCAAACATAGTAATAATAATATAAATGTATTTAAGGCGGTTCATTATTTCAAACATTCTAACTTTCAAATACTTAGAAGATTTTTCACAGGAATCTTATCCCATTTCTGTGTTCATGCATACTGAAGAATTTTTTTCCCTAAAAAAAATACAAATAAAGACACACACCTCACTAACACTATTGATGTGACAATAAGCCAGCAACTGTTTCTGCAGTGAACATAACAGTTCATGAAGATGAGCAGGCTGGCTGTTTTCTGATGATGATGTACCCAGTAAAAACTTATCACTGTTTTTTTCCAGCTCTCCAAAGGCTTGATCCTATTTAGACAAAAGAAAAAACACCCATTAACTCTGTCTTCAAATGCTCTAATACTTTACTACCATTGTAAAATAATTTTTTTTTTAATCTTTAGCATTACATATGTGGTTATCAAAGAAATCAGATAAAATCAAGTAGATCATGACTTAACAAAACTTGAAATTACAGTCATTTAGAACGTCATAGAAGTCATTGTGACAGCTGTCAAGAAACCATTTAGAAAGGGTATTTTCAGGTGACGAAATATTTTTAGTTCAACTCAAAGAAAAACTGGATAAAAGAATACTCTCTCTCTTCCTCTCCCTCTCCCAAATCACAACATGCCAAAATAAGTAATATCCTTTTAGAATTTGTTGTGGCCTGATAAATAAAATGTTTCAGATTAGAATCCTTCCTTGCACAAATCCAGGATGGCAGTAAAAAGACCGGAGGGTAGAAGGCTGCTCCACTTCATTCTGAATTCTATTGTGAAAAAATGGGGTTACTTTCAAGCAGATAGCTAAATGTAGACAGCTGAATATAACAACAATTGGAGGTCCACAGAAAAGAATTAAACACTACCCACCTTGCTGCTAAGGAGACAGGGATACTAAGCCAGAGAAGCAAAGACCTCTAATTTATTTTCTCTGTTATATTCAGTTGGCTAGTTGAATAACAAGATGCAAGAGTCAGTCACTTGCTCTTACACTCCTCTAAATTTTTCATCAGCCTCCACTATTCTGAAGCTAAGAGCAATAATCCGTATGACACATTATAATAAGAAGGCTGATTTATACTTGCTGAAATACTGTAAGGTAGTTTCCCAAGTGTCAAGTTAATTAAATAGACTCCCATTCCTGGTGCCTGTCTATCTTTCTCAGGTGGCTGAGATTATATTGGCGTAAAGGGTTCTATACAAACATATACTCATTTAATGTGTCACATTCTATCTTCCAAAAAATTCTGGAGCCGGAGTAACAGCTACAAAATATTTTAGCTCAATATGAAATCAGCTACATCTATGCAAGCCAGGGTAAAAAATAAATGCATCACTAATAACACTGGATTCCTAATATTAAAGAGAGCAAACTAATTTTAGTCTATTTCAGGAGACAAATACATGACACTGCTGTTTCAGATAAACTAAAAAGAACATCATTTTATGTAAGTGAGAAAAAAACTTAACTCTCCAAAGCATTCAAAAATAATTGACATTAAAAACAAAACTAAAAAAAAAAAAGTAAATACAAGGCCTAAACATACGGTATAGAATCCCAAATTTCTTAGAAGAGTCTTCATTAAAATTTCAGCTAGATGAGTATCTGGGTGACTGCTCTGGACAGCATATGTCTGATCAGACAGATTTCCATAGCTGATGCATAATGAGGAAGCTTCTGTGGCATCAGACGGTGAGCTATAGCCAAGCAAAGAAGCTACATGGGTGTGATCTTGTAAGCTTGTCAGAATAATATCCAATTGCATTCTCTAAAGAAAAATATTTAGACATGAAAAAAATTTCTTGTTAATGAAGACAAAGTAATGGGCTAACAGCAAAAATCATCAAGCATTGTTAAGCAATAAAAAATTTTCTAGTGAGACATGGAAATAGCTGAAAGACTTTACCAACAAAATCTAGTTTTTGTTGCAGATTTTCAATATTAGAGAATAGATAAATATATTGAATTAGATAACCATGCCTAGTAAAAATCCACCCGAGCGAGATTCAAAGAGCTAGATCAGATCCTAGATCAAATGCTTTCTCTGACTTGTTCTAATTATATTTTTTCCTCCAATTATGATAATCTATATATAGGAAGAAGGAAAGAGGTAAAAAGCAGGACAGGCAAAGATTAAATCAAGGGAGGTGGCAGATGCAGGGTAATGATCTTCAACTTTGGCAGGGTTTCCCACTCTTGCTGGTTCCTGAGAAAAATAAACTTGTTCTACGCTAGTAATTGTCAGGCTTTTTAGTTTGTACCAGTACTAATCTTCAGAAATCTTCAGAAAATTAGAATTAGAAGATTCTTCTTCATAGTTTTAGTAACAGTGTAAACTAGTCTATTCAATGGTATATGAAATAGGAGACTTGACTAGGATCCTATGCGTACAGAACTGAGTAATAGTTACTCTCATTTTTTTTATCCAAGACTGTTGCTAAAGCTTCAGCTGCTACTGACATCAAGACAGGAGTGGAAGCTCCTTGAATTTCTTTCCTTCCATTTTCTCAATAAGGTGTGCAAAAAGAATATTCCAACAGGATACTCATATTGGAATGTTTGCTGTGTGATGGCACATCATTGAAGGAAGAAGCTACGGGTTGACTTTCCTTTTTTCATGACAACATGTAAGTAAACGTTGGGTGGTGGGGAGGAGAGAAGGGAAGCAGAGCTTAGCCTGCAGCACAGGACGCTTCCCAACATATCACTGAAGCAAATACTTACTTATATATCATTTGCAAATGTACACGCTACCATTGCGGTTAGAGGCATGACCATGAATTAAGAAAAAGCAGACATCCATATCCACTGAAGAGGTACTCTCTAGATTTGGACTGAGTAACAGAGTAGCAAGTAAAAAGCTTCATGTTCTACATTTTACTCAGTCCTAACTTGTTGGAGGATACTGGGCAAGTCTCCTAACCTGCATTAATTTATGTTCAAGAGAAAAAAAGGAGCATCACAATCATCTTTGCCAAGTACTCTGAAATCCATGCATGAAAAGCATTATACAGAATATAGTTAAATTTCTGTTACCAAAATTTGTTAATTTGGCTACGATTCAACAATAACTAACCTTCAAACTTGTCTAGATACTCTAACACAGTGATTCCTAGTCTTTTTGTAGCCAAGCTTCACTTGAGAAAATGTGCTCCTTACCTCACTGGATCCTGGCTGAGCCAGGCTACTGAGTTTGTTAGTTGGACTTCATGCTGCATCCACCTATAATGTGCTTGCACTCTGCAAATGAGGCTCACCTAACTGTTCAAAAACCCCTGTTCTAGCAGAAAATCAGACAATTGCTTCTTTCAAAGCACAACATATTTTTACTTGACCTTACCTGTCCTTTTGATAAGCTCTCCCATCTATCAGGACCTTGGGGTAGGAGAGAATGTAGTAATTCCATTCTCTCTCGCAATGGAGGAAGTAGCATGGTTGCTCCTACTGAGAGTGTCTCAATTACAACCTAAAATTAGAGTATCAGAAAATACCTCAATTTGGTGGGGAAAGAAAAATCATCAACTCATAGCATTTTTAGAAAAAACACATCACACATGTTATATCCAAAACATCCACATAACTTTATTTAAGGTAAACATTCTAACACATTATAGCATTGTTTTTATTAAAAGATACAAAGATACATGGTACCCTGTAGAAGCGAGTGAGACTAACATATTGTCAAAAGAATACAAACTTTTTTAGATGAAATTGTAATCATAGTAAATCTTCTTTGAAAATTACACTAAATTAAATCCCTGCATTACACAAGTTCACCCCATTTTTCAAGGGCCACCATACAGTAAATAATATGAATAGGTGGTTCTTTCTGATCAGTATCTGAAGAATTCTTTTTGTATTGGGAATTCACATTTCCCATAGATCTACAATATAATTTTCACAGCTCTGCCCAGCAATTTTCCCACACCTGCTTTAGAATTGTGATATTAAGTACTATGTTCCACAATTTTAATTCTATAGATTTCTTATCATCAATTTCCACTGAGAGTATAATCTTCTATTTCTTTATTGGAGCCATTAATAAATAGTAAAGAGCCGATGTCTTGGGCATAGACTCCATATACTACAGCGGGAGGTTCTATTTCATTTAAACACACTCTAAAAGCTATTTGACAATGTGTTACTCTTCTCTTCTCAAGCAAACTGCACAGCGCCTTTCCTTCAAAGTTGTGGAAAAGTTGCCTAGAAGCCTGATGCTGTCAAGGTAGCATCGTGTCAGCTCAAGTATCAGTAATCACTACGAGCTTCCATGATCTATTTTATATTTCTTACTCATGCTAATTTTTCCACACACTAAAATTTTTAGGCCCTTTACTAGAAACAGTAATTAAAATGATGGGGGAAAAAAGCAGCATATTAAAATTCTTATGCAAACATTTTCCTCTGTTTTTGCGCAGAGATACCATATATTTATATCATACCAAATACTTATACCATAAAATAGTGATGGTGATTAAATTTCTAACTTTAACCAGTAAAATTAGTAAGTCAGAATCAATTTCATCAGTGACGCCTTTAAAAAGTCAAACTGAGAAATTTTTAAACACATTAAAAAAAAAAAAAAAGTAGTAGAATTTTCACATGTAAAAAACCCAGCATTACTTACTTCCTGAATTTCATCTGGGACAGAAGAGTCCATCAGTCTAAACAACAAATTTCGAAGAGGACCAGCTTGCCGGCCAAGAATGCTAGTAGCTACACCTCCAGCCAGTGCAAGTGCAAGATGATTAGAAAGCAGCTTCAGGCACAACTTAAGAAAATTGTGATGTTCCCTACAAAAAGAAACATGTAACTTAATCTTTTCCTACTATCAGTCTTACTCCTTTTCACTTATTTGTGCACTATGATTTTCACTCACATTTTATTTGCATGCCAGAAAGATGAGCAAATAACAACCAGGACTTTAAATAAATTCCCCTGAAAACCTACTGCCAACCTGCTTAATGAAAACAAAATCATAGATCATAGGAAAAAAGTCTTTGTAGACAATAGTTTCAAGGGACATTCAGTTTCAGAAGACAAAGTCCCATGAAATAAAGGGCAAAGTCCTTCCAAAATAAGTGAACAGACAGACAGATACCTAAATTCTTCATATGAATGAAAAAACAAACCCTTAGAGAAGTAATAAATGTACTCTCAGAAGATTTACAAATAAAACATTTGAATTAAGAAGGAAAAGTCTTGATATTAACTTCCAGTCCCACTTCTTAAAAAAAAAAAAAAGTAATCTTGAAAAACTTTCTTGTAGCAAAGGCAGAGTTGTGAAGAAAAAATTCACAAGAAACTTTTATACTTGCAGTTCTCCTTGCAAAAGTCAGTGAGGAGACATTCACGCTTACAGATGTTATAGCAATACATTTAGAACGTTACCTTTGGCATAAGATCCAATCTGAAAGCTATAACAGCAACTACTGATGATTTGCCAAGAGGCTGTTTTAGTCAAGATGGTACTATCAAGATGGGCTTGGTTTTGTTCCATTTCATTTTCTGGAACTCTTTCCAGAAAAGAGAAATTGGTGGAAATACATAAAGACTCCGAAAATCTGGAGGAAGGAAAACGCTCCCTATATACCTAGTTCAAATCTCTCTAGAAGAAGAGTGACGTGTCTTGCCTACTAACCTCACATTTGTGAGAAGCAACTTGCATTTTCAAAAACCGATATCTATCTTCAAAAAAAGAAATGAAACACACAGAACTGATCGTGAAATATCACCTCAGATTGTCCACTACTAGTCACTGTCTGTAACAGCAATAGATTGCTGCAGCTGAAATGCTATGCTTCATTACTAAGTTTCAAAGACAAATGAGTTCCTAGAACAACTGGACCAACTCCCTAAATTTGGTCATTCAGATGGAAAATAGTTATGTTATTTGACACCACTGGAATGACAGAGTCATATGAAACCTTTTAAAATGCCTCCCATGCATTCTGAATTGCTCTTACTTCTCCGGAGGAGATCAGATACCTTGAGCTACTAGAAGGCATTACCCCCCCACACACACACACATACTAAAAATGCTTGTAGAAAACTATCCCAATTCTTTAGACAGTAAGAAGGCACTGGGTTTTATCAGTGCACCAATTCCAACTCAAAGCGCAATGGCAACCATACATCTTGTGATTTGAGCACCATGCACGTGTTAGTCAATAACTTAATGATGGATTGATTGATGGATTATCACTAAAGATTTTTTTTTCTCCTTAGCCTAAGAGTAAAGGAGAGCAAGTAGGCACCCACTGAAACTGGTTCCAAGGTGAAGAACTTACAAAGCAGAAACAATGTCCAGAAACAGTAAACGCATTTTAATTATATAGAAAAATGTGTTTTAAAGGATAACTCCAGGAAAATACTTATTTCAGTGCATAATTAAAATAAATTCCGAACAAAAGATCCTGCTACAGCTTGAAGCACTGAAAAGTTCCTGTGCTATACAAACAAGCAAAATACACCTGAAAGAGCAAAACAAACCAGACTTCTGCTTGTTAAAGAAAAGACTGACCAGGACCAGACCACACATCACTGCTGCAAAAAAAACAACAAAAAAAACACCACTAGAACTTGCAAATGCTGTATATACCTTGATGAAGGAAAAGGAAGAGGGGGAATTTCACTGTTAATTTTGTCACAGTAGTGCTCAAGAAAAGAACGAAGATGTGAAAAGGTACTTTCTTCAAGGTCTACGCAATATGGTCTGTGCCACGCCACAACTTGCCTGGAATCAAACATCAAAATAGATTAACTATTAAAAGTATTCAAATTTCTGCAATAAGCTAACAGTTTAAGTAGGTTCAGCGAGTACATGCTTGAACGAACCAATTTTTTCTCAGAACAAACTAATATGATTGAGGCAGACTAACTTCCTCATCCTTGCAAGTATTTTCTGCTCTCCCTTCCGTGAAGGTCTTTACAAATTAAATACTTTTCATTTAAAAACAAAAACACCTACAATGCCACAAATATAAAACTGTATGTATTTCAGCTGATTCATGCAAAAGCTGTCAAATACAAAGCTGTTTTAGTATAAATGACAGACTATAAGGAGATTTTAATATAGGCAGAATTCAAAAGGGATAGCATCACCCAATACTATTTAAGTCTTACTATTTCTTTAACTGAATTTTCTAACACAGCTCCTTTTAAAACAGTGCATCTTGAAATTCTGTTTGAATATCTTACAAATATTAAGGGAATTTTTCTATTCCTTTATGTGTTAGTCCATATGTAAATCTGAAGTTCTACCAATTTAACTACTTGGACATGGCTTTGGTGTAACAATGGCTTGTTTCATTTATCATAAATTAGTAACTAAACTATCTATTTAAGTAGCTGTTTTTAATTTAGCTTAACATGTAACCATCTAGAGATTTGTCCTAAAATGTTTTACTTCAAACGTCTACTAATTTTTCCAAACTTCCCTATTTCCCAGTCTTATGCTTAGTTTCTTCTTTGTCACACTAAAGGAAACTGCATAAACCATACACAATGCTGCCAGAAGCACAAAATAAAAAATACTGAGTTGTTTATCCCTCCCTCTCCTAACTTGTCAGTTTTAGTAAGCAAAGGTAATTTTTGTCTAATAGCAGGTTAGTTTGTAAAAAGTACTATTATTCAAATTATTAGTGCTGCTATGTTTTCACTTATTGCAATCTGTAGCAGTTAAAAAAACAGAAAGACTCTCCACTCCCAAACAATAAAAACAGAATACTTTAAATAAGTTGTGTATGATATGGTTAGCATCTTCAGGGAAGAGTCCAAGAGTGTACTCATACAAAAAGATTATGCCAGTCCCCCAAAGTAATCATTACCTGTCCCTTGGAAGGGCTGTCCAGGCGAGGCTATGGGAGGTTCCTGCTGAAATTTGCTGAATTGCAACTCCATCTAAACCACTTACTTTCTTCGGTTTAGTAATGGGGCCAGTTGAGTTTCCCTGACCACATTGTCCCATTGAATTGTTACCCCAAGCATAAACTTCATTATCTATAAACATAAATAAAAGAGAAACAAAACCTGAGGTACAACCACTTTCAATCAAGAGGAGGATTAAATGTTTTTACACCTTATTTATTTTACCATGAGAAAGTGCCAAACAGTGGCTGTCACCAATTGAAATATCAACTATTCTTGTAGCTGCCAGTTCTTCAATAAGCTTGGGTCTGAGAGCAGTTGCCTCCGAAGAGCCACAGCCAAGACACGCACCACAGCCCCATGCATAAACCTAGAGTAAACAAACCACAAAATACCAATGTGTCAAAGATGTTATTAGTGATCATCAAAAAAAACTATATACTGTGGTTGGATACACAAAAGTGTTTTTTTGTTTTTAATATGGAATATGAACTTCTCCTCCTGAAGATAAAAAAAAAAAAAACCTCTAGCATTTGAATATCATTACATAGCTATAAGAAGAAGGGAATTATCTTGATGCAGTGTAGCTGCAAATGGGAACCTCATGTCAGTTTCTTCCACAAGTAAAGCTGAGGCTCAGTTTTAACATCAACTAAGATGACTGATAATAGATACTTCTCAGGTTATTCAAAAAAACCGTGACCTAATATTAAATCATATTCTAAACTGTCTTTTCTTCTCTCCTCTAATACCCATGGTAAAACATTCTTGCTAAAACACATTTCTCTAATCTGAACTCATATTTTAAGGATAAAGTGGAATCATACATAGTTAACACCAAACATTGAAAGACACTGTTTACAGCACCCAAAGGCCTCAGAGACTTGTTGCATATTATTTTAAGCCAAAATAATAAACACTGAAATAATAAATCTACACCATATTTTTCTTAAATACCAAGTTTCATCATTTGAGTGAAAACTTCTTTTTGCCCACCTGTCCTGTTGATGTCAAGGCAAGTGAAGACTGGCTCCCTGCACAAACTTTCCGAATAAACATTCCTTGCAAGGCTTCTATAACTTTAGGTTTATATACTCTGTTTGTATCACCATGACCAAGTTTACCTATAAAAGAAGGAAACACAAGTAGAAAGTGATTTAAGTATACGAACTATGAAAATAAGAAGATCCCCAAAAGAATTATTTTCAGACTTTCTAAAATGTCAGAGTATTTTTTTAAAATTAAAATACATTAAGAATTTTTATAAAACCTGTATTCACTTTCAATGATTACAGAGTTCAGGAAATGTATATGTATTCTACTGTTTTTAAAAAATGGAATATTAATTGCATATAGCTACACTATTCATTGTCTGTTATTTAATTACTAAATACTTTCAAAGCATTAAGGTTTTTCGTATTTGGCAAACTAAGAATAAAAAATTCCTTACTCCTACTTTAAAAAGCAACTTGAAAAAACCTTTCTATGTTTTTTCGTAACAGTTGTGTGTATTTGTGCTGATAGTTTATGCCTTTCAAAAGGCATTAATGTTTTTATTTCCCTTTAAGTTTCTTTTGAAAACAGCTTTTCATCTCCACAACTTCACCATTTTCAATCAATGACCTCAAAAACAAGGACTTTCACTACACCATGTGAGAATGTTTTGATAAAATAATGTTCCTCAAGAGGAAAGAGGAAAAAAAAGCGCCAAACTTGAAATATACTATAACGAGTGATAATTTCTACAAATGTTGTTTTAGCTTTCCAACATAAAACAGTATTAAGTATCACATTATTAACAGCTATTTATTATAATACAAAAGCCAAATGTAAGTGTTTACACATTACTGAAACAAAAAAAAGTTTTGAAATTTTGTGAAGGTAGAGATGTCTGTCCTGTTAAAAACTGATTTTTCATTTGAAACTACAGAAAGAGGAAGAAAGAGGAGAGGGAAAAATTATTTACACAACATACATGAAATTCAAATTCCTACCCAGTTCTATTAACCATTAAGTCCAGCTCTATGAGCTTTTTGTAGTCTGTATTTTCCTCTCTTCCCACACATACTAGGATAGGAAGCAATAATACAGCAATTTTAATCCGAACAATATAACAGCATAACCAAATTTGGTTAAATAAGGGAATAGTAGATAATGAATGAGTCCATGCTTGACCAAGCAGCTACTGGTAACAAAGGTTAGAAGTTCTTCATTTTTTAGAAAATGGGAAACATTTCTTCAAGAGGCAGTTTCAGTCCAACAGCTTCATTATACAGATATAGGTATTGCCGTATCAAATAAGTAAGCTTATTTGAAAGTTATCTCCAAAGCATTTTTCCCCAAATGGTTTACGCATTCACTGAGACTTCCGCTTGATGAAATCCCTCTTCTTTCTATGATATATGAAATCCATTTTTAAGTCTAGCCTGGTAATTAAGCTTGTTCAAATGCTGTATTTAGATTTTATTAAAATCCTTTTCTTGAACGACTACCAAATGACAAGAAAACAAACTGCAAAGAGTATTTAGACTATGAGGTAGATGGAATAAAATGAAAATTACCACCAAAATGTTAATTTTACCTACCGTTATCTCCTCCTCCAAATGACCATACTGTTCTCCCATCTTTGGACAGAGCTATTGTGTGTGAACTACCACAGGAAACTTCTCCTACATTGCTAATATCTTTTACTAAAGTTGGAATGTTGCGGCTGTTGCTGTCACCATGACCTACGGAAAAAAGCAAAATATATTTTCTTCTTTTGGTGAAGATTTAAATTAAGCTCCGTTTATGGTTTGTAATTTTAGTAAAATTTTGCTAACCAGTATGTGTTGTAATCACCATAAATGACAGATTTGTGCCCACTTTTCAGCAAGATTTAATGGAAGAGATCTACAATAAGGCTAACAAACGTTTTATTTTTGTAAGACATACTGCAGAACATTTGTTCATACCTTACTGCAAATACACGTACAGTATCACTACTAGACACAGGAATTCTTCCAAAAACACCTAACGAAGTTTCATATGAAAAATTTTAAAGTTACCTAATCTTCCAAAGTCTCCTTCTCCCCATGTATACAGCTCTCCATCTTCCGTAACAGCAGCACTGTGTCTGTATCCAGCTGACACACATACAACAACCTACATTAGAGCAAAATTAAAAATTAAGTTTTTAGACAAATTGAGTAGGTACTTTGATTCAGATTATGAAAGTCAACTTTCAAAAGAAATCTATATAATTCTGCTTGTTCACTCATGTGGAAAAAGTACATTCCTAAAGTAACCCCTGCAAACTTTTCCACTTAGTATTTGATAAGCAGGAGTCAATACACCTAAAGACATGTTTTTATATGAAACTGGTCATGACTTATTTCAAGTAAATTTAAAAGAATGATATCTTAAGGTGACCTAGTCTGGCAGCATCAAAAAGAGGTGTAAGTGAATGTTTAAAATGTTGGCCAAAACGTAGACAGATAGGGAAAAGAAGGCCTTTTAGGGCCATACACAATTCTTTCTTCAAATGAGGTAAACTACTATCAGCCATTAAAAAGTTGTATACTAAAAGCTACAATGCGATAGCTAACAAGAGCAATGATATTCTGGATTTACATTGCAGTTCAGCAAAAGCAGATGAGCTAGTTTTGCTCTTAACAACAAGAGGTTTACTGATGCAATGTTGTCTAACTCACATGCCCAAAGGGCAGCCACAAGTTTAAGTGCTTTGCTGAAACAACTCCAACTTCAAAGAGAAATTTAGTTAAAACACAGATTTTTTTTTTCTTAAGAATTTATACATTTCAAATTTTACGCAACATCATAATTAAAAAGAACAAAAATAAGATTTCTACTATATAAAACATACCTTTCCTTGCAGAGGACCCTGAATAAGTTTGGGATATTTCTGAGTTGAACTATTTCCATGTCCTAGTTTTCCATAGTCACCGTCACCCCAGCTGAAGACTTCCCCTTCTGTTGTAAATGCTAAAGTGTGACCATCAGATCCTTTCGAAGATGACACTTTTTTGATAGACCTATGAGGCTCAAAAGTCAATTTTTTCAATGTGGACTGGTTATTGGAATCACCCAGTCCTAGTCTCCCATAGCTGCCTTTACCACAGGCTCTAACAGAACCATCCGTAGAAATTACAAAAGTACAATATTGTCCAGCTTCAATCTATAAACAAAAAAGGTTAAAATAGTACAGAAGAAAGATTAGATAAATGTAAAATGCACCTACAGGTATAGAAGTCTGTATTTTTAACAATGTCATTTTTTTTATATACTCCTTTCAATATAAGACAATGTAAAACTTGAGGAGAATTTGGACTTCAGCAAGAGTAATTCAAATATAAAAACATTTTATGAGCAAACCTATTTACTTGAGGTAAAGGATGAAAACAGTCATGAATCTATTTTATTTATTTGCATTTCTTCTACGTATTATAAAATCTGATCCTGACTTTAGGAAATCAAGCTAAGTAGAAGCAAAAGTAAGTGTCATATGCAAAACAGAAGATTTTTCCTGGCACAAAAGTAGTGAGCAGAACTCAGCCTGCCCTCAGGTCTGCAAGATTCTTGAATGGAAGCGGACAGTCTTTAAAGACTATCTAACATACTTCATTTCTTAAGATTAAAAAGCCAAAGTAACAGCTTAATAAAGCACTGTAGGTTCTGTCTAATTTTAACCAGTGACAAATGGTCTACTTCTATAACATTAAAGAAATACGTCAAATACTAGACATACACTTATCATTTGAGACTATGCATTTTAATTACAAAAACACCAAAGGAATAAGACCAAAAGTGCTGCAGAAAGTAAGAACTTGTCTGTATCAGAAAGTCAGGGCACAGTTGAAGAACAACCTCATAACAAACCAGCTACCCTGCAATAATTTCCCAAAGGGATCTTAACACACAACACGTGTAAAGCAGGTTCAAAGCTGAAGCACAAAGGCACTGTGTATCCACATCAGCAGTCAGCACAGAGCAGGTGGTGTATTGCATGCCGACATCCCTATTTACTGTGAATTAACTTCTTCATATAGACAAATTCTACAAAGATAACTAGTGAATGTTAAAGCAAACTTTCTTTATCCCAGTGATAAATCAAATAAATATGTTGTATGGGTGTGTACAATATTATTTAAAGAATAACATGCAGATCACTCATTCCACTCGTGTGTATTAGCGTGTTGTTTAAGGTCAGGTTTTTGAATGCATAAGTTTGCTTTATGATGCCCAGTCCTGCAGTCCCCTGGCATACAAAATATATCAGTGAGGTCAATAGAAACAATTTCAGAAAATGTACCTAAATTGTCTAGTGACAAAAAAAAAGGCTTTTACTTAAGTCAACACTGCAAAGCCAATACAGCAACAGAAAAGCAAACTATTCTATTTTGTGTAACGCATCAATAGAAGTGCTAAGTTACAAGTGCAGAATCTGTGACTGAGAGCAGAAAAAGCATACTGTATATTGATTTCTAGAAAGCTAAGTAAGGTTCGCTGTGCCAGCAGTTAGCCCTGTTTCAACATTTAAAATAAGCACACTTGATATGAAAACCACCAAAGGAAGAGATAACTGCATAGTTAGGGTATCTTTTAAACAACAGTGAAAAAATTAACCACAGGCAAACAAATTCCTCTCTGCAATGTGATTTTTCAGTCATGTTCTTGTTACATAGACATTGATCTGTGTTGTGTCATTAAGAAGGGAATGGAATACTTTTTCTGGACAGCATAAGTGAGATACTTTCAGTAAAATAACTTGTGTGATTAGTTCTGAGTGTCATACCCTCATTTGTATTATGACTTAACACTCAGAAATAAAGTAGTATTTTCCAATTCCGTACTATAACTATGAAGCTTTTAATGTTACTATAAACGTCACTCACTGTCTGTGCATCAGAAAAACTTGGAGCAAGCTTGGGTTGAAGTATTTTCTCTTGTGTTCCTTCTACCAGTTGATGACTGCTGTTGCTGCCCCAAACATACACTTCACAAGTCTCAGAAACAATGGGAGCATCACCCGTTTGAATGCTGTCAGGACTGGCACATGTTCTTGAATAGTCTGATGCCATTCGACAAACCTATTAAAATGAGAGATTTATTACACAGTACTATCTTCATTTATTTCCATATACTCACAATAATCAATGTAGTTTTACATTTCCCTCAATACGATTCTTTGCCTAAAACATAACAGTCATCACTATATCATCATTAACTTGTCCACATTACTTTGTCTCTCTGTATCTTAGTTTTCCACCTTTTCTTTTTTGGCCTTCCTCTCTTCTCCAGTCTAACTCGGTAGAGATCAGATCACACCCACATGCACACACCAAAGAGATGGGTGTGGAGGGAGAAGTAAGTACAACTGCCTTAAAGTCAGGGTTCGTTTCAAGACATACCTCCTCAAATAAACACAGAGCTGCCTCATAAAGAGAACATAAGCCATCAGATGTTCTCGTTGGCTCTCTCCATTGACTTCGATCAGCCGATGATCCCTACAATTTTTAAACGTTATTGTGAGAAAAATACTTCCATACAGCAATAGTGCACCTATATAAAACACATTAGGGATTTGCTCTTAAAGTTAAAAAATTACAGTATCTGTCAAGTAAACAGAAGCAAAACATCTTTCTTGTCCCCCCTCAACAGCGAGATCTGCATGCATCTCAGGATATTAAAAAGTGCTGGTAAGACAATCTTACTTATCTTTTGTGAAAATACTTGGGTTTTGAGTTAACTTCTCCTAATACTGTTTTGTTCTGAAATGTATATGGCATTTGTGTTGTTTTAAAGTAATTAATATTTAAATAATAAATTACTAATCATTATTTTTCTGTTTCACAAATCCTCCACATTTTGGTCTGTAATTTTCTGTCTATTAAAAAAAAAAAAAAAAAAGGTTGCCCATCAGGACATTCACTCCAATTCTCCAATTTAGATCTTGCCCCCACCACCCTTTCCTCATGGTCCCCATTAGGCAAAATAGGGCAAACACCAGACTGCAGTCCAAATAATCTGTTCTGGCAGCCCACTCGGTCCCTTCCACCATGCAAAAGGCACACACCCTAGCACACCTTTGAGTTTGAGGTCTGTATACTTTCACTTATCTGTAGATGCGGTATAGTCTTTCTCAGTCAAAAGAAAGAAACTCACCTAATACAGTGGTTTACATTCTACAGGAAGCAAATTTTAACTAGAGAACAGTGTGAAGAAAAGATAACCTGCAACTAGCTAATGTGAAAGGAAAATAGATTGTGCTCAAGTTCTAAAAACCAACCCTGTTAAAAACAGTGAAATGTTTTAAGGTCAGTTGGTCCAATCAAGAATTTGATCCAAGTCCTCCATTAAAATACCGGATAGTTGTAGTAAAACTACAAACAGCTCTACTCCTTCCAATAAACCTGAACATAAGCTGCAACATAAACTGTACATTACTATCTTGTGTTACTATGGGTCTATAATCAGTGAAATTTTTTCTAATGTTTTTATAGTAGTGTTTTAATAGTCCAGACAGAGGAAAGTAGGGCTGCTTATATAAAGACTTACGCATTCTCCATCATCAGACATCCAAAAAGTAAATTTTTCTATTTCTTTAAAAAAAATTTTTTTGTCTGTTTGTTTATTATCAAGTATTACAAGCCTTAGGGGAAAGAAAAGAATGATCACTTCAGGGAAAAAGTCCTTCCCTGTTTCAGTTTGAGCATCTGAGGCTGAAGCTTACTAGAGCTTCCGATCGCATGTTGTGCAATAATTTCATGGCTTTAAAAAGAATATTCGTCTAGGACCAAGAGTAAGCACTCAGCAGAAGCAGCTAGCAGTACACCAAAATTTTAAACAATTCAGTCCATTTTCTTAGGGCGTTAATTTCTGGGCAAAAATGCTAAACATCTCATAAATCTTTCTGATTCTTAAAAATATACAGCAAATGCCGAGGTTAATTGGAGAGAGGGGATGTCCCCTATTAAATAACTCTGAATAGGAAACAAGGAATACTGCAAAATTTTCAATTCTAAGCAAATCAAACATAAAGCAACTCTTTAAAACACAGTTTCATACTTTCTATCTTCGTTCTGAACTTAAAGTGCAATATGGCCTTGATTTTTGCCTTAAGTCATAGCATAACACCAAAAGTGACAACAACGCAGATTGCTTTGTCGCGTCATCTCCTTTATCTGATGAGGAAATGCAGGAGCGGAAGGGAGGAAGAAAAAAAAGGTGAGTAACAAAACGAATACTTAAAAAAATTCACAAAAAACAATCTTTCTTATCTAGCACATTAAAACAAATTATTCAACTAAGAACTACCACATATGGCATTTAGCGTTAAGAAACTGTGTTTAAAGTTAAGAATGCATCTACACTTGCAATGGTGCTGAAAGGTACGAAGGAAAAATCAAATCTGGTATACCTACCAAAGATCGTCGCATCTGCGTTAATATACTCATAAAGCAATCAAAGCTGATCATCCCTTCTGGACTTTGCAGCATCTTGGTCTTCTCCATGGTGTTTACTACAGCTGAAGCACCTAAAGCCATTTCAATCCATTCGAGAAGATACCGCAGGGAACCTCGCTGGGCAGCCAAACCAAGAAGCAATTCAGAAGCTAATCTGCGACCTAAAGTGTCTGCCCCAGAGTTAGGAATTGTTACTCCTTTAAGAAACGTCGTTACTTGTGATAAACAGTCCAATCCCATTGGTGGAATCTTGCTTTCATTTGCTAAAGATAAAGGTGGTAAAGAGCTCACCACTTCAATTGCGGTATGGATAACATCATTGCAAAGACTGAGGCCAGGTCCTGATGCAGGCATCATCCAGCTTTGCCTTAGCAGTGCAAATAACAAGCTTAATCCAGTCCGAACTCCCATTTCTATGAGTGCATCTGTACTTGACCTGGGACGTTCGCTGACAGAATGTACATCTGTTGATCCAGAACTGCTTTCTGGCGAATGTTGCTGTTGTTTCACCTTTCCCTTATCATGATATTTATTAGAAAGTGCATAGAAGACACGCTGCAACACAAGGAGACGTTTTCGTAGTGCTCCAGCAAATGGAGAGTCCGAACATACCATCTTAGCCAGTGCCAGCTGGCTGCTAAGAAGGGCATCCAAGTAGTGGTCCTGCTCATCACTAGATAGAGATTCCCGTTCAAAATCTGGTAACTGAGGTCCTTTCAGGCACAGAACCTGCTGAGGCAATGGCACTACTTCTTTATTGCTGACTAACTTAGAGTACAGGATAGAGACTCCCTCCCTCGTTGCAATAGATTCACTGTCTTCTGTGATCCAGGAGCTGTTTAGATGTTCAAGCCATTTCAGCTTCACTGGCGGGACCATAGCTGCCATGTTTGTTTAGTCTTTTGCCATCAGTCCTAAAGATGAAAAAGAATTGTAAATGGGTGCATAAGATCATCCACAGAACTCAATATTCACAGTAGAATAAATCCATTAATAAAGCAAAGAGTAAAAGTTTAATCACCAAAAATCAGCAAAAGTTTCATCGTTTTGCCAATGTAACTGCTAGAAACTGGCATTCTGATCAAATTCTAGCAGAATGGTTTAAGAGTACAATACAAAAGACATTTTGCAGATGAATTTTGATCTTCATTTCAAGCAAATAAGTACATGCATATTTGCCACTCCCTTCACACACTGTAAGAATTTTAATGCAAGTCTACATATTCTAAATCCATATGCACAGAAATTCAGTGCTAAAATTTTCATTGCTGCTGGTGATTGTATTCACACAAAGCAGATTTAATTCTGCTATGTTGCAATGAAAGCACACTTTTAATATCCTCTAGGAAAATTAATATTCTCTTTACTGGCAGCAAAAGTGAGGACAAATATCTCAAGAAATGCACAGGATCATACACAACCATGCACAAGTGAATGGAGTAACAGTGTAGAGCTTCACCTTAAAATGAGCATGACTTAACCTATTAATTTAGGCCATATCTAAGGGGTCAACCTGTCAAACACATTTTTAAGTTTGTTGTCACAAGCCATTCTCTTCCCTTTCTAAGGTAAGCCAGGTATCTCCTTAAAATCCATGTCAGAATGTTAAATGAAGCCCAGGAAAGACAGCTTTAAGTCATGCACTTTTTGCATGCAGACTTTTGCATCACGAGAACTAAACTCAACTTATGCAGCTAAAAGGAGAGATCACTTTTTAACTTGTTATTCCCTTGAGAGACATACTAGGACTCCAAGTTCTACACAGGTGGTCTAAAATCTCAGTTACAAGATCCATGTGTGGAACTGGAACGTTTTGATACTAACCCACCTATCATAATTCAGCTTAAGTTAAAAGTAGTTTTAAGGTTAACAATGAATTAGAATTACATTTTTGTTCATGTTTTAAACGTCTGAAATAACTGAACAAATGAAAAAAATACACTTAATTAGAGAATACAAGAGAGATCTTTTTAAAATTTAATCTGAGTGTACCAACTTTCAAACTGAACATGGTAACACAGTTAACAACTTAGTCTTCTTTTGATTACCTGCAGAAGGGAGAATATTGTGTTGCAAAAGCTGATTAGTTTTTGCACACAGCCCTTCCCTCGGGAAGGCACGCTGTAGGATTATGGCACGGACAGGATGGCAAGTGTGCATGAGGCCTATGGGCCCCAGTGCTCAATCACAGCAAACTTCTTACCATATTACTCAAACTCAATGTGTAAGCCATTAAAAAAATTTTTTTTTGCTCAGAAAAGCATTTTGTACATTCAAAGACATACAGTATTTTTTAGATAAAGGATGCTGTAATAAACTACTAATTAAAATTAAGGTAGTATAAGTTTATAGAGGAACTATTTGTTGTAAAAGGAGCTGCATGGAAAAGATAAAATTTGGTGTTAAAGCAGGAAAAAATTTCAAGTTAGTTCTTAGTTAAGTTTTGTAGAGATCGTTCTCTATCTTGAAACCAACAATTTAATATTTTAATTAATGAATTGGTAAAACAATGACTACACAAAGAAGGGAGGCACTTCTACTGCTGTAGATGAGTATGTCACAGCATACAAGTACTGTATGCGAGTAAGCACTAATAAGATAAATAGTCCCCATTACAGACTAAAAAAATTCTGCTGTAAGTAGAGAATCTATCATTTGCAGATTCCGAAAATAGGAAGAGAAATCTAGTGCCTCACAGAGGGATTGCGAGTCAGCATCAAAGAGACAAAATACAATCCTGAGTAGCATCAATAAGCATTTCCATAATGGTTAGGAAAGCATCAACACAATTTAATGAAATCCTAGTCAAATGGATGCTAGCTGGAATTCCGGAAAAAATTCCTGACACCTCTAGCCTAAATTCACTAAAGACTGATCCTGGAACATATGAAGAGAGAGATTATTCCTCTGATCTGCTCTGATAGAGAATCTATCCTGCAGGTAACACCAGGAGTGTAACTTTTTAGCACAGCAAATCAGACACTGAAAAAAAAAATTAGCCTATAAATATAGCAGAGGAAAAAAAGAGGGTTGCCTGGGGGAATGGCTAAGTTATCAAATGGAGAATACAGGCGTATGAACAAGTGGGCATGAAACAATCACAAATTAAATTTAAACTGAAAAAGAAACGAGTTCCCAGTTAGATTCTGCAATGACTTTCTAATAGAAATAGCAAAAGTTTTTTAAAATGGAACTTCCTGAGTTTTGATTTAGTTAAGGGATTCAGTGGATTACAATCAACAGAATTTTTCTAGTCCTGTGTTTTCATTCCATCGGGAAAACACCTATTTCAGGCTAAACAAAAGCCTTCCCTGAAGAGATTCCTATCACACAAACAAATCCTAAGTAATCACAGCAGCAGCAAGAACAAAAAGTCAAATTTGTTCCAGTTTTGCTATATTTAGGGTCAGAAAGTAAATTCAATGTTGTGGGGTTTTCTAATTTACTTAGAAATTACCTAATGATGATTACTGATTACTCTCTGATAGACAGACGAGGATGTATGGGGGAAGACTGTTCTACATAAATGCAGCACTGTACAGAATTTCTTCTTTGTAACACCACACATTTTCTCACTGTAATTCCTTTCTTCAAAAGTACTACAGAATTATATTTTAATATGAGGAATGACATTTCTATTTCACCTGGTTATTATAACTACAGATGAACTGCTTTTATTTAACAGACAAGGTAATTCAAGATTTGGATCTGAAGAACTAAAAAGTCACAGAATTGATAAACACATATCATCATTATGATCACAGAATGGTTGAGGTTGGAAGGCACCTCTGGAGATCACCTAGTCCAACCCCTCCGCTCAAGCAGGTCACCTAGAGCACGTTGCACAGGATCGCGTCCAGGCGGGTTTTGAATATCTCCAGAGAAGGAGACTCCACAACCTCTCCGGGCAACCTGTGCCAGTGCTCTGTCACCCTCACAGTGAAGAAGTTTTTCCTCATGTTCTGATGGAACTGTCTGTGTTTCAGTTTGTGCCCATTGCCTCGCGTCCTGTCGCTGGGCACCACTGGAAATAGTCTGGCTCCATCCTCTTGACACCCTCCCTCTAGATATTTGTATACACTGGTAAGATCTCCTCTCAGTCTTTTCTTCTCCAGGCTAAACAGGTCCAGCTCTCTCAGCCTTCCCTCACAGGAGAGACGCTCCAGTCCCCTAATCATCTTCGTAGCCCTCCACTGGACTCTCTCCAGTAGTGCCATGGCTCTCTGGTAAAGGGGAGCCCAGAATTGGACACGATGATTTACGTCTGCATTAAATTATGCAATGAATGACCCTGCTCTCACGCTCAGGGTGTTTATTAAGGAGGATAACATCAGAAGGCAACTTTTCTGACAAAAAGGTAAATTGCTGAACAGTCCACATTTCTCATGTAATAACAAGAAATTCTACAGACCAAAAATCAGGAAAATACAACTGACTACTCTCCCAAAAAATGAGCAATGACTAGATTTCCTGTACATATTGTTTAGAGATCAGAAATGGAAGATACTATTTTTCAAAAAAATGGTCCTAACCAAAATCCTTAATGTATGCCACCAGAACCCAAAGAGAAGTTGCTGCAGAGACCACTGTTTGTACTGTCTGGAAGTGTTGGCACATGTCAAAGCTAAGCGGAGATACAAGCAAAACTCTTAGCAGGGCTTATAAGCTCAAGCACAGCACTATGATGACACAGGTATACCGTCTACAGGGTCCGAGCTAGTTCACAGATCTTGCTGCAGCATGCATTATAAAACTTTTTCACAGACTGCTCCTTCTCCTTATTTTCCTTCATCTTGCATTTGAGATTTCATGCTGTTCTGTCAAATTAAAGACTAGAAAATGGATGTAGTATGGTTTCAGAATAACTATCTTTTAGGATGTACACTTACTCAAAAACAAAGCAAGGGATTCATTCCCAGTTCCTATTCATTTCTCTGGAGCAGAACCCTGGGGTGAGCAGGTGAAATCTACAGAAGAGTATAAATGCAATTTGTATCAAGCATTCCAATTTTGTAAGGTCCCCGTATATTTCAAAAATTGTCTACTTATTGTCTTGCTACTTTTACTGTTCACTTTCAATCTAGCAGCATTTTTGTATTTCAGTGTTTTACAGCTGGTTTTAGAATACTTCCTTACTGAGTTCAATGCTGTATGTTGCTATAGATTTTTTTTATTCTAGTTTTGCTTTCTTAATATTTTTATCCCATAAACACAGTATTTTCAGTAGACAGCTTTTGAACAACAAAAAAAACATAACCCACGGGAACTACGGTGCATGCAAAATAACAACAAGGTCATTAAGATCAACAAAGCAACACAACACATGAGGGAAACAAAAGAAAACATGTCAAATGCTCATCCTACATTTCATGTTTCATGGTACAGTTCTAGATTTTTTTTTGAAGCATAAGTAATAACATCACTATACAGGATATAGAAAAGTGGATTCTACTTCCATAATACATGGAAAAACACCTCTGAAACAGTCCTGTCTTGCATATTAAAGACATGTTCACCAACCATTAAAGAATTCCTCAGTTATCATTTTACAATGTTTAATTGCTGGCAAACTAAAAGCACTGATGAAGTGACAGAAAACATCCAATTCTGAAAACAAAAGCTGAGCTTGAAAAAGTCTTCCATACAAGAATGCAGAGTGATAGAAAAACCTTGGAGTCACTAGTTACTAAGTCCTAAGGCTGAGAAAATTCACAAATAAATAAGAACACCCCCTTAAAACACTCACACAGTTTGAGTTATTAATTTCAATGCTGGCAGCATTTAGAACTCCAGTTTCTTCAAGAGGATTTTAGATGTTAACTATAACTTGTGTCCAGCTAACTGATAGCTTAATACACAAGGAGGCTTTTTCAAAGCAAAAGAGTGTTTTTAAACCGCTCTTCTTAAAAGAAGTGTTTTTAAAGGGACCTCCAAATACTCCACCTCCTATTGTGCAAAGCAGATTTATTTAACCCCTATTTTGAAATCATTAACCATGGGTTATATAGCTGCTGAATAGCAAGTTTCTGTTCTTTGACCTTTCAAGTTCTAATGCATTAAAATTTCACAAAAAAGTGATACAAATATTATATTCTGAGTTGAGGAGAGGTTTATGTTCTTTGGTAGTCTGAGCCTCATTTGATCTAATTTATTCTTAGATCCCAGGGAGGGGGATGACTCTGCCATCTAGCGAGAGGCTGTGCTCATTACAGCTCTAACGCTTGCAGCTCAGTGGGTTTCAGGTAGGACAGCTTTGCTCCCTGACTTGGCACTCTACACAGAAAAGACAGGAGAACTAGACTACAGCTCTCATGCCAATGTACCTGTCAAAGCAGCAGCACATCCTGTGCTGTTTAGCAGCTGCTTTTATTTGAGCCCATTTTTCTCTAAAATGTCTACAGATTAGCACCTTCATCAAAAACCTTACTTTCAGCCTCGGCAAGCCCTGCCCAAGTAACTTCAGTTGCACTGTAGAAAACAAAGTCCTTACACACATATCGCCCCAGTGTTAACTACCATTCAGAGGCAGTGAGCGTTCTTCACATTTCAGACTAGCCACACACCTTCTGTTTACTCCTGATGCAAAACACAGCAATAGCTCAGCCTCCGAGTTACACAGATAGGTATTATTACACCCAGGATGCTGCTCATGAAGAACAGGCACCATTTTCTCATTCGGCAGGAAGAAAGGACTTTGCTAGCTACTATCCAATCTGAATCGTAAGCGTAAGGCCAGCTAATGCGGACTTCCAAACTCTAATCTTAAATCACAAAATTAGCACCTTCTCAAGAGGCAGCAAGGACTATCACAGGTTAGAGGTAGGGTTTGCTTCCTCTGGCTCATTGCCTGAGGTGCACCAATGCCAGGTTTCTCATTGCCTCATACCACGGGCAAATGCATCTCATTTCTTTTTAAGTGCAAGCAGAAAGAACACCCATTTGACTTTGAAAGACCACACGAATACACTCACTGATGTTTTATTACATCTGATCGCTACAAGGTCAGCTGACAGTCTAGGCCAGCCTGCAGTCCCCCAAGCTTTCCAAACAAGCTTATCACATGGCCAAGAACCAGCCTAAGCACAAAGGGAGCAGGCAGAAACACGGGACAAGAAGTGGAGAAAGCAAGTAATTTCTTGTCATCAGCAGCAGCACAAACCTAGAACTTTATAGTGAAGAGCTTTATAGGAGTATTTCAATGTTGGAGCACTTAAAACACTTTGAATTCAAAGTTGCCAGAACTTTCTGTGCATTTCTATTCAAAAAAAAAAAAAAAGGCAACTGAAAGATCTTTCTGAAATTGCAACAATCAACCCTCCTTAAAAACATCTCTATCTCACTTTGACATGCATTTACATTTTCATATTTTGGGGTTCAAATATGAGAAAATATTCCTTTCAACAACTGAAAAAAAGAAAGACTTATCCTGCTACCAAATCATTAACCAACATTTTATGTGTAGTAAAACTTCTAAACTTTGCAGTGAACATCTCTCATTGGTTCAAAAAAGCTGGGATGTAACCAAGATGATTCCTTGAACACTACCTATTGCATAGTTGCAGATACATAGTTTTTTAATCAAATGAGAGAAATTTTTGATATTTTCCCTTATATAAGAATTTATCACACCTGGTGCTGGACAGATAAAATTAATTCACACTGATAAAACATGAACCATAGAAGCCAAGGTCTCTCCTTCCATTCCTTGTCCTCTGTTCCTGCTCAGAAAAAAAAAGAAAGAAAGAAAAAAGCAAATAGTGAGAATTTGCAATGCAACTCACTTCTCTTATCTTTTGGAACCACAGTTCCTGTTGTGCAAATAGCCATTTTGGGGGACTAAATGCCCATATATATATTTTATTTTTGCTGATCAGTAAGTCAACTAAAATGGACTTACAACTCCTAGCTGAACAAGGATTACGAGACAGTCTTACCAAATTTAACACCTATTTCAGAAGCTTGTTCTACAGAACAGCACAAAATGAAAATATCAAACCAAAAACCAAGCTATGTGTATCCTGGAAGCTGAATTTCTTTCAAAATAGCAGTGGAAGTAACTTGAGCTGCAGTGGAATAAATCTGAAGGTAACTAAGCCTGCCTTCAAAGCTTGTTCTCTTAACTCAGAAAATGTTATTTGTTTTACAGTCAGAAACCAATCTGGAAAACCTCTATGTAAAACAGTTGACTCAGTGAGCAAAAGCCACACTCAGAAAAATTATTTCAGGAATACAGCCAAGATACATAAACAAATGGAAACATTCATGACATGCAGCAGATGAACCTTCATTTCAGCAGGAGTACACAAGAAGCAGGAAAGAAAGCAAACCAGTAAGTAGGTTCTGATATAAACATGAGACCACCTTCAGCAAAACCTGTGGCAAGGTCAAAGATTAACTGTATTACTTAAGAACATTATTTGGACAAAAGAATTTGCGTATTTCTTATCTGATGTAGTGGCTGCCAAGAAAGTGATTTTCATTAACGAGTGCTAGGAGGAGAATTCAGCAACCTACCAGTACTATTGTCAGTTCCAAAAATAAAGAAGCGCTGCCAAATGGAAGATGAAGGAAAGGGAATTTGTCCACCATGCTCTTAGAAAATACTGCTAAGGTGGAGGAAAAACAGTACTTAATAGATTTGTTAACCACAGACAGAACTGTTAGCTATTCTACAATGAAGAAAAGACCCAGATTAATCAAACACTATACTAGAATATTTGCAAGCTGTAGAACAAAGGACTCTGTTATTAGCCCTTGACTTCAACGGAACACTTTCTGCTCCTTTTTCTTTTAAATCAGATGAAATGGAATGAGAAAAAAAGAACCTTAAAATGAAAACCTATTAAAAAAAAAAAGAGAGAGAGAAGCATAATCAAGGTTGGTCTTTTTCCTGAGCTAAGAGGCAAGTAGAATATTTAAACACCAAAAGAAAATGCTCTTAACAGAGCTCCATTTTAATGTTCTAAGAAAATGATATAACATGGAACTTACCTACAGCATAGGCAAAGGCTCTTTCGCTTGTTACCATTTACACTGCACCCACAGACCAACCTACAACTTCCAAAGCTACATCTCACTGCGTCCATCATGAATGGTCAAACCCCTATGTTTCAGGCTCTGTGTTTACCAGCACAAAAGGACAAAACAGCTACCTCTTATGTTCTGTTCATGGTTTTGCCCGTTATATGAGCAAAATAACAACTGACACCAAATATACAAATTACCTCACGCTATTATCACTGAAATTGTAACTTCATTATGAAGTTTTCACAATTTGCAATAATTAATAAGTGTAAATAAGGAAGATAATAGGCTGTGTTTCAAATTAAATCAACTTGCGAGCAATTTTGAATATTGGGAAATTATAATAATTAAATGGTTAGCATGCATTTTCCTATGATCAAGAACTCAGAGTCAATAAAAGTTTACAATTAATGTAATTTTCCCTTTTCCCATGTATTTCTGTTTATCTGTTTACTTAAACGATGACTTTAAGAGTTTTGGTTTTAGACAGTCATTGCTACATCTAGGACAAAACAAACACAAAACCAGTGCCTCCAAGTGCCTGCATGTGTTTGTCAGCAAAACAAAGTAAATGTTAATAATAAATACATTTAAGATTTTCATATTTGACTTAAAATAACACAGTTGCCATATTTCAGAGAAAGAATGCAGTCTTTAACAGCCTAGCGAATATTTTTAAAGAATTTAATATTCACAATGTCATTTAAGGTTTTTCTTTTTCTGCTTCTTTTCTTCTTCTTTTCTTTCATTCAAGATTAAGTCTATAACACTAATGATATAGATCAAACAGTAAATGCTTTCCCTGCGTAAAACTGCAAATTTTCTAAGGAAATAAAAAATATCCTATATCTTAAATAAGAATAAAAAAGACACTGGAGAAGCATATAACTAAACTTACAAGTTATTTTCATGAAACGGAAGCAAATTATGAAGTGATAAGCTATAAATACTGTTCTTTCTTCACTTTGTCACTACAGCGATTCAAATTCACTGAAACAGAAAGAGGAACTTCATCTTGCAATTCTTTGCAGCTTGTTTATTTTACATATATAATACCAAGCCACTGACTGCATGTATCTATGAGCAAAACCACTGATGGAAAACTGACCAGCAGATGTAAAAGAATAGGTATTCCATTATTTTAGTATAATCCATACATAGGCATCTAAAGCTTAACTAACTTTCCTATAAAAATGATTCAATTTTAAAAGTGGAGTAGTTCTTTCAAAATGTCACTGATAATGTCAAAACGAAATTATGGGAAAAAGTATATAAAACGTATTTTTTGTATATATCTACATAATTGGTGCCACCTAGAAGTTAAAATGAGACTGGAAAGTAGCAGTAAAATTTTCCAGCCATGTACCACCAGTTCATAAATTATCTGTGGAAAACATTGATTCTTCTGAGATGGAAATGCTGTAAACAATGAAGAGTCCTCATAAGTCTATTTGGCTGGCTTAGATGTGAAGACTGTCAAATCTCTAAGAAAGATTTTTTTTTTTCTCCAGGTTTTTACTACAGCTTTTGGAAAACGAGAAGTTTTTAGATCTTTTCACTTTGAGGTAAGTGGGACTGCTTTGATTAACTTCAGGTGCAAGTATTCGAACTACTAACTAGAGAAAAAAAAATTACAAAATAGGTTAATAAGAGAAGTTCAACACAGTCAAAAAGACCTTAGAATGTGGAAGAAGCTGTAAATATTTCTATATTCCAAAAGGAAAAAAAAGGGGGGGGGGACTTTAACTTGGGGTTGAAGGTCAAAGCTTATCAGATTCTTATTCTGAGCTTCATAGGGAAGGTTGCCCCTGGACAGAATGTATACACAACTTCCTGGAAGGAACTTCAGTATTCTTCCCTTTCTGTGTCAGCGTGGAAATGATGGGAGATATTTGTATTTGTCACCTAAGAACTGTTTCTGCACAGCAGAGTAATTTATTCTAATTTAATACACAGGAAGCTCCCTTCTAGGGTTTAAATAAAAAAACTATAACTACTGAGAAGATGGTGTATACAGATCTAAGAGAAAGACTGATGGGATAAATTAGAGAAAAGAAAGGTAGAGATAGGACAGAAGCTACAGAAACTGATTACAGCACACAATGTAGTTTCTTTTTGAGGGAGGAGAAACGGGAAGAGAAGGAACAGCTCTGGGAAACTCCAAGAAGAGATACTCTAATTTTCCTTAAGAACAGATTTGGGAGTTGAGACAAGGAAAAAAAGGTAATAAACACATTTTTTTTCCAAAAAGGTTATACAAAGATCATTAATAAGTAGAATGCGGGAATATTATCTTATCAGTTTATAGAGCAGAGTGTGTAACAGCACAATTTCCCCACAAAACCCAGTTTGTTTGTTTGTTTTCACACATTCAGCTTATCAACAGGTAGAAACAACCTGAAAGTGTGGAGGAGTTGACCTTTTGGGGGGAGGGGGAAGGTGTTAGGGGTTTTTTGTTTTCATACATTATAAATGTATACAAAACACAAGAGCATCTTACTGCAAGACTTGGAAAATATTGTTGTATTATTCTGCTCACTGGCATGCCATCCATGGAAATAGAGGAGCAAATCATGTGTTGTAGGAAGCAATACTATGACTCAACAGTTAGTTAGTACAATGTTTCTACAGAGAAAAAAACAGGTATTATCACTTGTAATTACAAAAGGGCTTGAGCAACTCTTGAAACAGTAGGAGAATTAAATTTAACATTCTAGCCAAATTTTACTTTAGCTAATTGTATTTCTCCCTACAATGTCAGCTTAATAAAATGTAGTATTATTCCTGTATAAATAATATATTAGGTATAAAGCAATTAAAAATAGTTTCAACAGTCTACCCCAAAAGCTATAAGTTTTATGGAAAAAGCTAGATAATTACTTTAGCACTTATAAATGGCTAAGTTATAACATCCTGTGGCAAAACAGGATTTGTTCCTGGAAAAGACAAAATATATATTAGCAAAGGTAATGAAAAAGCATTCAGTAATGATCTGGAAGCTTCTAAAATCTGGAAACATGAAGACATGCCGTCTGACCAACCACAATCTGAGAATCAATATACAAAAGATGAGCTACAGTATCTTCATTCAGTATGAAGAAAATACATTTTCCTAAATTAGAAAGTCTAGCACGCACACTAAAGATATTAACAAAGTCAGAATTTAATGAAGCCACATATTACCACATTTTTCTCTAACCTAGTCTGACTCGAGCAGGAATCAAGCAAGCACAAAAACAATTATTCTGATAGAAGCTAAGTGGTCCTCCTGCTCTTAGAACTGCTAAGAAAGCAGCTGAAAGCTTTTAATTTCTGCAAAAGTCTTGAAAAACTGTCTGCATCCAGAAGACTGCAAACCTTAGTTCTGCTAAAAAACTGAAAATCTTCACAGAGGAAGAATAAACCTCATAAGCTCGCTCTCTCCTCTCTATAACCAGTATCTTTGTAAGATGCTGACTACATTTAACTTTATTTTACAGGCACCTAATTACAAAAGTTCGTAATGCAGTAAGCCGGAAGTCTGTACAGCCAAATCAAAGGCAAGAAATGTCAAAACTAAAGCACAACTGTACATGCAAAGTAGCAGCTGTGAAACCCACATGCTTGAATTCTATTTACTTTCTCACTGTAATGATACACAACTTTCCCCAATGTATAGGTTCAGATATTTTCTGAAGAGAGCACAAGAAAAAAAAAAAATAAAAACCCTTTATCAAAGAAGGAAAACAAATAAGCAGACTTGTGTATTTCTAAAGGACCGCGTTCTTCAGTGTGAATTCACTGACATGATCTTTCTCAAGGTCACATCAGTTCCATTTAGTATTTTCTACATGAGCGGTCCTAGAGTAAACTGTGCTAGAAGTACTTTAAGCATGAGGCCAAATGGACGGGTTCTGAAATAAGATCAGAAAATGTAATATTTAAAATAGATGGCAGCCAGGGCGCACTCCAGCTCTAAACATTGCTAAGTGTGGTTTAATTTGTGTTCGCAACAGTGTGGAATAATTCCTGTGGATGCGCCAGAAAACCAAGCCTTTTTTGGCTTACACAAAACCCAGGAAAGATTCAGAACATCGGTATTTCTACTAGCTCATTAAACAAGACAATTCAATTCATTCTGTGAAAGGGAGACTGACCATCCAATAGTAACAGGTGCATGCATTGTTAAGAACTTTTTTCTGAAATGTTATTTTAGATAAATTCTTAACAAGAAAGTAGATGGAGTTCTATATACAGATGTGACAACACATCTGGAACAGCTAGTTATTTGTACTATGACTAAAAGAGTGATGCAATATGTTTGAATTTTGTTGGAAGTAAAACATTTTTCTACCTTTTATATCACAAGAACATACTGTAATGCATACTACAGTTCCCTTATAAAAGTGGAATCTCTTCAAACTTGAAATGTATTAACAATTTTATAGCACAAGCACTTGTAACTTATAAAATACTTTATCTTAATTCAAATAAATGTAATATTCTTACCAAAGTCTTTATGCCTTATATGAAGTTTATTAAATTATCATCTCAATATTCTGTGCAATTCCTAATATGACTATGATACATAAAAGAACTCTCATCATCCATAATACATTCTTCTGCCTTCTTCCTAGTTCATCTATATATCTGTATAATCATGTATATCTATATGATCATGCATCATCAGTATATGTTCATCTGTATGATTCCAGAACTGAACACGGAATTCAGGATACAGATGTACCTTGAACTTGTGCAACAGAAAGACTGTTTAGCGTTTTGCTGAGTTCGACTCCTAATAGTTCCTAGCATTCTACATAATGATGTATTACCTAAACTTTTTTCCATTCCACTTGTTTATGCTTAGGGAAGCACATAAAGCCCCCGTAAGAATCATGCTTCATATGCTACCAACCATCACAACGTAGCAATTTTGCAGCCCTTATTACAAAGTTTTACAATCTGAAAGGAAAACTAAAAGAAAAGCAAACAGTTTGATTTGCTTTCCTTTCTTTATAAAGAGTCGTATACATATGCTCCAGGGTTCTGAACAACATTTCCTTTTTCTTGAAAGGTTAATTTAGAAACCAGAAATATGTAAAATTAATTAAAACTCTGCCTTCAGGTATTAACTAAATTCACAATTTGTAAGCAAGAATCTTTCCCAGACACAGGTCAATGGTTTTGCATCATTTGTTATCTCCCTACATACAAAAAGTTCCACAAACTTAACTAAGTTAGCATAGTCCCTGTAAACTCTCATAAGCACTAACCTTTCCTTGAAGTTTCTAGCTTCTAGAGTTCTGAAAATAAGCATCGGGGCATAAAAAGCCCACAAATGCAATGCCATTTTTGAAATTCTAAAACAATACAGCTACCAGATGGATTTCCCAAGCCGTTATTCAGAGGACAGCAATAACACTAACACAGAACAAGCCAGTTTCACTCTGGCTGCTTTTGGAGAGAACTATGGAAACTTCTGGAGACTTTTGCTTACCTGGAGACAACTATGACTGTTACAGAGATATTGTCAGAGATTAGAAGTTATTTCATAGACCTGCTTAACTTGGGTGGACCATTACTTCTAAATTCTGCTAAATCAGTGGAACCAGCCACAGTGCAGGTTAATGGCAGCACACAGGTCCAGGATGGAGACCGCAACTTTCCTGAGTTGGATAATGTAGCCTGCAGGCATAGAGACTTCATGAGCAACCTGCAGATTTCTCGGCATCCATCACAAGGACAGAGTTTATCTAGGTCTTATCATAGGCCAACAATGTACAACCTCCAGACAATGCATAAATGCCTAAAAATGATAAATTAGAAAATACTGGCACTGCAGAGAAATTGCTAGAAACATATAAAGAAGTGAAACTAAAGAGACCAAAAAAGACATTAGAAATAGAGAAAAGGGAGGAAGTGCTTGATAATTTGAGAAAGACAGTAAAACAATACACAGAGAAATAAGCCATGGTATCCTACAAATCTAGAACAGCAAGAAGAGACAAAAAGGAACTAAACCAGAAAGACAGAGTAAATAAGAACACCAGCTATACTCAATTTTTTTTCCATTCATTAAAAAAAAAAAAGAAAAGACAATGTTACAATGAAATTACACATTAATATTAATTGTTTTATGTTTAAATTGCAGTGGATGTCTCCACTGGTCATAATGTCCAGTATCTTTCCTCTTTCTTGTATTAGCTTTCTGCTCAGCAGATGGAAAGCAAATTACTGATATCCTGCTTGAGACTATTTCTGCAACCAACCATCACTTTATCTTTCCAAACATCAAATTCTATCTAGTTTAACAATATCTGTCATCTAAACCATGTTGAGGTGCTACTGACGTTCTTCCAACTTTATTCTTCATTAAACTAAATAAGTTTCTGTTGTTTTAAGATTATTTATTCATTCAGTATCAGGCCCACTACTGAATCCAATATGGCCCTATACTTTCAGCTGGTCATAACTGGTCACTGCAAAAATTTTTGGGGAAACTGATAAAATGAAGACAAGGTTATTTTAAAGTGGATGAGAAATAAATTCTGCTTTTTAGTCCCAATGGTTATAAAGAAAATTATACAAAAACGTAACTGAGATGGTCCTTTAATGCAAGCCATATTAAATCCTTGGGTACAAAACTTACCCAAGCAGCAGAAGAGAAATAAAGTTTTATTATTACTGTTCAGAATTCCTTATGCAGCAGAGAAACTTACAGAAATCCTATCACTTTAATCCATTACTTCTTCAGATGCATAATAGTAAATCAACTGTATCAAAAGAAAAGCTGAGAAAGTAGAGAGATTCCAGGTAATCATCAGAAGCAGACAGTAGAAAGGGGAGCTGACAGCAGACATCCCTATTCATGTATAGGATATATTCCAACAATTTGAGGAGAAAAAGGTCCTTGATCTTTCAGGAGGAAGAAGCACTGAGATGTACTACTGCTGTTCCTCCCCAAGGGTAGGATCACATCATGGTTGTTCTAAGCAAAAGAGAGTTTTTGCTTGAATCAGGCTGCTACATCTCTCCTGAGAAACGTGAGGTTACTTATTTTCCAGCAACTGCTTAAAACTTTTTAATAAAAAAGAAATTTTTGGCAAAGTTTTCTTCTCATAACCACAAGAAAAAAAGCAGGTAAAATGTTTTGTTTTACCTGAAAATTGAAAGACTTTTTGCACAAACAATTCTACCACAGCATAACTGCTACTTAGCAAGTAGGAATTTCCAAGGCAATTCCTTTCACTGAAGACTAGGTCTAAATCTGTTTTCCCTACCCCTGAAAAACAATAAAAAACCCTCAAAGTTATAAGTGAACACTTATTTCAACCACAGGAAGTAAGAATTTCTTACTTAATTTAGAATTGCAAACACTTGTACCTCTTTCATTGAAAGACTTTATAAGCATGTAGTCTCAATCTCTCTAACCACTGTAACACACTAGAAAGGCTAATTATATATATTTTGTTAGTAATCATCATTTTAAAGTGAGGAAGTCAGCAATGGGCAGATTTCAAAATCTGTATCCATACAGATATTCAAAATTCAACCAGATAAAGCCCTGAGCAATCTCAGCTAACTTTGAAGTTAACCCTGATTTAAGGAGAGGGATGGACTATATGACCTCCAGAGGTCACTTACAACCTAAATTATTTGATGTTTGTCTTAGCAAGTGTTTGAATCACTTATGTTTTCATTCTGGAATATGGTGAATAAGGTCTAGATTATTGTGCTTTATGATACAATGGAGCCTATTTTTGCTTTAATATAGAAACATAGAACAGCTGGGGTTGGAATGGACCTTTGGAGATCATCTTGTCCAACCCCCTTGTTCAAGCAGGGTCAGCTACAGCAGGTTGCCCAGGATCCCGTACAGGCAGGGTTTTGAATATCTCCAAGGATGGAGACTCCACAGCCTCTCTGGACAACCTGTTCCAGTGTTGGACCATCCTTACAGTAGAGAAGTCTTTTTCTTATGTTTAATCTGAATTTCTTGTTTCTCAATTCGCGCCCGTTGCTTCGTCCTGCCACTGAGCACCACTGAGAAGAATCTGGCTCCATCTTCTTTACACACATTGATAAGATCCCCTCGAGCCTTCTCTTCTCCAGGTTAAGCAGTCCCAGCTCTCTCAGCCTCTCTTCCATGAGGGATGCTCCAGGCCCTTAATCATCTTTGTGGCCCTTCACTAGACTCGCTCCAGCAGGTCCATGTCTCTCTTGTACTGGGGAGCCCAGCACAGGACACAGCACTCCAGGTGTGGCCTCACCAGGGCTGAGTAGAGGGTCACCTCCCTTGACCTGCCGGCAACAGTCTCCCTAATGCAGCCCAGGATATCACTGGACTTCTTTGCCACTAGGGCACATTGCTGGCCCGTGTTCAGCTTGTTGCCCACCAGGACACCCAGATCTTTCTCCACAAAGCAGAGAATACACAGATTTCTTATTTCAAACAGAGTGAAGAACATACTCAAGATCTAGATTGGAACTTACATGCAACATGAGCAAAGTTTGCACTCTGCAACATTTGCATTTCTTGACTCAAAGTTCTCCTAGCATAACTAACTTCAAAAAAAATATTTTATTATATAAATTCATACAGTTGTAAGGAGATGTTTAAGGATGAAAGTTCAGTATTATACAGTGCTAACCACAGAAAAAACTTTTATTGCTAGTAGTGAAGACTCAAACTGTAGGCTCTCCTTTAAACAGTAAAATATTTCCATCTTCCAGCAGAGAACATGATTACTTGAGCCACCTGAACACACTCCCAACTAGCTTGATGACTTCAGGTCAATCACAACAGGCAGTCAAGGCCAGAGAATATACTTGGCCAGTTCCCAGGCCACAATTACACTTGCTCTTGACTGGTAAATTCCGCAGCCACTGGGTTCCAGGCTGTTTTTTCACCTTCAGAAATTACATGGGTTACTATGAAGTTACTATGCCACACAGAAAGCAGCTCCAGCACACTATCAGTTACTTCAGCAGCCCTAGGAAAGGAAAGCTTCATTTTCTGAGGGCTACTTTAGAAGATGTCTTGAAAGAGAAAACACCTACTGGATTTGAATGTTCCATATGATGTCACCACTACATGGAGATAGAAGAAAAGAAAACCTGACAGCAACTACAGGGTTCGAGTACTTCTGAGGACCAATCATCAGAATGAAACATAAGCACACGATACTCACTATTCACTGAGATGACTGACAACAGGAAGTCAACTCAGCAGTAAACAAATGCACGCTATTTTTAACCAAAATGTACTAGTGCAAGATCAAAAACTTTAAGTTATATAAACAGCTGAAGACTGAGTACCTGTACAGTATCTAAATGAAGTCTCTTGTATTGAAAGGATAATGAACTGGTAACAATCTAGGACCAGAATTAAAATGTCTGCTCCACCAAATCTTCCTGAAATATATATAATCTTTCAGTCTCCATTCCTTATTTGTAAAATGAGGATAAAAGTGCTTCTCTACCCTATGATAATTACAAGAAAAATTGAATAATTAAAAGAGAGATAGGAAATACTGAAAACGATCCTGAAACAAAAGTATTTAAATATATATATTTTTAAATTGTACTACCAAAACATCCTGACTAATTTCACACATAGTTTTTCCTTTCTGTAAAAATGATCCAGTCATCACTGATACTTTCAAACTTGTGGGACGTCCCTCCACTATTTTCTTCAAAAAAGGAAGATTATGGCTACCTGAAATTCATAAATTAAAGATTTAAAAAAGCAATTTTAAACAACTGAGATTTTTAGTCAGGCTACTTAAAAGCCTTTCCTACTTAACTAATATCCATTTAATTTAGTTCTAGAACAACTGGAAGGAAAGATTTAACTAGAAAAAACTATTCTTCAGTTCAAGGTATAAATACATCAAGGTATAATACATCATATTATTGTATCATGCCAAGCAATCCTCCAGCAAAAATAAAATATTTCATATACCTATTATCTTAAATAACAATCAGACAGACCTTTCAATAGCTCTTTTACATAACCTGAAGAAAAAGATTTCAACTCTCCCTCCCTTTTCAACTTATCTACTTACAATCATAAAAATGGAGTTACCATTAAGGCAATGAACAAAACATACATGGTACATTCAATCAGGAACATAAGAGCAGAGAGGAAAAGTCTCAAACCTATACAGGTTTGTTTATATTTGGAGATAAGGAGCCCTAAGATGTTTCAGGTTAAGAGAAAAGCAACGACAGTATGCAAAGCGACCTAACAAATCCCTTGCAAGTGCAAGGATACAGGAGACTGGCCATGCCCTTGGTCTGTCCTGTGGCACATTAACATCGTACAGCTTTTAATCTTTCATACAAAATTAACAGACTCATCTTAAGATACTAGGCAGCTGAGCAGGTACACTATCTACCTTCCCAGACTAAAGGTTTATTATGTGTTTCCTATAACTATGTGAGGCTCCATCCTGAGATCAAGTCCTCTATAGTCCCACATGCCTATGTAATGCAGAAGATGTAGTTTATTTATACGGGGCCTCTGAAGAGTAGCATTACATTCAAGATATGTAATTTATGGCTTAGAGTTTTATTATAAAGCAACAGCATAGAACACCTAGACTAAAAAACTGACCAAGCTCATGTCACAATATGTGTATGAGCGTGTGTGTGTGTGTTCATACATATATACACACATATATGTTTAGATAACATATACGTGTATATATACAGCACGTGGTCCCAACTAGAGCAAATCAAAGTCCATGAAGCAACAATCAGCGTAGATTCAAGACATGAAGAATGGGTCTAAAACAACAAAAAATGAAGATGCTTTATCACAAATCCACATATACCTCTTCTCCTAAGCAGAGTGCAAAAGGGAGAGGGCATAACAATGGGGGCCTGCCCCCAACAAATCTGAAAAGCAGCTTGTATAGAAAAAAATAACTACTAAAAAAAAATAATTCTATGCAGATTTAAAAATAGAATTGCTGGACCACTACTTCCGAATATGAAATAAATCATCTGTAAGTGAAAGTACAGGCATATTTTTTCAGCGCCAATAAGCCATAGGGAGACTATGCAATTCAAACGACGGTCAGGAGATCCACGGAACACCTAAGGTCATGCACTCAGTTGATAAAAGCCCACATGACGAATTTCAGCCAGGATTTTGTGACACGAGCCAGAGCCACCTAGGACAGGCAGGGCCAGAGATGCACATACCGCTCAGCAGCATTTACGGGGCTCAAGGGGAACGGCGCAGGCTCCGAGGGTCTCCCCCGGGTCCAACACAGGATTTTTTACACTTCACGCTGCCTCAAGGGCCCCGCCGAGACACCCCCCGCCCCGCTCTCACAAAGGAAGGGGAGCCGCCGGGGCCCGTCGCTCCCCGCAGCCGCGGGGCACTGACACCCGAGCGGCCCCACCTGCCGCCTCCCCCCGCCCGGCCGCCCACGGCGGGGGGCGCGGCCGCCCCGTAGCGCAGCGCAGCGCGGCGCGGCGCGAGGGCGGGGGCGCGGCGGGCGCGCGGCCGCGGCGGCGGTTTGTTTGGGTGCGGAGCGGCGCTGAGGAGAGCCCGAACCCCCTCCCCCCCCCCGCCGGCCGCGCCGCGCTCGGGCCTCCCGCCCCTGCCCGCCCGCGGCTCGGCCCGCACCCGGGCGCTTACCGGGCAGCGGCGGGAGGCGGCGGACGCTAGTCCGGGTGGATCTGCGGCGGGGCCGGGGCGAGCGGCGAGCGCCCGCCGGGAGCCGCGTCCTTTCTGCGGCGGCGGCGGCGGCAACGGCGGCTTGTCAAAGAGAAAACATGACGCGGGCGGGGAGGAGGGAGGGCGCGAGGCGGCGAGATCTCGCGGGGCTTCCGCGCAAGTCTCGCGAGGCGCCGGCCGCTCCCCGCCCCGCCCCCAGCGGGCCGGGACGGGACGGCGCCGCGGGGCTCGAGCTCTGGAGCTCCCGAGCTCCCGTCCCCGAGGGCGGCGGCGCGGCGGCGGCGGGCGGCCGCGGGCCTTGGCGGCGGTGGCGGCCGGCGGGCGGCACGAAGGCGGCCCTGGGGCAGGCCCCGCCGAGCCTGCAGGGGCTCCGGGCTGGGAGGCCGCGGCCGGAGCGGCGGAGAAAGCGGCCCCGCCGGCGGGAGCGGCCAGCGCGCCGCAGCCGGGGAAGCGGGAGCCGCGGCTCGGGCGTTCGCTACTGGCACCCGCGGAGAAAAACATCACGAGGCGGTTTGTGTGTGTTTCTTTTAAGATTAAAGTGCGAGGAAAAGCTTTTCCATAAAGGCAAAGTCTTGAGAAACAAGTTAGAGAAATGAAATATCTAAATTTAAAGGAGGCTCTTGCTGTAATAGGTGTACAGGAGAGACAGTGAAAGCGAGAGGATCAGTTGTATACCGGGAGAGAAGGTACACGGGAAAGACGAGATGGGTCACACTGGGCAGGGAGCAGCAGCATACCTAAAAAGAAGGTTTTCGCTCAAACAAAAGTAACAGGATAACAACAAGAAGTGAGGGTCACCGTGGATTGAAATTCTAGGGCTGAAAAGGAAGAATATACTACCACAGCTGAATTACAGATCCAGATGGTGGCAACAACGAAATGCCAAGCAAGCTCAGCGAGGCCACGTTAGCAAGAAGCAAGCTAGCAAGAAGTCTTCCGTACACCCACATAGATTGGTTAAGTTTCATACAAGGGTTTGATGCGGTAACCAAATTAGTACACATTGTTACTGATGTTCATCAAGTAAATAGGAAAACTGACAAGCAGCAGAAAGACTGTTGTGCAAGGAGCAACTGCATAAATTTAGATACATCGGCCTAAGGCAGGAATATGATGGAAGTTTACAAAGAGATAATGACATGAAATAGGTGAATGGAGAGCAATTATTTACTGTCCCTTCCAATAAAAGAGCTAGAGGATAACAAGTGGAACTAATAAATGTTAGATTTCACAACAAGCAAAAGGTTGTTTCTTCACATAATTACACTGTAGAACACCTTGCTGCAGGACACCGTAAACAGCAAAAACTTACATGGGATCAAGACATGGAAAAAATCAAACACATTACCAAAAACAAAGACATCCCCTCTGGTTCAAAAACGCCGTGGAGTATTGGGGGAATCGTTACTGCACGCTCACGCTTGCCTTTTCTTCCCTGGGCGTCTGCTGCCGGCTATCCCCAGACGCGCGGCAGTGCTGACGCAGCGTTCCCACTCTTACACCCCTGCCACACAGCCCATCTTCACGGCCTCTCTGCGCAGCACAAGCACCCCCCTCGGCCCAAAGCACGTTCCCGCAGGAGCTCGTTCTGAGGCAAGCACTACTAAGGGCACTTACGGAGGGTCGACTTCGGTTCCCTGCAGGGGCTGTTACACCGGTCCCAAACAAAATTAGATCGAACAATACTGGCAGCTTTGGAGGTAGGTCCCGGAAATTCCTGGTTCTCTCGCCTATCCCTCTAAAAGGCTACTCACGGATTCTTTAATTCTTTGACTGCAGCAGAATAAAACCCAAATGCCTTACTCCAAAAAAGTCTTTGAGACACCCAAGCCAAAATCCCAGACCAAAACAAGTCTCTCTTAGCAACTTAGCCATGAAATATCACCCCACAGAACAATGGTAAAAAAATAAATTCATTATTATTTGAGAAGTCTGCAGTTTCTTTAGTTTTGTACCGCTAAATGCACTGACTAATCTTTTGTCTAAAGCCATATTCAAATTCTGCTATGAATCAGCAGTTTCTCTCTTGATGAGAAGACCTTTACAAGGAAACACCTCCAAAAAGGGGGGGGGGGGGGAGATCATAAAAACATATTTTAAAGCATTTTTTAAATATTTAAAATATGCCAGATAAAGGATGCTGTGTCAGAAATAGACCTAAAAAATTGAACAAATACATCAAAATACATCAATTCAGAAATGCCCTTTTAACTGCATCTGAGCAGATCTGCCATTCCACAAAGCAGAAAGCAGAAGCAGCACACGCACTAAGCCGTACTCTTCAATACACTAACGTGCCCCACACCCACATACTTATGTTAACCACAGCATGAAGACAAACCTTATCATTAACTGCACATTTTTATGGTTTGCAAACTCCACCAACAACCAACTGCTGTACAACTCTCAAGGAATTTCTTAGGTTCACTAATGCCTACTATATTTCGATTATGTAAACTTACATATCAAGTTGGTAAACATCTAAGGTTTTCTGTTTTTGTTTGTCAAGTCCTCACACAGCCCCTTAACCATCTTGCAATATTGAGAGTCTGACTTTCGTCTTGCAGATTGACTGTATGTGGATGCATCTTTCTATTTCCACAGAGGCTCATTGATTTCAGACTCTAAAGCATTACAGGAGAAATGATGCAGCCAATCTCCAGGCTGGGACCAGAGGCACAGGCAACACATGAAAAAAATCAAGGAAGCAAATTAACATAGTATTTTAAATTCAAGATCTTCCTATCATTTCAGAATATATATATTTTTAAACCTACATGATGACTGCAGTATAGACTCTTGTATTCAAATTACCTGATTCCATTAGATGCCCTGAAAAGTCTTTGTCACATAAGATATGATCATTACTATTGTAAAATAGCCTGATGCCAACTAAGGGCGTGGAGGAGGAGGAAGGGAGGATAAATCCAGTTTGATATACCTAACCTTTATAAGGGTTTCATCCTTTATTTTTCTTTTTTAATTCTCATGTGAAGGTAGTTTTTTAGGTAGTAACTGTTAAAAATAATCTTGATAGAAAAGCAACATATTCATTCAAACTAGGAAAATGTAGTTTGCAACCTGTGTTGCATTGCTTTGAAATCGTAATTTTTTTTACTCATCATTTTCTTTCTTCAAATTCTTCAATGACAGTGCAAGTACTTTATATTCTAGTTCATCCCAGCTAGCAATTTTTTTCTTTTTAATGGCATAATACTTCCCCTAACAGTCTCAGTGTTTCTCAGTGTTAGCTGAATGCTATCAAAACAGTACTTAAATATGTAAATGTAGGGCTTGGAAATAACTGCAATAGGCACGATATGCCCATGAAGGCTTTTCACATATGGGACCTTCCAGACTGGTTCAAACTCAGGAAGAAGATCGCCCGACAAGGACCCACACTACCCCTCTGCTAAAAGCAGCCTCTGTGAAAACTTGTTCATCTGTTCTCTAGTGTTTGGTAAAAATATGTTGGACACCCAGCTGGCTGTTTCACAAACCTCTAGCAAAGATGCCTCCCCTCTTCCTGCCTATGATGAACCCATTGAACAACTTGAATGTGTCTTAAAGTGTCTTTAGCACCACTTTTCCACTACTCAAGTAAGATCTTGTAGTCATTTAATGCATGTTGTGACACATGGATTGCATGCTGAGAAGTCTCTTTGAAACTCTGCATTTTATCTTTTCTGTTTAACTCTCTGGCGCTGGTGAATAAAGAGACTCATAAATGCAAAATGGTCTACGGTCAGGCAAAAAGGGATGAGCAAGGGGGTCATGTACCATCCTGGGTTTAGATTCTCTCAGGTTGTAATCATTGGCTCACCCTTAAGGAGGATCACACATAGCTTCTCCCTCCATCCCCCTCCACCCCCCAAAGAAAGTTTTAATTCATGATTTAAAAGCAACAATGGTAAGCATAGTGACACTATGAAACTACAGCAATATTGGGTAAGTCTCAGCGTCTAGAAGTTAAGCAACTTTTGCCAGTTTCTCTGGGAATCAAGGAGGGCTCTCTCAGAGCTGGAGCCCCCACTTGCTGGAATACGCCAGAGTTACTGTCTCCCCTTTCAGCTCTCTGGCACTCAGGACCTCCCCAGGCTGAAGAAACCCAAGGATGGCAAGTGACGCAGGATGAAAAGGCCTACTATTCCGTGTCCTAGTACTAAGCAGGCAAGAATTTTAAAAGTCCCAGGAACCTAGATGAAGCCAACAGCATCCTAGTCTCCAACACAGTAAGAAAACCTAGTATGAGCTGCAACCTTTGAAAATAAGACTTCTGACTGCAGTCTCTGCAGATAAACTCCTTCCAAAAGCTCACTGATCTATTGCTACAGAAGGATAAACCCACAAAAAATTTTAACTGTTTATTGGTGGGTTTTATTTTTTAAACACAAGAGAACTTCCATGTGTTCTGGACACACCAAAACTTCATTCCCATTTTTGTTTAAATTTTCTTTCCCAAATCCCTCTGGGATGGCTCAGGAATCAAACGCTGAGTACCATAACAGGAACAAGCTCTACATTTTCCCTCACATTTCCTATGGCTGTCACTAGAAATCAGCCACCTCATTTGAAAGTCACTATGATTAAATGAAAAGAAAAAGTAGCACTTTCATCCTTTGGAAATTGAAGAGCTTCCCAAATCTCTTTTGGGCACCCTGAGGACACATCAGAGGAAAGATTAGCCTTCCAGCCATCTGCAGCTGCGTATTAAGACAGCAAAAACAACCAAAATAATTTGCTAAGACTCTTTTATGGGTGAACCCCAGATACAGGCCAGGAAAACCTGAATCACAGCTCCTCAGTGGGCAACACCACTTGTCCTCTCCCCCTCCTTCACAGCAAGCATGAGCCAAAGCCTTCAAAACCTACAGATTTCTAGAGGTCAGCAGGTAATTCCCCTGACTGCAGGATATTCATGCCCAATTTCTATTTCAAGACAGTCTCAGTCTTACTCCAATTAAAAAGGTAAAGCAGCAGGTTCCAAAGCACCGAGGGAGGCCAGGAGAAGGCCAGTAACATCGTGCAGGTTTCCACGGAAAGGAGGCTGTAGATACTGCCTCCATTAGCTCTGTCCTCCCACCTCTTCGGTTAAGAGGGAAACAACCCCTCCGGGCTGCAGATCTCTCAAGTCCTACTTCCCTGGCTTTCCTCCTCCCAGCTTCACTAGAACTAAGGCAGATTTCTTCTAGCACTCAGCTCCACAAGACCTATTTTACATCAATGCTTTCCTATTATTTTATGTGAGTTGTTGTATTATTTATCAGTTTTAAATATATTGTTTTGTAATCCCATCAAATGTACTTTTAATCTTGGGCAATAATGAGAAAGGTATGATAATGAAAGAACAATGTGCAAGTTAAACATCAAGTCTTTCTTTTTTTAAACTGCTATTAAACTATCCTTTATTTGTAGTATGCACTTTTAACTGTTCTCTTCTGATTCAGGAATTATTCCAAAACTATGACCATTTTCATTGTCACTCCTTTTGTTATATCTTTTTTTTTCTGATGCAGTGCCTAGAATAGAACCCAACATTCAGATTTGGAAGATGCTGTTTATCTAGGATTTGTTTTTAACCACTTCTCCACAATACAGGATAATTTGGGATCATTACAGAAAATTGGATTTATATATGAAATATCTTAATTAACTGCGTTTTGCTTTTACTGACATTTTCTTTCCAGCAGATACTGCTAATGCTGGCATGCCTCGTTGTTGTCATGGCAATGAAAGGAGTCTATATGTTTTTGGATGTGACTCAGAGATCATTTTATACAGAAATGGGCCACCAAGTAGAAGATTGGACATTGGATGTTTCAGTACTACCAGTGAAGAAATGGTTTAAGGGAAAAAAGAAAAACCCCAAACCACCACCAACAGACTTTGCACATATGCTCCTTGATTAGATACAAGACACCAAGCTGCTACTTGTGACCCCATCCTGCAATTAGGTCTGCGTGGGCAGAGCTTTGTCAGTTTGGAGCATTACTGAAACTACAGTGATCTGCCTGCACAGTTATATAACTAGACCAGGACCCAGATTTGTCCAAATAAATGCTCTTAACATTCAGAAATACACAGGAAGAGTCTTGTATACTCGCCTCAGTGAAGAAAGATCTTGAAACCAATTATTTCTCTGTGAGGGCTCATTCAGAGGCAAATAAGACATGTTTCTTGGCCAGAGAATTCACAGTTTACACATGGTAAGAGAAAGACAACAAGCATTTCAGAGAGGCAAGTTGAGCAATGAGGACACGAGGGCAGCAGGATATGTCAGTCATTGATCAGCTGTGGAAGGAGCAGTTGCAAACACTAAGAAATGTGACTGTAGCCAGCCTACATAAACCTATGAAGCATTTAGAAAAATGGATTGCTAGGCTAAAAATACCATTCACCTATGTCTTCTATATGCTACTCATCACAACATTAGCTCTTTTCTGTGGATCCAAGGTAAAAGAGGAGAGCTGTTATTAGAACAACCTTTGTGAGCGCAGGGATGCCAACTGTGGAGGCACTGATGTATATGCATCTGTGTCACTCACTAATTTCATCTTCTGACTCATATTTTGGAGCAATGATTCTTTTGCAGGGCAGTTCCAGTTCTTACCAAGCTGAGCCATACTAACTGCTGTTTATTAGAGAGTAATCTATTGCCACATCCACCCAGCCAGCTGGCTTCTACCCCAGTACGAACCATCACCGTCTCATCGTCAGCACTTTCAGAGCTCAGGATTGCAGGTGGCTGTGTCGTTTCTCTTGTCCTGCTGTTAGATCTTAACATGCTGCAAAAGGCAGAGCGGGGGCCAGCTTGAAGTAATCTCAGATTTAGGACCGGGTTCTATCCATCACCATCTCTCTCTTTAGCTAGCTGGCAGCTTTTTCAAACTGCTGCAAGCCTGTCTGGATGAAACACTATTCTGCATGTCAGAAACGTCCTTGCCAGGCCAAAACAGCAAACATGCCAAGGAACACATGGGAAAAACATGGGAAACAGGAGCGATTTGTACTGGAAGACAATGAATGAGGATATAAAGGAGGAAATGAGAGGATTATACAAGGACAACTGAATGATATTAAAATTCACACACAACAAGACTAATTCTGAAATAATCTACGCATGGGTGTGCAGCATTTTGAGCATATATAGCAGGAAGTTTACTAGAACTTCAAAGGTTTAGTAATTCACATCTGCTCAATATGACAGCATCTGGCGCATAGTCAAAGTAAAGCTTAAATATTGTGTCATAATAATAATAATTATACCTTAAAGGCAATAGAAAGAGTCAAATAATAAACGGCTACTGGCCAACGTACCATCCATAGGATTGCCTCTCCCCAGCTGTATTCTTGTCACAGTTGTTCACATTGCCTTTTGGGCCTTGTAAGCGAGTTTTGTCCTCCACTTTCTTTTAAGAACCACCATTGCACAATGCTGCAGTTGTGTACCCACTCCATATCCCTTTAGCAATATAATTGGGAAAATAAAAGCATTGGTTACAATTGTTTTTTCTGTAGTCTCTCCTGCTCAGCGAGCAAGGCAAACGGAGACCTCTGTACGGTAACATGCAAAAGAGACAGCACAAGCCTCTTGCATCACCTTTGTGCTCGCCACTGGAGCATGCGCGCTGAGCCTCGCTGTGCCTTTGCAGAGGGGTTATCCAGCTATCATGGCCCTGGAGCAACAGAAGCAAACAAACTGGTTAGTCTTGGCAGGACACAGGGGGATGTGCTGGAGGACTGCCAAATATAGTACGCAAGAGCTGTGGGCCTGTACACATTAACTTAATGCACAGTAAATTCACTGCTGTTCCAAAAAGGAGGATCCAACAGTATTTCACTAGTTAATATTTACGAGGAGTTGCATCATATGAAACTAGACTCAGTAACAAAATAAAATTAGCTGTTTGTAGCAAGTACTAGTATTCTGTTTCGTTTCGAGAAAATCCTAGAGAGGTGAAAATTTTAAGAAAAAAAGATAAAGTGTATGCAGCCAAAGCACAGCATAGATTCAGCTTACATTTTCATAAGGAGGAGGACAGAAAATAATATAATATCTTAATTACTTTATCTACAGGGCTTGGGTTAAGCAGAAAGCTTCCTTTTTTTTTTTTTTTTTTAAACTAATATGACATGTGACCTTGAATAAGCCACCTTCCTGTTTATTCATCTGTGAAATAGGTATAATGTATAACCTACTTTCAAATTACTTTCATCTTTTCACACAAATGCAAATATTACTGTGCTTTACCACAATTATTCCATGCAAGCTCCTGCGTGTGATTTCTTTCAGCAAGAGATTTAGTTTTGTATGGCAGAACATATCATTGATTTTATAAAAATCAATAATGAATATTAAGCCTAGGAAAAGAAGCACCTCTTTATACTTGTGATTGTTTTATTTTTCTTTCCATAATACTGATGCATAAAAATTGTAAAGCTATCCTCAAAAGTACCAAGTTACACACAACATTCTGGTAATTGTGCCACATGGAACCCGAAGGCCTGAAAAAGACGCTAACGCATCTTGTCCGTACAACATTGTCTATTATGCTGTTTAGCATTATTAAAAATAATAATATGGCTTCTTCCATTTTCTTTGGAAGATCATTCCTTAGATAGATTCCCCAAAATAATTCCTCCTTCTGAGCTCAAAGTACACAAAATAATCCATTTTCCTCATCATCTTTTGCAACTCTCTGCTGACAACTATGTCACTTCCTTTGTCATGCTCCATTCCATCAATTCACTAAACTATATTTATTTTTCTCTTTTCCTACTAGTTATCCCTCCAGACCCCTATTTTCTTTTCATGATTCTCTTTGGCTTCTGTCAGTTCATGGATATTTTTCTAGTCTTTAACTGAAAGTGAATATTCTATTCCAGCTGTTGTCTCAAAGCTGTACAAAGAGGAATTATTATCTGTCTGCTTTCATGAATCAATGACTCTGCTGTGTACAGCTAAAAGCAGTTTTTCTCTTCCCATTGTTTTCACATTTCCTCTCATTCCATTTGTTTTTCCCATTTTGGTAGTATTTTTTTCAGGAAGCACCACAAGCACCAATAACACCCTCCTGCAACTTTTACTTTGAGATCTCGAAATGCTTTACAAGGAGTTATCCTTCCCATAGATGGGGAAAAAGCAAGGCCTACAGAAGATAGTGATCTCACCCCAGCACGTCTAGCACAGGTTGTGCTCCAGCTGAGCGTTTTACCCAACAGACTACTGTTGCAACAAGAAAACCACCAATGTATAAACACATTAGAAGGAGACCAGAAAAGAAGTTCAAGCCCTGCTTCCTTCTGCCCCGTAGAGCTTCTTGTGCCGCTTACCACTACAGCACCACATTGCTGCTGGGCAAAGAAAGTACCCAGCTACAGAACAGACATGGAAATACTAAGGTCACCCTCAAAATGAATGCTGGAAAGAGATCTTTCACATAGAGCACAGTCAACGTCTTCATTTCAGAGAAGTGAAAAATGAAGCCGGGACAGACGGAGCGCCTTTTCCAGGGCTACCCGGGAGCGGGAGGGTATAACTCGGAGCAGAGCCGGGAGGACGGCTCCGCTCTCCACAACCCCACACGAGGGTTTCGCCCAAGCCCACAGCAGCTGCTCACAGACGTCTGGATTTGAATGTGCCATGAAGCCACGGACTGGACAATCGCAGAGCAAGCCGTGGAGATTTTCTTCTTCGCCATAGCTAATCTGGCCCTACATCACTTAGAGACGAGCCAAAATGGTTACATTGTGAAACACTAATACGAATAAACGCTTCAGCCAGTTAACGAGTTGGTAAAAGACTAGGGGGTAATCTTGTTGGTCCCAGCCTGCTTTGCTGGTAAAGGACTAGGATTCATGCAATTTGCATTAACGCACAGACAGTTATTTCAGTTCTTGTGCTGCTGGTTAAAGGCACATTGCTGTCTTGATAACTGCATTTACTAACAAAACAAAATGAACACCAAAAACCCACCCAACCCTAGATTCAGACCAGCAGCAATCTGAAGTTAAGACAGGCCTTAACATGCACAGCTTGAAGATACGAGTTGACTCGGTCTGTTTCAACAGCAGAGAAAAACTTGCTTTTCTGAAATAGGTGAAGTAACCACCTGAACCTTTTCTAATTTGTCCTTTAGCATCTGAATTAAAGAATTAACTCAAGTCTGAATAATTGTCCAGCTGAGAAGGAGGTCAGGAATAGAGCTGGGGACCTGTCTATTGGTTTATTGTTTCTTCAAAACAACGAGGCCTTGCTCTCTTTTTTTTTTTTTTTTTTAATGTTTCTGGTCCTCTATATGTTATGAATGTACATCAAATGCACATTTGGGTAGTTCATAGAGAAGGGCTTAGGATGGAAAAAGCCAAAAGGACAATTTTCTGTGGATATGACTTGGAAGAAAATAAATTATGCTCTGAGGGAAGTATTCCGTCCACTTAACTGGGGATGCTAAATTGCAATACCTGGTCATGATGAGTAGTACTTCTCAAAGTATGTGACCAGAGAGCAGAAATGCTCCACCAGGCTCTGTGAGCAGGATAAGTGGAAGGGAGGAACAGGAGATAAGGCCATCGTGTCATACGTTGTGTCAAACTCTGGCAGACAGGCTACTAGATGGCTGAAAAAATGAAGCCATTTTTTCCCTGTTTTTCTAAAAGGGGAAAAGCCAGTAAAACCCTAGCATAAGGACTTTTATGTAGATATGTCAAGCAAATGGGGAAACTTTATTCTTTCTTAAACGGTATCTTCTCTTGTAAAGAGGAGCGTTTGCTCCGTCACACATTCAGAATTTAGTATAATTAATCCCCACGCCCAAATGCTGCGCTAAGGGGCAAACACATGGCTGGTTACGCTCCATCTGATCCCCCTCCTCACCCCCCTCAAGCCCCTGCCTCAGCATTCAGCTGATTACTGAACCGGAGAATTTTTTTTGCTCTTATTTTTAACTCCCTCATGTTTTTCCTGCCTGCCGAACACTGGGGGTGGTTCAGTTCCTGCAGGGCCTTGAAGAGCAAGCGGCGGCTGCCTGGGATGCGGTGCCCGGGACGCGGTGCACCGGCGAGGCAGGTTTCCCAGGCGTATTTCTGAGCTGTACGTAAGCTCCCGGGGTGCAGTGCCTGGGATGCAGTGCCCGGGATGCGGTGGCAGCACGGCGCCTCGGGGCCCCCGGGCACCGGCGAGGCAGGTTTCCCAGGCGTATTTCCGAGCTGTACGTAAGCTCCGGGGGGAACTGCTTCTCGTGACAGTTCTTCTTTCAGTACAAGGGGAGACAGTGCTTAAAAGGCAAGCTGCTTAGTCTCATTTTGGGGGCTTATGCCCCTCAAACTCCCCCCCCCCCCATCATTTCAGAGTGAAATCACAGAGAAAGCGCTTGCAGGGTTCAGTGTCCTGAAACCAGAGCCACAGCCTGTTCTCAGAACAGTCGCCTCGCACCAGCCCTCACCAGCAGCTGAAACAACGCGCGCTGCTCAGCGCGGGTCAGCGGCTGCCGTCAGACGAACGCAGCCGCAGCGGGACGCCCGATCCTACCCAGCCCGCGGGCAAGCAGAGCAGCATCTGAACTGGGTGGGGGCGTTTGGTTTTAAGTGTTGCTATAAACAGAAAGCTAATTGTAATAAAAATTAAAAAGAATGTACAGATTCCACAAGGAAAATGCCAAAACCAGATAGGAACTGGTAAAATTGTTTAAAATACTATTTAAAAGCAAGGTGAATAAAGAGCAAGACAAGTATTATTCACAAAGAAGAGGCAACCAAAGAACAGGCAGCTATCCCAAGTTTATACATTTTTGTTCCTCAAACTCCCCAGTCTGCAAAATAAGAGATAGGACTTATTAAATAGCAAAAATGCGCACATCAAGAGTACACAACAAATTTGATTAAAACCGCATCCTACACTCACTTTTGAATTTTCTCTAAAAGTAATCTGAAGTGCTAGATAGATACTGCTAAATCAGTTTAATTACCTGATCACACAGAAAATAGAATTAAAGACCTTTCACTTGTCTCCCAAAGAGCAGAATTTAACTATTCCACAAAATGTTACTTTTAATAGTTTCCTATTTTTGTTTGTTTTAACGAAACCCTGGAATTCTAGCTGAAGAAACATTTTTGAAGAAAACCACCCAACAAACAAAATAAACTGAAGTTTTACTTTGAAATGCAAAGCACTGACATGACACGGAACTGTGTGGCTAGATGCATCAAAAGCTCCGTCCTTCGCCCAGTGCCTAATTAATAGGAAGGGGCGACCGAGGGCTCCCTCTGCAGCGAGGCAGGTCCTGCCGGCAGAAGAGTCCATCGACACAGCCTTTGCGTGATTTACGCATTCAGCACGGGATGCAAGTTATCCACGTCTGAGCATTCAGCACACCAGCTCTAAACTTACAATATTAGCGTATTGGTAATAAATCATAATTCTGTGCATTAAAGAAACTCATGGGTATGGATATGATTTTTTTTTCCAAATTCCAAGAACTCAGTGAAAAACAAAACTCTCCCCCCAACCTATTTTCCTCCAACATACAGTGTCACTTTTCATAAGGTGACGCTTCCCTAGTAGATGTCACTCTTCTAGTTGTGGCTCCACCAGTGTTGCAGCAGTTCAAAATACCCTTTTAATGTTTCCCTGGAGCTGTATCACCTGAGCAAACGTTTAGGTATTTCCAAGCCCTTGCCATCGAGATTGCTGTGACATCGGGTTTCCGTGAGGTCACTGGGGTACTTCATTCACATTCAGACTAGAAGGGTCTGGTTCTACAAGCTAAAATTGCAGAGTTTTGATCACTGACTGAAAAAAGAATTTGTAGCATAAATATAACAAATATTCAAAAAATCCCAGCTATGAGAACAAATGTGAAGATCTACCAGAGGAGGCCAGTTGCAGTAAACTATAAGACGTGAGGCCTGTGCTGCCTATTGTGGAGCACTAATACCATCAAGCTGAGCATGTACAGACAGACAGACATCGAACACAAGACACTTCCTAACACACCATGAAGTTTTTCAATAATTTCTCCTCCTTTTTAGTTCTCTGTATACCTTCTTGTTCTCTTTCACATTCCTATTTCTGTCTACATTCCTATTACTGTCATTGAAATAAATATTATCGAAACCTCATAAATTCTTTATTTTTGGGTGCCAAGTGTAGGGCAGCCTACAACTCATGTGGACTAGTTCAGTTTAGTTTGTTACACGTTAAGTATAAAATATCCTCAAATACCTGAGAAAGCATTTTGCAGCACTCTCCAAAGTGCCACACTACTGTAAGGATGTTTTATGAAAGACAGAATTTAATCCCTGAGGTTTGAAAGAAGGCCCAGTGTTGCCCAACTGCCTGAGATGTCATTACGTAACGCTCGAGGGAAGTTATACAATACTTGGTCTTGTTCCAAGATTTTTAGTCCTTAAAAAAATAGAAGAAAATGTACAAATAGCTGCCGCAGTTGAAGCATCCTTTAATGTTAATTGATAAATGACCATAGCATCTGGTCATCTGTCCATGGAAAATGCTAACGAGCTACATTGTGTGGTACTGCTCCCTTTTTGTTTTGTTTTGTTTGGTACAGCTACATTTGGTCCTGTGTTTAGATGCGATTTTTCTTCTGACTAATCAGCACTGTAGTCATAAAAAAAATCTTTAAACTCTTTTCCAGTTTAGTAGCAACGAGGCTGGGTTTGCCCTAGTTTAGATGTGCCTATCCTTTGTACTGTGTGTTGTCAACGACAGGCATCGGAAACGACAGAAAGAAGAATGATCCATTCAGGCAATTCAGTGCATGGGAGAATCCATGACCTTCAGTTAAACTCAGCTGGCTCAATAAGGGAGATAATATTCAAAATTATCATTTTCCTTTTTCCTTCCAAAGGAAGTAGCTGACAGGACAATTTAATTTGTTCAGAGTATGTTGCGAGTCAGCACTTTTGTTTTGGCTTTTACAACGGCTTCCAGTGTTAGGTTGTTTCATTTTATTAATCTGAAGATACATTTTCATTTATAAAATAAGGCCCTGTTTACCCTGCACAAAAATGATTACTGAGTAATTTCTAGCACAGAGAAGGTACTGCAAAGACGACACAACAGTATAGGACTGGTTAAAGATTTCCCCCAGCACCACTATTTAAGCACGCAGCCAGGGTGGCAGAAAAGGAAACAGGAAAAGGGTGAAGGAAGCACCAGCAGTGACAGAAAGCTTTCGAAAGGAGTGCTTTTCGAGCGAGCTTAAAAATTCACTAGGTCGGTTATCTTTTCCAGCTGAAGAGCTCAATAAGCTCATACTCTGCTGTCACGTGTAGTTTATCATATTGACGAACAATTAGGTAACTGGGGTACCAGCCTTTGAAGCAAGGCTGAGACTTTAAAATCTTTTTTGAGTCATTTTCTATGTGACCTGAGGTGGGAAGCTGAGATCAAAGCATGCACATTAGTCAGCTTGTAAAAATCCCATTTAGTTTATTCATTCTTTGTGATTCCACTGTTGCCTTGACTTGGTTGTTCACAGCACAAAAGAAACTGCCAGAAGAAAATAAAAAGCATAACTCTTGTGAAAAACAGGCAATAGTTGTGTCTTCTAGGGACCAGGAAATCAGAAGCGTTACAAAAATGTGGATTAAAGAGTTAATGCATCTGACCTGAAGCATCTAAATATTCTTAGTGGTTTACTTTCAAATATATAATTAATCAGAATTCAGGAATAGGAAAATTCTTTAGGTAGATAGGAAAAAAAATATATCCAGACAGGCTGCTTGAGCTACTTGAAGCCAATTATAAAATGTTAGGTACCTACAAGGACAGTGGATGAATAAGTAACCAGCTGGAAGTGAACATAAGATCTTGCTTTTCCCAGCTGGAGATGGCCTGCAAAAGGACAACTTCTTAAAAGGTAGCAAAAGAAAAGAAAAAGACAAAATTTACCAAGTAAAATCTGATTTGGAGGAGAGCGCAGTATTACGAGTTAGAGGATAAGGGACATCCTCAAAGCACAAGTACAGCCCCTGCACTGCCAGCAGTCGGGATATGTATGTGCCTAAAAACCAAACACATCACCAGAACACATGCACGCACAGAGGTGTGCCAACAAGTCATGGACAAGGCAACGGCATTGGAAGAGAAACATAACAAAAAGGGAAATACGTCAGGCATCAAATGTGGATGCAACGCTCAGCACTTGGAGAAACATATTCATGAAGTGCTCCCCCCAAAAACCAACCAAACAAGCTGTTTTTCGGAAACATGCAGCGCAGGCCAGCAGCAGAGCGCAGGCCGTGCGACTGGAAGGAGGTTCAGCAGGCGCAGCTGAGCAGCACGGCACAGCGTTCTTTTTGGCTACAGCACAGAAGAGGAGGAAGACAGCAATGAAGCATATGAAATATCTTAGTAGATACAGGAAAAAATACCTATAAAATTCAACATGAATTCCAAGCAACAAGCAAATTGCATCCCCAAGACAGGAGATAGGAAAAGCCTGTCCCACGGTACATGATAGCATAACCCGGAATGAAGACTAGTGAACTATGGAGAGCACTCACATCTCCGAGCGAGGACATGCCGTGCTGAAGACAGGCGCTTCAATGCCGGCTGTATAACCTGCCCACCTGAAGTGGCATCGCTCACAAGCTTTCTGTAGTATGAACATCCACAGAGAACGGAGGGCAGAGTCAAATATTTTAACACTCCATAACAGGTGCCACTCCAAGCAAATGCCCTTAGATCTATCTTCTGTATAACAGGTGTCCTGTGAAATATATAGCAAGGACCAAAGGAATTAAATTTGTAACTGATGTCGCCCCTACATACTGCAGTTGAAGAAAACCATACAAATCTAATACCATTGCTCACATGATGCAGGAAGGTGACTTAAAATGCTCATGACACTAAAAATCAACAAAGAGCAAGTCATTTACCTTGGCCAGCTTAGGAAGGAGGCAACAGACACGATCCAACTAAACTGAAAGCAGCAAGGCAATGAAAGCAATCTGGACAGTACTTTCTAAGCCATGTTTGCACACTTCAAATAAGGGTGTCCTCCTCCTTGAAACAAAACTTAAATACTAATGAGAAAACTAGGAACCAGCATGACAGGAAGGTAATTCACAAGCAGTATTTGCAGCAGCACTTTTGCAGGAAGGCACTTTGGGACACACGGATCGAGAATGCTTTTACCAGCAGAGCAAAATCCTGCTCAGACAACTCCTCTTCCGCTTGCGACTCAGCAGCGGCATCACTGCAGACACGGCTGCACAGTGACAAATCTCAATCATACGGCTGCTGTCTCACAAAAAATTTCTTACCTATGATTTTAAAGTGCAAGCAGAAAGGGAGGGTGTAACTTGAGAAAGAGATACTAGCCCAAGGAAACATGCCCACAGCTGATCTTGCCTCCAGATTTCAAAGGACAAGGTATAAAAGGGAAACAGGTAACACATAACACTACAACATTGACCAATGTTTATAAATATATCAGCATGAATAGTGAAAGAAACAGTGATCACCTATGCCATACCTTGTCTAAAAGCAGAGATACACAGTGGCCTGGGCAAAGAGGACGTTTCCCGACACAGCGCACACTTCAGCCTAGGAGTATTATCTGATTACTGTTTCCCCTGTTATCGTGCCAAGTGTTTCTGCGCCAGGATCCTCTGAAGGGGACTGCCCCTGAGGCTCACTTCACCTCCCGCTCCCCGGACATGCCCTTGCACTCACCCAGCCCCACGCGTTTCTTATGCTCCCATCCCATCCCCTAGCTCAGGAATGAAGCAGTGCCAGCGAGATGAGCGCTGGGGACCAGATTAGGCCACTGTGCCCCTGCAACAGGGAGAAGACAAGGCACAGTGAAACAGCAGGCAAGGCAGCAGGGACTGCATCTGTCTGCCCGTCTCTCCAGGCACTCAGGCAGGACTATTTAAAGCTTCGAACCAGAGATCAAGCCATTCCTGGTTGCTTTAACAAGCTCCAGATCAACAACCTTGCCTGAACTGAGACAAGACCGATAGAAAGGCTGCAGCAATGGACCGAGCACAGGCAGGGCCTCTTCTTGCAGCAGGCTGCTGAGAGGACGCTCAGGCTTTGCAAGGAGGGTCAGGGATGCTTAGATCTAAATGGGAGACAGAGCAGCACAAGTCAGAGACTCTTTAGAAGAGCATCTGAAATAGATACACAATCAGATCTTTCAGAGAGTTCAAGGTCAGGCTTTTAATTCAATTCTAAATGTTCTTTTCTATCTGAAAATAAAGCTTTTTTTTCCCCCAGAATGAGGAATCGGACTGTGCTGCACAATAGTTTCACACACAAGTGTGACACAGAAGCATAAAAACATGACTCTCTCCTTCGCAGGAAGCAGAGGAAAGATACTGCACCCAGTCGAAGCGGCAGGACACGTCACGGGCATGCTGAAAGCAATTATTGAAACGGGAACGCGGCCAGCCTGCCAGAGCCAGCAGCTACCCTTGCACAACGCCTACAGGGCATCAGGGCTGCAGCTTCACACGGTTTCAGAGATGGGGCACCTTCAGCCATGCAATGTCACCTAACAGGGGAAAAAAATAAAATAAAAAAAATCACACCTACCAAATTACCAGCAACTTCCCACAGCAGTGAATTCTCCATCTTGCCTAGGAACTGATTAGATGCTTAAGGTTTCCTGAAGCTACAGTTCAGTAAGAAGTTAACACGATTGTAAGCCGATGTTTAAAGATAAGCATGAACACACGTCTCTTCATGAATAGCAGTACTTTTTTCTGAGCATGAACCTAGGTGATAAAAAAAAAAAAAGTCAAGCTGACTGGTTTCACGCTAATCCTTAGAGGATATTTCACACCGTTCTGAAGGCTGTCCATGACTAGAAGTGCTCAGATACCATGGTTACAGGCATGGTATGAGAGCTTAAATAGAATACTGTAACAAATATATTTTAATTAGCTAAGAGATTGGAAGAGTAGACAAACTTTTATTATTTTATATCCTTGTTCTGTTGATCTTTAGTATTTGAATGCAAAGCAGATCTTGACTAATATTTTGTGGCTGTACATGTAGCCCACCTGGAATAACTGCCCTTAAAATCACAATCCTATTTACATTTTATACTGACTGAAATCAAAAGTAAACGTTGTGTCACTTCCAAGGTACTTTGGGATTAGCATGTGGTCCTGTGCAAACCACACGCATCTGGCACGATCTGGAGTACCCAAGAAGAGTTTAAATAACAGACTGTTTCAACACAGCATGTAAAAGTTCCAGGATTCATTAGAAAGAAAAGTGGATGGGGAAGGAAAACCTTTAGTATCATTCTAAACGCGTGAAGACAGACAATGATGGGATCTTTCTTTGGCTGGCAATAGCTGTACAAAGCTATTAAGAACAGGATGAATCTATTCAAAACAAACATTATGGAAGCTTGTTTTAAAGGCAGATGTATAAAAACTAATTGATTTGAACAGTACACAATATTTTATAATTTTTCATAATTTTGCATTTTTTGTAATTTTATGTTTTTTCACTTTAATGTATTTTTTTCCCTTGGTTCTCTAGGGAATTCCCTGGGAATGCTGGAAGTTTGCATTTTGCTCATTTGTAACACAAATTTTCCATTTCTATTTCTTCTGAAAAGGTTTACTCTATCATCCTGAAGACTTAGAGTAAGTTTAATGCGTGTTTGGTCCAGAGACCATGCAGAAGCATCAACGCAACGTCACACTTGAGAAACAGGCATTCATGTAATAGAATGAGCATGTGTGCATACACAGTATGAGACTCCTAATTGCTCCTAATCTTATTTTCATTTTTCATTCAGACCAAGCAATTCACACATTTTTGTTTCCCACGCACAGAAAAAGCTTTAAAATTTACAATAAGTTTCTTCTAATGTTAGTGACCATTACAATACAAATTCTTTTATTTGGAGAATTCAGAAACAAGTGTCCTAAACAAAAATTTCTCCACTGGACACCCTGAGAAAATTGGAAGTGACTTATGATGGGGGCTTAGAACTGAGTGACCAATTCAGTGAGGGGCCTTTTCTAATATCATGCATAACCTGAAGACAAAAGCATACTTTTTTTTGTCCTATACATAAAGCTATACAAATGTAAACATGTGGAGAACTGAGAAGATATGTACCTTCTTACAAGTGAAGAATACTATTATATTCAAACTAATACATTGTGTTGTACTAATATCAAGTCTCTCATAACAAACAACCTTTTAATAAGTTTGAGTCAGACCATTATCCTTCTTCCATGTGCTGATCTGCAATAAACAGCCTTGATTTCCTGCTGACTTAATTTTCATGTAATCCTTTAAAATATCTAAAATACTGTATGGTTATAAAACACTATTAGCACAAAGAGAGAAGTCTAATCCAGAAGCATTTGCTCCCAGCTTGTACAAAGAACACAATTGTATCATGGTGTATATGGTATTCAGAAGTCATTTCTCTATTTATTTGCTGATATTTATTGCTTCAACTCAAATTACAGAACATAATTAGCATCCCGTAATCTGCAAGTAATAGAGTATACTGAAAGCAATGCAGTTTTATCAAACTTGGGACTGGGAAAAAAATAACCAAAGCCAAAACAAAAAGACAACACCAGCAACATAAAGCTGGACACTGATTTCAGCTGCGTACAGTTAACCTTCTTGGGTTTTTCTGCCTCATGCCTTGTACCCTGCCGTCAGTTCTAGTATTATCTACAGCTACCAAGAAAAAAACAAAGCAAACAAACCTGCTCCAACAAGCTGAAAGCCCATTCAGCTTCAGGAGCCTTGGAGGCACATTGCTATCACGCTGGCCGGCCGGCCTTCACTTACCGACTTAGCTCTCAGAATCTTGGCTTGCTGCTTTACAGTCCTCTTCAGTGTTTCCAAGTGCAGAAAAAAATAAACGTAAGGAATGCAGAATCTACCAAGCTTATCATATTATCACATCTGAAGGGAAAACTTTTCACCAGAAAGGAGCCATTAGAGTAGGCTTCCTAAAACTGACATTCATAGTGTATTTCTAAAGAGGGTTTCATTGTCATATCTAGACCAACTAGTACTTATCTTGTAACAATCTCGAACTAGGTTTATTGCTTTATAATTGAAGGCTTTGAGATCCAGTTTTTTATTTCCCAGCTGAAGACAGACTTTGTTATCACACCAATATTTTTTTCAAAACCACTAATCACTTATTGGGATCATTCCTATAGGACCATATTCATCTTCTTTTAAAAGGAATTGCATTTAAATCAGAACAAATCACTCATGTATCTCATGTGCTTGTCAAGCTTTTTCCTGGTCAGCAAGGACTCCATATCCACAGCCAAAATACTGGATACAGTCACAGTCAGAATGCCTGCTTTCCCTGGAGCTCAGTAAGGGATCACTGCAGAGAGCAGCTTTTTTTTTTTCTTTTTTTTTTTAAAACAACTTATTTTTGATCAGGTGTCTCTTTCCTCAGCACAGTCCCAGAATGACTCTGCTGCAGAGCTTCTGTCATTTGGTGTGTTATGGCTGCAAGCCTAGACATATTTTTCTTCATTAGCACGTACCATCATTAACTTGAATGTGGAATGAGAAAGACACTGATATTACATGTGGCCAAGATAAAGCCCTACACTAAAAGAAAATTTTAGGTGCCTGCTAAAATACTTACTATACAATTTCTTTAAAAAAGAAAAAAACCCACAAAAATAACAAAAAGTCCCTCAAAAATAACAAACTGCATCTTGGTCAAGGTTTTAGAAGCAATAGCCGAGAGTAATATGAACTAAGATGATTTAAACTTTGTTAGTTATTACCCTGTTTTATCAGAGTCTTCAATTTGGGTGCTGAGACTCAACAGGGAAAGCACCTCTTACATTCCTATCCAGCTACACTGCCAGGTCCCAGTACGGTGTAATACACAGTACAACAAGTGTTGCCATACGAGAGGTATCTGCATGAGCTGATGCCGTCTGTATAACTCAGGAGCAGCGAGTGAAACGGCATCAGATTGATTTACAGTCATTTAGAGCCATGTGTTCTGACAGCTTTCCTGGAAAGCCCCGCTAGGCTCATTTTATTCCAGAGTAGGAGATGCAAGCAAAGACATAGCTTACCTGTTTTGGGGGTGCTTTTTGGTCCCATTTAAGGCAGCTTTTTATTGAGGAAAGCTTGCTTGCCCCTGCCACCTTGGAGGAGGCTTTTGTTTTCCTCCTCCTTTCACTGGCAGCTAATTCTTCTCACAGGTGTCCCCTGATGGCTGTGTACGGCTTTCTCGGCACTTGCAGCAGTACGGGGTCAGAAGCACAGGCCAGACCCCGCTAGGGCCTGTTCAGCAAGTATTGGCCTTCAGCTACCGCGCTGGAGCCTGAAGGATTCCCGCAAATACATTCAGTCCTTTTACGAGGTTGCAGCGAAAGGCCCCGCAGCTGGAGGCCCCCTGCGCGAGGACAGCGCAGTTCAGACCGATGAGGGTTTCATCGCGCAGTCTGTTTCTTCCAGGCTCAGTTTTGCAGACGTGGAGGCAGGAGGAGAACACCGCCACCACAGCCTCAGAACAGTATTTTATCTGCCGCTTGCCCGCTAGAAGTCTTCACAGGCAGGACATGCTTCTCGGTGCAGTACGCACCTACGTGTACACCTACATATTACCTTGTCAGTCGCCTTGCCCTCGGTCTGGGGGGATGTAACTTATGGGGCAGAGAAAGCTGCCTCCCTAGTGAGCACCTCTCAGACCGAGGGCACAGAGCTGCTTCAGCTGTAGGCAATGAACCGCTGGTCAGCGACCTCCAGAGCAGCTCTGCGACAGCCAGCCCCAGAGCCCGGGGGTTAGTCAGAATTTCAGCATGTTTTCTAAGCAGCTTCCAGGTCAGCAAAAATCTCTCAAGAACAGGTCCGTTTCCTTCCTTTCTAAATACTCTTTGTGGGGCCGGACGGCTGACCTGCACCTCCTAGACGATCACTGTCCTTTCTGGGGCCTTACCAAGTCCCTGCGGATCACCCAGCTGCAAAGTCGACCAGAGACCAGGCTTCCCCTTGTACACGAGCAGCAACAGCAGCTGACAAAGGGAAAGGGACAGAGGCTTCAGATCACAGCAGGTCGAATGTATTTTAATTAATCTTAATCACAAACAGTGCTGGAAGCTGAGGCATGACAGACGTCCAGAGCAGACTTTCAGGAGGAGCATGCAGTCTTGCTATTACCTGCCTACCCAAAAGGTGCTGCAATAACAGAGCATGCAGCTTGCACTAACAGCCTACCCAAAAGGCACTGAAAGTCACTTCCCAAACCTGCAGGGTGCATTACGGCCTTGCTATTTTTGTCATGGTCAGGTCTTGTTTTCTATTTCAGGTTAAAGTTGTCAGAAGAAACTTACTGCCCTCTTTTTCCTTTTTATTAGGCAATTTTTCTAGCAGCAAAATAGGCTCACTGGCTAGGCAGTCTAATGTGTTAGTCTACAGCATTAGAGTTGCTCTTACACCTGTGTGATACTGTCTGATCTTCCTTTGACATAGGCTGAAAATTATGTGCACAACCTCCACAGGCTGTTGCAAACGCTGAGCCGTGCAAGTGAAGCATGACATCCAGTGGTGGAACAGCCGGCATTACCCCACATGCTGCTCCGGCCCTTCTCTAACCTTTCTGTTATCTGAACTTCTGAAAAGTGAAACCCGTCTGAATGGTCCATTAGGATTTGCCTGGCTCAGTGGAGCTGAAGCCATTAAACAGAATAAACGTTACATTCATCATCATTAATGCAAAAAAATCCCAGTCACATTTGTAACAATCTGTAGCCTCTTGAAATTATTTTCAAAACAAAGAGAATAAACATCTGGAATTCTCCTGGTGTGACTTTTTAAAGAAATAAATAGCCAGTGCTCTTTGAAACAAAAAATCTGCATGAGAGTACAGACTGGGGCAAGGAGGAAGAGGCAGGAGAGGTGGTATGGGAGGAAGACGGCAAGGACTTCGAAAGCAAGACAGTAAGAAAGAAACTCATGCTGGTCTTGGAAACGTACTCCCTTTCTGACATTTTAGAAAACATATTCATTTGTTTGTTTTCATTCTGTTTCCTAGAGATTTTCTTCAGAGCCATTTTCCTTCAAGGCTGCTGTTTCTCAAGCAGTTCAGTCCCTGCCTCCCCCACCATCCCAAGCGATATATTCCTAAATGGAACATATCCACTGAGCTTTGTGAACATTGAATTTTTCTGTCTCCTTCCACCTATGCTGCAAGAAAAAACCTCTTCATTTATATGAAAACGGTGCCACCTTTTTCCACACTATTTTACAAAAAGTATAGGCTGTCAGATTTTCCTTACGGACGTATGGATCTTGTTGACAAATCTATCTCCACCACTTAGTCTAAGCTACCATACGCAGTCTGGGTCACTGCAGGTGCATCCTGCCCACGTCTGGGAGTCCACAAGAACTCTGCCACTGAACGAAGCAGCATCGATACGTGCTGATGTTCAAAACCCTTGGTGCACATTCGCAATTACTCAGCATATCCAACAAACTGCCCACCTTCTGAAATGCATTAAAGACCCACGAGACAGACACTGAAGAATAATTTTGCGGTCTCTGCAGTTAAGTGCATGATTAAAGGTGAAGGCTGTGTTCTTGAATTAGCACATCATAGGTCCTTGGTGCTGTATATATACACCAGGTTAAGCTAAACAGCTGGAGGCATCATTCCTGAAACACACTGAATGCTTTTCAGGACCATTTTAAATAAAAGCTTTTCTATTACTTTTAGGCACCTGGTCAGAAGTCTGAAATCACTTTAACCATGACAGAAAAAAATTTCCATAGTTCTCGATGGCTCCTGGATTACTCATGGAATAACAAAGCTTTCCCATGACAACTGACTAGCGCTAACCCTCCACCCCACTTCAAATTCTCTGTTTGACTTGTAAAGATCACTGTTATTAGTGCTGAGTGAATATAGTTCTCTAACCTAAGGATTAGGGTTTTCTCACCTTTTCCCAGGCGGGAACTCTGGTTGCCACTACAAGAACCATTTATGTATTTCACATTAAAATGTTCATAGCTTGAAAGCACATTCCATTACTGGTTCAAAGGCTTCAGTTTTAAAGCAAAAGGAGGTTACCTCAATAGACTCTGAGCACTAAGAGCCAGGAAATCAATTCTTCAATGTAGATATTAGCTGAACTGGGAAAAGAAACCACAGGGAGGGAACCTGCACTTTCTGCTCCAGAGAGCAGAAGCTGGAGGACAGATCCAGTTCATCCTCATTGCATGCAACAGTCGCACGCTGACATGCAGAAAACACTGACCCCTCTCCTGTGAGCAGCATTAGTCAAGTTCCTCTGACCACGGTCTTAAAAAGGCTGTTTGTGAACTATAGCAAAAGCCGAAGTACTTGTAACTCCATGTGCATATGGCTATTTTTATCTCTACGTAATAACACTAGGATACATTAGAAGAAAACTGTAAACTGCCTTAAATGTTCTAATAGGGCCAAAAGCAGAGATTTAAATCATTTTATACAGCTTGCCCTGGTAACTGATCAGTCATTTCCTTTGCCGCAGTCCCATTTATAATGCAATTAAAGTGGCTTTGAGTAAGTAGCTTCAGAAAAATCACATTCTCTTGTATAATTTTTCCTGTTCCAACATCATGCATGTCAAATGAATCCTAAACAAACACATTTGCATAACAGCAGATCCCTGGGCCCCAATCCCAAGCCTGTTAAACTGCAGGCTCTACTTCTGGCCCCGGCTTAGTGGCAGAGCATCGCCGGTGAGCGACCTGCCCCCAGCCAGCAGCCAGCTGTTGGAGCTGCTCGCGCACGCGCCTGCCCGCTCGACGTTTGTCCGGATGCTCTGCAGACCCCTGCAGGGCTCCTCCCCAGCAGCAGAACCAGCCACCAAGAGACCATCTGAAGCCTCTAATTCATTGATTTTCCTCATAACAGTAGACCAAACATAAATAAAGGCACAGGTACACACTGTGCACAGACATTGCTTAGCTAAGTATTGACTTCGACCACCATGAGCTTTCCGAGTGCTCCTGTGCCGGGCTGAGGAAAGCCTTTCTTCTTGCTTCGATCCAGGGGCAGACGCGAGGAAACGGAGTACTCTGGGTGACAGAGCATCATTACATATTCCTAACTTTTCTGGGCTGTCGGCTTTGAGCCATTCGCATTTCAAAGTCAGACTTCACTTGTGGCAGACTCTTGAAAACTTTATTTTGTGTGTGCGGCAGCTTTTAAAGCCCGAGCAGGAGCCGCGAAGAGACTAAGGCTCAGCACTGAGACCAAAACTCCATCCATACATTGCTTTTCCTGTTGCAGGAATCACACGGCTAAGACCAGACTTAATGTAGTATTTCCTGTCCTTTGTCAGCTGAACAAGAGGCTTTATGTTAAATTTTAAATAGACTTTTCCATGTTTGAAAACAATAAACTTCATAAAATTCAAGTTTCATAGCAATACAACACATTTTATTTAGAGTAAAATGATTAAAAAAAAGGCACCTGAATTACTTAAAAGCTGATTTGCAAATAACTGTTATATTAATACAGTTTACACACACTATTACAGGATACCTCAAACAATCATTTATAAGAAAGCAAGCATCATATGTAGCTCATGAGGTTAAATTTTCCTTGGAAAGAACAAGTATGTTAGGAGCTACTAATGTGACACAACTTTTCCTGTCTAATTTTGTTGAGCTGGTACTTCCCAGCCCCCAAAAGCCCTGTGAGGGAGCGGACACATCCCGGCTCGGCCCCGGCTGCACTTCCTCGCCCTGCCCCAGCCGCCCAGGGCCTTTGGGATCGTTAGCGGCCGCCTCGTCAGAGGGGCAACGGGCCCCAGGTGCGGGGGCCACAGCTGCCCCCCGCCTCAGCCAGCTGCCGCCTCAGCTCCGGAACATTCCAGAAGGAGGGAGCTCTCCCTTAGCAAAGCCTGGGCTTCGGGGGAAGACGGGAGGCTTTTAGGGAAAAAACACAAGTCTGGGCAATGTCAGCCACTCACGGAAGGATCCCATGGAAAAAGGAGACAAAACCCTCCCGCTCTTTCCAGTTCCAAGCTGCACACTGAAGCACGCTTTGACTTACAGCTTCCCCAGCGGTAACTACCAGGGAAGGGACCTAAACACCCCTCGACCTCGCTGAGGTTTACAACAGGCAGAAAGAAAGGTTTCCGGGGGATATAAATCCAGGATTAACTAACCCAGTGACCGTCAAGGCTTTTGTCACAGCAGTCTGACATCATTTGCAAGGGAATCATAATTAACTCTATCAAATATTTAATTACTTCTTTTTTTTCTGCGACATACTTACAACACTTAGGTAGCTCCCCCAGCCTACACCCAAACGCAGACGGGAATACCGCCTTCCGAACAACAAAACAAAAAGGAGCCACTTACCAGCAGACGAAGGCACGCAGGGCAGAGCGGAGCGCAGGCCAGGAGCAGCGCGTGGAGCGGGCGCCCGCGGGGGCCATCGCGCCCCAGGAGCCCCGGCGAGCCGTGCTGCGACCGCCCGCTCCCCCGCCCGCGCCCCCGCCGCGCAGCTCCCACACCTGCCCCTCGCCGCTGCTCCCCGGCCCCGTTGCCCTGCGATGTCCGATTTCGCGGCAGGGCGGAGGGAGCTGCCCTTCCCCGGCAGGCAGGCAGGCAGGCAGGCCCTCGCCCTCCTCGCACCGGCTCGGCCACGCGCGAGGAAGGAGAAACGACACTCTGCCCGCTTTGCAAAATTTTATTAGCAAATCAGGATAACAAATATATTTATCATTTCTGACAGTCTGTAGCATTTCCAGACACATAAAAATTGGAGTATTTCTCTTAATAAAAATATAGGCGTACAGATTTAAAAACACCATCACTAAAATAACAATAAAAATATTAACTTATTTCAATAAAAATATTTATTTTTTTCAGACTATCACTTTCCTTTACCTCCAGATTCCTTACTGGTCAAGAGTAACATAAACAGATTTTTCTGCCCCACCACAGCAAATCCTTTAAGGTACAAGTGCATTAGATCTCCTCTCCATTCTTTTGGTTTTTTCCTTAATGAGAAGGCGCCTCTAGGCCGTCCAAGGACAGCTAACGATGAAGAATGAAACTCGCCCTGCACGGAGAAGGTATCACCCGGTTCTGCAAGCGCGGTGTAATCAGACTATGCCTCCTGCAGCCCTGGGGGCCGCGTTTCGCCTCAGGGCAATATACAGGGTCAGAAACACGGAGAGTGAAACACAGGGTAACGATGAATCGCAAACGCTAATGCCGAGGTTACGCGGCCGCAGCACGCCCCTTCGCGGGGCAGCCGGGGCACGGCGCGGCCGGACGCGGGGCCGAGCCGCGGGGCGCACGCAGGGGCCAGCCCTGCTCCTCCGTCCCTCGTCCCCGAGTCAACGCTCCCGTCCTCGCCCGAGCGGGGCAAAGTGAAGGCTAAAGGCCAAGCGCCACGAGCTGCCTGCCATGTCTTTATTAAACACCGCCTTCGCATCTTCTGTTAACAAAAAATACAAAGAACTGGGAACAAGTTTCCTGCGGTTTCTACCCGGAGCTTATGGCTTCACCCTGCCTTGTCTCTGCTTTTTTGGTGCATCCCGTCATGCTCAATAATTGCTAGGATTTTGCATAAGAAGAAACACCTCTTCTCAGTGCGTGCACAATTCTGATGCAGCAACCTCACAGCTACTTAAATAGCACTTCTGTGAATTCAGCCCCGGTTATGTACAGGTCCCACAGTCTCCGATCTGGAAACTGATGGTGCTTCAAAACTCCAGAAATTCTGTAAGATTCCACGGGCCCCAAACTTGTTTGGTTTTCCATGGCCCTGGGAATGGACAAATGCATGGGGCAAGGAAAGCAGAAATCAAAATTTGGTAGGTAAGCTGGGGAGCCAGTGATTATCCAAATATATTACTTTTAATATTCTATTTATGAAAGATGCCCTGTAGACATTGAAGCAATAGTTTTTCCCATTACTGTTCCCTCTTAACACATGTATTACTACAGCACTCTGTATGAATTTAAGACTAAGAAAATAATTTTTCCTTTTTTGTTACACTGTTTTAATATATATACAAAAAGCAGCTAGGTGAACAATATACTGAAAATATGTTCTCTCATCTACAGGAGAATGAATGGTAAAAGCAATTCAAACTCAAATTATAAGGAAGAAAATTCTCATGTTAATTAAAAGACAGTAAAATATGAATATGGTGACAAATATAAAGCATATCAAATTCAAAAAACATGCTGAATATGAGGGACAGAACTTAAAACCTTTAACAAGGCTGTACATAATTTCTGAAAACCCATGTTTAAACATCAGGATTGTTCCACTGAAGAAAAGAGAAATTATATTTCCCTTGCCCTTCTTAGGTAATTAAGGTATAATATACCACAGAGAAGCCAAGCGTACTTTGGTTGGTCCCTGCTTTATGGATGCACGGTGCAAAAAGAACCCAATGTTCAGCAGTTCATGTCAAACTACCTCAATGGAAAAAGGAATTCAGGCCAGAATTTCAGGAGATGTGAAGAGCCCCGTAACTCATAATGCTGTGCAAACAGTATAGTGCAGTTAGGCATAATTTTAAGCACATATGACCAGGTGCTTTGCATTTGTAAAATGTCCTTTATAGACGAGAATGCAAAATCAGATTCCCAACATGCTAAAATAAATACTAACATTTAGCAATTTAAATAAATCACGATCACTCTCATACTTGCATCAACTTCAAAGGTTATTTAACCTTGTAGGAAGCGAGCGCTGCATTGAGAGCAAACAATTAAAAAATGGCAGAAACATTGTTCTGTAAATACTTGGCCTGCTCTTCGACATTTGTTAAAGCGTTGTTTCTGCAAAGAAACGCTGCTGCATGAGCCAAACGCAGCACTCTGCGATGCCACGCTGGTGCTGAGGCCAGGCAGCTGCCGCCGCCACCGTCATACCTGGCCTTGCTAAAAGAGGAGCTGACCTCACTGATAAATCCCTTCTGTTGCTTAATACGTTTTCTAACAGTCAGTCTAGGGAGCGGGAAAGGGGAGGGGGGAAAAGGGAACCACCAAGAGAAGTTCAGTTTGACAAAGACACAAGGATATCTAGTTACTAAAAACATGAAGCCTTTAAGCCTGGGAGCCAGGAAGGTTCAAATCAGAGTCTCAGCCTGCTCAGGGGCGCGAAGAGCCAGTCAATTTGGTAAGAAAAGGTGGAAAACAGTAGCAACAACGGAGCTGGCCCTCAGCCAGCGTTAAATTGTCACAGCATCCCTGACTTAACACGGAGTTAAAAGAAAGGTAGGCTGGCTGATGACCCACCTCAAAGTTAGTACCCAGCTGCCTGCAGTGAGGTAAGGCTTACCAGAAGAACAAAAACTATTAGAAAATCTAGATGGGGGATAACATCTGTAGCTGTGCAGTTCGGACCCTCCCCGATTGACCAAGACTACCTCACCGTCATTAGGAAGAAGAAACAAGCTAACAAACTCTCCCACATTGTTAACCCAAGCAGCAGATTTGAATTAAAATCCTAATAAACAAAGGCTGTTTCTTGTTTTAATACAAATTAGCAAATGAAAATAAACCTTAAACTAATCCATAATACTCAGCCTGATCTGCTAATACCTACTACTCTCTCCGCCTCGCTTGGATTCTTCCTCATGCAAATTACACAGAAAGCTCAGAAATCACCTTTTAAATGAATGCGAAGAGAAGATCATGCACCACTTATCCCTTGACCAGGCACATTTCACAGGCCGTGGCAGCACAAGACATGAAATAAAAGGAAATTAAAGAAATAGTATCAAAATGCAGCATCATATTTGCTGAAATATTCATTCTCTTGCTTCCATAATCGCTATATCTAAATTCTCTCCTTCCTCCAACCTTTCCAGTCCTTGTTCACTTCCGCTCCCTACACGTCCTCTTCTCTTCATTCCTCCTCACTGCTTTTCTCCCCATCTCCTTCCTTTTATGTCTCTTCCCTCAAATCCTGCTTTCTGCTTCTCAAATCCTACTTTCTGCCTCTCTTCTTCATTGCTACTTGTACATTTCCTTCCTTTCATAGAAATACTTTCTCTTCAACTACATTTTTATCTCTGCCAAGCAAGGATACAAAGCTATAAATAAACCTAGCTTATTTTAAATTCTCTCAGTGAAATGAAGCCAGGCAAAATTAACCTGATGTTAATTTTCAGCACCAGTTCACACCTTCAACTCTAAAACCGAAACCTTGAAATGACCACCATGCAGCCAACAAAATCAGTTTCCTTGTCAATCTGTAGTTGTTTCTAGCAGGCTTTCTTTGTGATTTTTAATTTCTTAAATGGCAAAATAAATACAAACTTTTAACAACTACAATATTAAATCCCTAAGCAACAGCGTAGTCTATGCACGTTTTTTGTACCAATTGAACAATACTGGTTTAGAAACTAATATAGTTAAAATGATCAACTTCCTAGCACAAAGAAGTTATATCAGTATCAAAGTGCTTATATCCTCAATTTCGGTTGCAACCCCCTTGAATAAAACACAGATGTTTGTTGTTTGGGTTATGTGTAAACAGGGGTTAATGAATCTTCAGTTTACTGACAATAGGTTAAAATAATAGCAAAGTCTAATAAAGACTATTTCTTGATGTTTCTTGAGAGTGTGTGTGTGTGTGCGCAAGTCCATCTGTCCGTCCATCCTGCTTTGGTGAAGCATCCCACTGTCACTCTAACAATGTTGTATTTGGGTGCAGGACAACCTCTGTAAGTCACTACAGAGTTTTTCTCTTTTTTATTAAAAAAATACCCTGTCCCAACCCCATCCTCTCAGTTGCAAGAATCAGTTGTTCTCAAAATGGCAATGGCAGCTGTGTTAGCTTTCTATCAGCTAGCCAACGGTGTGGCCAGAGCAGAATTTGTACTGGAGCAGAGAACAGCATGCTGTTAGGTCCATGAAATCAAGGTCAGGACATGTAACGGCACTGTGATTTTCTCTTGAACAACAGCAATAACAGGGTAATTACTGCACAGAGCTAACAATACCTGTCAGGTATCTGCCACCAAATATTTATACTATTAACAAAAATAAAAATTGCATACAAAATTTCCAGAAGACTCGATAACAATTTCCCTGCCTGCGATAGTAATGCACAGTCTTAATTGTTGTGCGGAACATGAACTATGCTGCAGGAAAAGATCATCAGTGAAAACCCTACATCCTGAGTGCAGTTGGTATCACAAATAAATTGAAGTATGAGTGAAAAGCACAACATATAAAAGCACTCCAATGCTGTCTGTGCTGTGGCATTTCCCTGGGAATTCAGATCCCCAATTTTATAAAATACTCAGCAGACATTTAATAACAAATCTCCAGCTGTTGGCGTAGTTTGAGAAGTGAGAAGCATCATACCAAGGATTCAGACAGTAAGTCAAGGTCTGCTGTCAGGCTGCTTTTTTCAGCAAGGATGCAAGTTTCCTCTGCCCCTCGCCTGTGGAATCCTAATTACACTATGATATGCTGCTTCTCCTCTGATGAGTGCCGTTTCTTTGTGAAAGATCCTCACTGTCACTTTCACAATGTGTCTGAAATAAAAAGGCCACAATGTTTCAGTCACATAAATAAGACACCATGCTCCTAAATGAGATGTTCAACTATTTTTAGTGTATCATCTTCTGAAAAAAGTAGAATTAACAGAAATATCATGGTGATTCTTTGCAGAATGCCACCTGCACTGCAGGGTTCCCCATCCTCCATCCCTCCGTCGGCCACAAGAGCAGTGCAGACGCTCTCCAAGACTGCTGATTTCTCAATCTGACAGCATGGTCACTGCTATGGTACCCAAACACCCTCGGCAGCCTCCATGCTGCTCCTTTATATAATAATTGTGGCTAGCACTTATATGGTTTACAAAATCACTTGCCTAACACTCCTTGCCTAACATTTCCGTAGCAATAGCACAACTCAAATGGCAGCATTCACAGCACATGAGGGATGCCATGGTCTGCTCTGGTTTCCCAGACAGCTGATCTCTCTGCTCAAACCACCCTGTTGGTTTGTGTGCCCGTGTGAGGACAGCAAAATTCGCTCCCCAGTAAACTGGGTCCTTCCCTTCTCCTCGGGTGTGAAATGTACCTACCAAACTTTCATCCTGTATTAGGACCTTTTCCACCCGCGAACGAGACAAGTGGTTGCAAATCGAGACAATACGGTAAGAAAGCTATGGAGAGAGGGAAGAACGAGAATTTGACAACACGCTTGCAGTGCAGATGTACCCAAATACATTTATCTACTGCATCTTACAATTTTACAGCACCATTCAAGCTCTAGCTTGCCCCTGATCCCATCAGGCTAGGGAAGCCTAACGTGACTGGGATTAAAGGCCTGCTGTCATACCTTCCATCGCCTTCTGGCATATTGTCTTTTGAAGTTTTCCAAGTTAACAACAGATTCTCGACGTACCAAAGCCTGTTGCTTGTCCACTGGCTGGAAGATAAAAAATGGTAAGTTTATTGCTTGGCTCCTTTTGGCACATAAAATACATTAGGTTCTTTTTTTTCTGTTGTAGAGCTGACTGAAAATAATGCTGGAGAGGCTGTGGATTCATACAGGTAAAAGCAGAAGAAAAAGAATTAAATCACTGAGTCCAGGACAGGACCCCTTTGATTTTAATCAAAATCCCCCAAACTGTCCACAGTAAACATCTCCAGTTTGTCCACTCATCACACTTGGCCCCGTCTGCAAAATTGTTCTGAGGGCTCCACTGCTGCTGCTTTCTAGCCGCTTGTCCTGGCGCATGAAAAGCATATCAGGGGCACAGACTTGGCTCCAGTCTCCACTTCTGCCTACCCTTTCCATAATGATCCACACAAAAGCAAAAAAAATGGCCTGGGAACAGCTTTTCCAGCCAAAGGACAGGACGAAGGACAGCTGAACAGAAGAGGGAGTTAACTAAGGAGATGCTAGAAGATGTAAAGTGATGCCTCCACTTTGCAAAATCAAAGTGCTTCTCACTGCACACCTGCACCATTTTCTCTGTATTAAGGTGTTGTCAGCTGGCATTTATTTATGTCTGTCTTTTTGAAAGGCCCTGGGAGAGCCAGGAAAAGTTTCCCCAGGGGCCTGACAGAAAGGAGACGGAGCTGTTGTCAGCGCATCAACACCTTTGCAGCCCACTGCTTCTCAGGGGTTTTGCACATGCTGGCTAGAAATAAAGACAGAACAGAAACAAACCCAGTATCGTCACACTGCTGAGGTCCCACACTACCTTCTAATTGCTCACAGACAGATTTCCACATTTTGCCTTTCACAAAGATACAGAACGAAGGATACATTAGAGCCCTTTCCTACATTCCAGTCTGAGACTTTTCATTTTATTCTAACAAGTCTTTTCTGAATTGTGCTTTTATAGCTTTTTCTATCAGTCTGATTTAATCATCACAGAAGGAAAGAAAAAAAACCTTGTTCCATGCTAGAGAGACTTCAAAGATGCATAGATAAGTCCGAGGCATTCATTGTTTCAGATCTGACATGGAGAGCATGGAACATTAATGTGAATGTGAAATACGGAATAACTTCAGAGAGCCCTAGCTGTACTCTACAACCAACAAGAAATTGGTATCAAACAGTGGCCCTCTCCCTGTGTCCTGCAAAGCTGGTAAGTGAAACCTTGACTGGCTATCCAAATCACAGGAAGGCTCAGGTAACCTGTGACTGGGAGGAGTCTGCTGCAGTTAGCCTGAGACTGACAGATCGCAGGCAAAATTAAAAGGTGGCCCAAGAAAAGTAAATCCATGACCAGCTTTGGTCAGCACTGGATTTGCCAGGAAATATTACATTTTCATGGAATAGAATCAAGCAGTGAACAAAAGCTTTTCACAGAATCACTGAATGGGTGAGGTTGGAAGGGACCTCTGGAGATCGCCTAGTCCAAATCCCCTGCTCAGAGCATCGTCAGCTAGAGCAGGTTGTCCAAGACCATGCCCAGTTTGAATATCTCCAAGGATGAAAACTCCAGCAGGCAACCTGTTCCAGTGTTTGACCATCCTTACAGTAAAAAAGCTTTTTCTTATGCTTGATCTGAATTCTTGTTTTTCAGTTTGTGCCCATTGCCTCTTGTCCTGGGCATGGCTAAGAAGAGTCCGGCTCTGTCTTCTTTATTCCCTCCCATCAGGTATTTACACACACTGATGAGATGCCCCCGAGCCTTCTCTTCTCCTGGCTGAACAGTCCAGTGCTCTCAGCCTCTCCGTACGTCAGATGTGTCAATCCCTTAATCATGCTAGTGGCCCTTCACTGGACCTGTCCCACTATGTTCTGGCAAAGTCGTCATAATAAAATGGGAGAATGTTAGCCGTGATTTAATATCAGTTATCAGGATACATGCCACATAATACTTGAGAAGGCTCACCCAGGCTTTGTCCTTTAACCACAGCCAGAGTCTGAGAGCACAAGATACTGATTCTCTGCCAGTAAATATAAGAGGAAAGAACTGCAATATTTGAGTACTGAGAAATGGAAAGAAAGAAAGAAATATCAGAATTCAGATACCTGCCTAACAATTTTGGGTGCAAGTCTGGTGTCAAGGAGCAGATGTTCTGAAAGCCATGACACACAGCCCTTCTGAAAATGAAGCACCTTCTAATTCCAAAACCACATCAAAATTTGCACAGACCAAACAACTATGTCTAACTGGTAATGAGATAAAAAACAAATGTGCTAATACAGATCTAGTAAAAGTGAGACAAGAAAGGCCAAAAATCAACCTTTCAAAGATTATGGAGTTTATGGGATCACAACTATCCCAGCAGTTCTGATTTGCTTATGTAGGCGGTGGATAACCCAGAAATGTTTACACTGGACTGAACCAGAACGCAACCAGGGCAGCCAGTTAAAGAAGCAGAATGAAAAACACATCAGTGAGGATTTAAACGTTTTCTCAGGAAAATCATTGATAATGTTTATGAGACAACAAATTCACTCTTCTCCTCAAACGCTGCGCTGGGCAACAGCCAGCTCTGTTTGCTGGAAACCAACAGTGTACAAAAAGTGCACAGTTGTGGAACATAACTTGCCAGAGGCCCTGCAACATAGGTGTAGCACACTTGTTGATGCACTCCATATATTTTACTTTAAGAAAAAAAGGGAGAACACAGCAACATACTGAGTTTTAAACACCATGCGCAGATTGAGATTCACCGAAAACCTGACCACTAGTAGCTAAGAGTTCACACCTTTCCATTGTAGACCTTTAAAAAATGCTTTTTTTTGCAAGAGCCAAATACAGGTAACTTGAATATCTGTCATTAGTCAGTCACAGCCTGATTAACAGAGGGACAGCTCCATTTCAAACGGAAGTTCTTGGTTTTGAAACCCACATCACCACCGTGAAGACCCTTGAAATTCAGTATATTACAAAGGAGGAATATTCCTCTAGCAGCATTTAACACCAAATCCAGCATGTTTAGGCCATCAGAGGGCAAGAAAACAATTTAAAGATGACAAATTGAGGGGGAGTATGATAAATACACCTTAACTGGAGGAGAACATAGAATTGCCAATTCCAGTAATATTTTTCTTGGGAAATTAAGGACAATTGTTGACATTGAATAGAGATATGTGCAAATCCCTGAGGACGAAAAAGAAACAGGATCTTTTGCATTGCTTTTGCTTCATATTATTTTCTAAAGATGGCCCAGCCTTGGAATTTCTGTAAGAGAATAAGGAAAGTGAAATTTCCTCTACAATAAGAAACCTGCAGATATCTCAGTGAGTAGCAATTAAAGGAGCCAAGTTACCAGCCAGGCCTTTTTCTCATTTTGATGTATATATCATTTGTGCAAAACGGAACCTGGGCATTTAGGCATTAAATATCATTTCCTCATGCTGCAAACGGCTATCATGGTACAACAAAAACACTGAGCAGAAATCAATTCGAAGTGGAAAAAATGTCACTGATTAAATGTCAGCCATACAAACATCATGAAAAATTTCTGAGTGCCCTTTCAGCAGCAGAGCCATCACTGAATCAAAATAGCTTGCTTTACAGCACTCCAGACTGCCTCTCAATTTCTAAGTAGCTTGCAAAGCAGTGACCTTGTGACTTTCTCGATCAACAGAATACCTTCTCAAAAGCATCAGGGCAGTGACCTCCTTCAGCTCCGAGAGCACTAGCCTCAAGGACTGAGTCACAGCAACATTAACCTCACCCAGACACACTCAGGAACAGAGTGGCCTCATTTAATGTTCCTTCTCCTTGTGCCAGTACATTTGTACACAAAGAAAATCTACATGAACAGAGGATGTGGGATCGCAGCTGAGGGAAGGCAGAATTTCTTTCTTGAGAGTTTTTTGTACAGACATTGACTCTTACTAGGCTTTAAGTTACTTTTTAAGAATTGAAACTCTCCCCCTCTTAAAAATTCTGGACAGGAACCCCCATGACTTTCAGCTCAAAGGAACCTCCAGAAATGACAAGTGAAGCATTTTAGGAGAATTCAAGATGGACATGAGTAAAATTTTCAATGTAACCCAAGTCACACTGGAGCCCAATTCTCCCCAAATGTCAGCATCAGGTTGCTAGGGACATCTCATGGCTAAGTTGCTTTGGAGCTTTTGAAAACTTTACCTCTTGTGCAAGGTAAGAGGCCACAGAGAGCACATCCAGTTTCCATCCTCCACCAAGCCCAATGACAGGATTAACACCACCACCATTAAATAATTGTTTTCAGGACCCTGAATTTTCACTAGTCTCTATATGCCATTGTGAGGATGCAGCAGTTTTGGATCCACAGTACTCTACAAACTGGATGAGAATGTGCTGTTATCTTTTTACCTCAAAGTAGGAAACATTATTCTTATAATGTTATGAACAACAATTCAATCTATTTAGTTCATTCATTTTCTGGAAAAAGAAGAGTGGGCTCTTTCTGTGGGAGCTTGGGCAGAGAAAGAATATGCTCTGATGTATAGCCAGAGCCCCTCTGGATGGCTTTGAGCACTGATGCAGGGATGTCTGCCTTCTGCCTCATTGATTCGTGTAGCTGGTAACAGTCACCTCGCAGCACATGTACACAGCTAAGCAAAGGGGCTGTAAACCAGCTGCAGAGCCTGGCCCAGCATCTCTTTCCAGTACACAGAAGCTTAACATCTCTTTTTCGTTCACTACCTACACCATCAGGGAGTGATTGCATCCTGCATGAAGGACTATTTATTGTGTCCAAAAATGAGACAGGTACATCTATGCATATAAATGCAGTACAATCAAGCGACTTCTTTGAAATACAAGACAGCAGGGCATGATTCAATTTTGGGCCAACTCTTCTTTTACTTTCTAACACTTAAAAAAAATCTTCACAACATGAACACTGGTCTCAAATCCCACACAGTAGATTAAGTTAGTTGTTTGCTTTGTCTTCATCACAGAAAGCAAACTGGAGGTCTATGATATTGCTCATCATCACCGACATTAATATTTGCACAGTGAAATTACATACACAGTTATTTGATGAGTTCATTACAAATTCACTATTTTGTCTTTTGAATAGAATTTCTTTGGTGCAGGATAGGAAACATAACTGAATTTTAGACAAAAGGATTAATCAGTAGCTAACACTTGTTGATGGTAAAAGATTGAACCCTACATAACTAGTCTAAAAAGATCATCTTAACATTTCTTCATCAACAGTCATTTTCATGGAGATTTTCCACAGTACTAAATGTTAAATTACTGCATCATTTACTCTGTTTTACAGGACAGATTTAACCTTTGTAAGTATTTCTCTCATCTGCTCCATAGAAATATCTGCAGCAGGTCTACACGGCCGTTTTCTTCACCCAACCAAAGATGCTACTATGAGATTTTTATAGGTTTCCAGGTATGTGATCTCCAGTAAGCATGGACTGGACTACTCTTCATTCCAATTTAATTACCTAGTAACCTTCAGGAGCTGTATATATGATGAAGTCAGTGCATATGGCTGTAAGGTTAAATGTGCTCCACGCTGCTGTGATAATCTAGTTCCCTGTAAGTTCATACACAGAACATGGGAAAACAACTTCAGCACTACAAACCACTAGGAGTTTTTGGTTTGGTCAGTGGTTTGTGCCATATATCAGAGTTGATATTTCAGTAGTAGATGATGTTTTTATGTAGAGATTTTGCACTGAGAATTTAACTGCTGTACAATACGGCAGACAGCAAAAACACACAAACTTTGCAGCTAATCTGGTCTACCAACATTACTGATTTGATTCTGCCACATCAAGATTCAACCCTGCAAGGAATTCTTCACAGCAAGACCTATTTAACAGCTCCATTACTGATTCATTAATATCCTTGTTGAACACAGAGTCAAAGTTTCCATTCACACAGGTCTCATTTCCATTTTCCATTTGAAAACTGTTCATTAAATCCTGGATCCACTTGAGTTCCTCAGAAAGTTCTTGACTTAGAGATTCGTACTGACACTGCAGATCAGTGTATTTCCCGGTTATGCCTTTAAGACTAGTGCCTACAGTCTTGATATCATCCTGCAGATGTCTTTTCAGGGATTCAATTTTACGGTATTCATACTTCAGCTGAGACAGCTTGTGCCTCACGCTTTCATTCTCCTCTTTATACCAAGCTTCCTTTTCATTATAAATGGAAACCAGAGCATCGATGTCCTCCTGCAAGGAATCATGGGATACAGCCAAAGCACTGAAACCCCGTTCCATAAGTGAAATGTCTTCTACTACTCGGGCAAAGCGCTCAAAGTTGATGTAGGTATTATTGGGAGGCATACTTGAATGGCATTTTATGGTGTACTCTCTTAGCCGTTTTGTCTTCAGCTGTGTGTTCTCAACTTTCTTGTTTTCTTGGACTTTTGTTTCTTCTTTCAGCTTCAGACAGAGGAACCAATATTACTGAACATTTACAAGACAGGGCAGTAATTCAAACTCTACACATCAAAGGATGCAGCCTGAATTTCCACAATGCTGGGAGATTCTTTGCTCCCAGAGATTTTCCTTCATGCATTTGATTAAAAGAAAATATAAAAACTAATGTGATGAGCAATGTGCATTCATTCCAATGTGATAAGTGCAAATAAAAGGCTCCAGTTTATTTTCATGTTATTTTTTAGCAGTTAAAAGTCTCAAAACTATCAATCCTGAAAACACACCACTTAATGCTTTCTCCAATGCAGAGCAAAAACTGGATTTCAAACACCCTCATTAGTCATGCTGAGATTAGCCAAATCTATTTTCAATATGAGATTTATCCACAAAAGCAAGCAATGTTTAGGATGAAAAAAAATGTAGAGACGCACAAATGCAAGCAAATCAACACACTTGGTACAGCAGCTGGTACTTTCCACATTGGCTGTGGTCAACTTTCAACTCAAGAAAAGCACTACACCCAAGATGTGGTATACGTCCATGCAAACAGTGAAGAAGGATGCAAAAACATAAAGCACAGTCTAATATAGAATCCTGTATGTGCAACAAATGGCAAAGCTTTTTTCCCCTCTTTTTGAGAGTTATGGTAATAAAAGAAGCCATGATTAAGGTTTGTAGAAATCCAAAGATTTAGTCAGACTTGATCAGTTTATTTTAAGTGAATCTCTTTGAGACTCCTAGAGTCTCTAAATATCTAAAGATCAATTTTCCATTTAACACACCAATAAGAATGGGAATATTATCTCTGCTTTGCTCATGGATAAAAAGCAAGATCTGTTTCTCTATTTGGTCTTACCGTTATCCACGGATGAGACAGAGCTTCCTGAATTGTAAGCCGTTTCCTACAAAAAAAACACCAATTTGAATGAGAAATACCTTGTACACATGTCCATTGACTCACACTTCTCCCAGGCTTTGTATGAACAGTAAAGCATTTATCAAGATAATGCCAGGACTAACTCTCAAAATCCAGGGTTACGTCTCTTGATAAGGCATGTTTTTTGTATGCAGTTCAGTAAAAAGCTATCCTCACTCTACTCAATTTTAATTCCTACTCAGTCAAAATCTGCCTTTTTTTTTTGCATACCTTTCTATAAAAAGTGATAAAACTTTGCTTTGTTTTATTCATCCTACAAGCTTTGAGAATAAATACATTCTATGCACCCTTAACCTCACTGTCTCTGAATCAAGGTATACAGTATTAATTATATCAAAAGTGGCCTTCAGAGCATGTTATCATATCACCCCTGGAGCTACCATATCCTGACAGCAATATTTCTGAGAGGAATACTTCAAACCTAATCCTCCTGAACTGCGGTGGTTTGTGAACAGCACTCTCTGTTAGCACTGAGAACCAAAGGTAGAAACCCAGCGTTGCGCAGGGACTGCCTCTGAACATGGGATAAATATCAATATCCCTGACTTGCCACTTCTGAAAAGGAGGTTGTTGGACCTGTGGAAACCTCTCATCAAACCCCCACCTACTCCAGCCTACTCTAAGGCTTGATGCTTGCAGGAATCTTGGCTGAACAGCTGGCCTGTTTCTTCCTGACACTCCTAATATCTATTTTCTCCCCTAATGAAGCCATTAGAAGGAACTACAATGGCCTGACTACCCTTCAGGAACAACAGGGTTAAGGGGAACGAGATGCTATTTCTGCGCGCACTTTATTAAAAGCAAGAAAGAAACTAAACAAGGTGTGTGGTTCCCAGAACTGGGAATAAAGCTCTGGATACCTATCACACAAGTTCTAGATGATCTTAGCAGAAGCAGACATAGTGGGAACAACTCCACTATGAGGACACATGAAGACTTTTCTGCCCTTGCAGCACTGGGGCCATATTTTGTCACCTCCTTGCAAGTAGTCCGTAATAGACTGTGAAGTACTGGAATGGTAGTTACCCAGAACTTGATATTTTGCACACCATTTTCCACAGTAGAGATTTTGCACACCATTTTCAGTCCTCCATCTACCTACTGTTATACTGGTTTGACTCAGGGGAGAATTGAGTCCTGAAACCAAAATTTAACCTAAGAGATTTTGGTTGCAAGAGCTAGAAGTTAGCTTCTCATTCTCCTATCCATTCTGACTGCAGCTCCAAAAGGAGAAAAACCCCATTTCTCAGCAGTTCCACTCTACAGCAAGCTTGGCTGCAGGGCTCTGTCCTGTGGAGCTCCACATGTGATGATCTGCAGGTTAGCAGTAAGTCACGGGGAGAGAGCAAGCACATACGTGCATGCACACATGTGTGCAGACAGCAAGATCTCAACAAACATCTAAGGCTAATGGGGTCAGTCCTGGCCTGTATATTCTTGGTCACACATTTTAGCTGATACTATCATAGGAGTTGTTAGAGATAAGGAAAACAAACAAACAAACAAAGTTTCTCAGTGTGAAAAACAGATGCAACCAGTTGAAAATACAGGTTATTACATACTTGCCACCATATGCAATATTACAATATATTCAATATAACATACTCTTTCAGGAGTAACATGATCCAGGCATGCTCCTCAGTAATGATCCGCCTCTTTCAGTGCCTCTCCTGCCCTCCCTTGCTGCCTTGTCTGTTTAGAGCATAAACTTTCTGGGGACAGGGACTGAGTCTTCTTGCAGGACCAAGTTGAATGGGGCCCCTGTCTTGGTTAGGGCCTACATCTATCAAAAATTCACCAGAAACTGAATAGAAAAGCAACAAGCATAGGAACAAAACCACAAATGCATAGCACAAATAGAAAGGAAAATAAAAGAGAGGAAATAACCTGTGCATAGCGGCAGCTTGAGAACAATCAGCTGTAAGATTTCTCTTTAGGGTTTTTTTTTTAGGCTTTTTTTTGATTTTTTTTAAGCTACAGTATTTCTTTCTTCCCCCTACGCCTGACTTCATACCAAGGACGCATTAACTCCAAGATGGCAGAGCTTGGCTTCTAAGAAAGAACAAACAGCAACTATTTAAGCTTCAAACAGAAAGTCCAATGCAAAGGTGAGTGTCAGGTTTTGGCATACTCAGAGCATGCTGGCACACAGCTATTTTTAGGGCTTCTGGAAGCAGCGATTCCCTAGGGCGCAGCAGCAGAACCTTGTCTCCTGTCTTGCTCTTGAATGACAAGACACACCACAGTGAAAGCTTTGCCGATTACTCAGCAGGCTCTGTTTCACCAGGGTTATCTAAGAGGCAGAGGGCTCTGAGTTTTCCCTTACCGTGTATCTTTCACCAGGAGTTTCTGAATAAAATCTTTTGCTAGGTCACTGGTATTGCTGAAAAATTCTTCATCAAATTCATAATTCACAGCTGTGATGTTGGCAAGCGTTTCCTGTTTAGTTTCTCCAAGGAAAGGCGATGCACCACTAAGCCTAAATAAGCCAGAAAAAAAAAATCAATTAGAAAAACAAACAACAGAGGTCCTCTAATGCAATTACAGCGGCTGTGTAATGCACTCTCTGGACATTTGTGGATCTCTATGATGGAGCAGCAAAGCCACTTGGGAAAAAACAGGTCCAGCTTTGGCTCACTATATTTGTGTTTATGAGTCAGACTCATCCTGAAAGCCTCCAGTGCAGCACTGATGTGTGCCCACACAGACAGAAATGCACAGATCCTCCCCCCATCCTCAGCGTCTCATTGAAGTCATCACTAATCAAAGTGGGAAAAGCTTCGGCTGAGGAGAGGCTCTGTCCCTGTGAACCACAAATACTGCCAGGCAAAAGCTTCTATCAAGTCAAGCAGACGAAATGGTATTTCTATAGATTTTCTTTGGGTGGGAGAAACCCTGCCCCCTACTGCTTTTCTACCCGAGGATTTACTGACTGTGGGTTAAGTCCAAAAGACCTTCTCAGCTGGAACCACAATGCAACATGCGATGGGGGAATCAGACATGTGGCCTTGCCTCAAATGCTGCGGGAGAGGTAGGGGGACACTGTTGGTTAAAAGGAGCCCACAAACAAGAAAAGGGACTTTGGCTGCAGTAAAATCCATTTCTGAACAATGCAAAATTTCATTCAGCTGGCACTCTGCTCCAACTGCAAGGCTATAATGCAGACATCATCATAACAAAATGGCATTCAGCAGTCTTATTTAGACAGATACAGCTTTCATCCTGCTTTGCCTATCTCTCAACTGTGACTGATGTCCTTCAGCTTGGATGACTATTTACTCTGCTCCATAAAACTCTAGTGTCAGTGCAGACTCCTCCTGCCCTGCCGTCCCCTTCCTCCCTCCCCCAGCCCACAGGAATGCTGACTTGCAAAGTCTGCTTTACAGGAAATGTTATTTATACCAAGGAAATTGATCTCATCCCTTTTTAAAACCTTCAGGACTGATATTATTCTTATCTACTGTGTCTAAGCTGTGATAACATAGCTTCAGGATATGGCAGGCTCAAACTCTTGGGACCTAAACAGGGTTCAAATACTAAAGTGTTTGCTTACACGATCCTGATCAAAAGACCTTTTACCCTGTCTGTACTGCCAGGTTGACTGGATATTTGGGGGTAAGCATAAAATTGGATGGGACCCCCTTGGCCATTCAGCCCAGTCCACAGCTGCCGCAAGTGGGTCTTATCCACAGAACAACCATCCGAGCGCAGAAACCGTTTCCTCTCCCCCACAGTCACGCAAGGACCCAAGCTGTGGACACAGTAAGGCACTGAGCGAGGCACTTTCAGTTGTCTTCGGTGCAGTAAATTCACCTCATAAGCCACAGTCAATCTCATTGCTTAACAGGTTTTACTTACTCCCCCTTGAGCATTTGCTCCGTTTCTGTTAGCCACAGAGAAGTTCTGAGATCTGTCAAATGGAGGAGTCTCAGATCCTAACACCTGACCCACATGACTTTTGGCATATGCTGACTCAGTACCTGTAAACCTGTCTCCACCTAACAGCAGACCTCCGTGATAAAGGCTTAGCACTCACAATCCAATCCAATGAATCACTCTTCCGGTTATTGAATTAAGGACTTGTAAGCACTTTGATGTCTACACCTGATGATGGCATCCATTTGAATGCTACTGCATTTGCTAAAACATGTGGTATCTTTACACACACCCCGGTTATTCAGAATTCAGGATTCTTCAGAATGAAAGGCAATAAAATTAACAGGCAGTACTAGTTAAAGGCATAAAAATTTCTATTACATGCCATACCACCCAAACAGACCCCTTCTATCACAAAGAGCATGCTCTTTTTTTTCTGTTCTTTTGTAGAGAGGGATTATTTTAAAGCTTACTTACCATAGTAATATTTACTAGCCAACTAGGTAAAACAGATCTACTGTACTGGATACAGTACAGAGCCATCCAGTTCATTACTGCTCCTCCAGAACAGAACTCTACCACAACAGGAAAAACCTCTTGAAAGCACCTGGACATCCATGCCTCACTGTAATCGCAGAATAAGTACTGCAGCCTGCTCCTCTTCAACTCCTAAGTGTTCTTCCCGTCATTTATGAGCACCCATAAATAGCAATTTACAGAGTTTAATGTTCTGTCAAGTACACATGTCACTGATGACAGAGTGCTGGTAAAGAACAAGAGCCTGGATAATTTTAAACCTCTTTACCTGAGGTTGGGTCCATCCAGCATTCCCCTGTATTTTTTTCTGCACCACACGACAGAAGGGATTTCACTGCACTGAGGCTGATTTCTCAGCCCATGGCTCTTCTGCAGCTGTTGGGCTCTAGGCCTTGGGCACTGCCTGAGGGTGGATTTAGTTCCACTCTATTTATTTTCCACACTGGAAAAGCAATCCCTCCCCTTTATGCCTCTATACTTGTACTGAGCCCAGTGCTGTGCAATGCAAAATTCCCTCTAGCACTAGTGGGCACCTTCTCCAAGGCTGGCAGCAAGTTAGCCCTGAGCAGCAGGAGCAGCAGCAGAGCCCCCGGGCAGGAGCACCAGGGCGAGCCGCTTCCAGGCACCTGCTGCTCAAAGGCAACGGGAGCTTGATTTCGATGGGAGCAGTTAGGCCAGCCATCCCTGACCACTTCTGCAATTCTCGCATCAAACCAGAGGAAGGAAACCCTGAAGCAGTGAGCGCAGTCCCTCCGCTGCATGCGTCCAATGTCTCTCAAGCAGTTCTAGAAATTACCAAGCTCCATCTTAAAACTATCTAATCTGCTTGTCGCCAGGATGCCCATGAAAGCTCATTTCTTTGAGCGTGTGAGCTCGTTTTAATTTTCTGCTTTTATTTATTCATCACTGGTTTACATGCTCTTGTTCTAATAGTATTGGGAAAAATCTTTTCCTCCCTTTCTCTTGTGCCTACCAACTGCAATGATATTCCCAAACAGCCTTTTCTTCACTATGTTAAACAAGACCTTTGTTCTCCTGTAAAATGGGTTCCCTATTTCCTGGATCACCTTGGCCGCCCTTCTCTGATCCTATTTCAGCTTAAATTCCCCTTTTTGAATATGGGTGACCAGATTTATACATAATAATCTAGACTGCTGCCTTCTACAAGCAAATTGAAACTTCCCTGTTTTCACCAGAAATACCTCACCTGGTACATGCTAATATCACGTTTTCTATTTCTATTGTCTCAGCACAGTGGTAGCTCATAACCATCCTATGACCAACTAATCCTCTTGGGCTTTTCATCCTCTGTCATTTCTAGTTGATGAGCTCCCTAAGAAGCAGAAATGCCCAATGATGCCAGAGAGATTTGCTCTTTGACCGTCCCGCCCGTAGTGCCCTCTTAGTGACCTCTTAACTTCGTTTACCCCTTTTTATTTTAAATTTGAAAAGGCTGCAGAAGGTCATTTGCCCACTAGACAAACCACCGTCCACACCTTGTGTGCAGCTCCTTTCTTACATGACTGAAGGGAAGGGCTGTGTTTTATTAATGCAATAGAGCCTTAGGAGCACTTCTACAGGAGTGAATCTACTGTCGTACTTACAGTATGTAGGTGATGACTCCTATACTCCTAAAAAACAAAGAAGGAGACTAATTACAGGTGGTTTATATTACATGTATTCTTTTTAATGTATGCAACATGAAAAGGACAATAGCAGCTGCTAGACAAGCAGAAGGGCCATGGTTTTAGATGACTGCTAATATCTTTCTTAAAAAAAGAATGGTGTTTCAGTGAAAAAAATGTGAATTTTACATATAAATTCAAGTAACATGGATATTTGGAGTCTCTTTTTATACATTTCTACTAAGGAAAGTCGTTAGCTACAGTGCACAACAGAAATACAAAAAAAAATAGAACCAAAGATGCTTTATTTGGGGTGACCTCCTTCAGCTGCCTTCTCAGCAGCTCAGATTGGTACGCAGGTCTGCTCTGCACGCAGTGCTCTTACAGATACGGCTGTCACAGGCACTGCAGGAACATGTTGTCTTTTAAGAGTGCTCTGCTGCAGTGGCACATTGTTATCTCTTTAACTGCCATCATTAAAGGTTTTCACTGTAATTTGGTGGAAGTTAAATACTTATCTTTTTATCATAAAGAACACATAAAAACAGAAAGACAGAACTGACAATTAACAACTACATTTAAGGTGCTTTTTTCTTAATTTGTTGTGATAGAATGGATTTTATTCAGAGCAAACTGGGGAAAAACTAATAGTAGAGCAACCTGGCAAAAAAAGTTAAAAACTTACCACATATCTGCAGCTAATCCAAGTGGTTCATAGTTTACTATTTCTGGAGCTGTAAGAGACATTTAATCAAACATCAGCAACTGAGGGAAAAATTAATTTTAGCAAGCTGAATGAGTGGCAGGTCAGGAATTACCTCTGTTAAAAAAAGCGAGAGACAGAGAGCGAGAGACAGAGAGCGAACTAGGTATAGGAGGCACTTTCTGTTTAAAGGTTTATAATCCTGGTAGGAATCAAGTTCCCAAATGTCCACAAGAGATCATGTAGAGTAACATGGAGCATAATGCAACTCAAGAATAAGGGTCAGGCAGTTATATGCTAATTACAGTACAAATCATGCCTGCAATAACAAATGACTTCACCTAACAAGGATACCATTATCCCTAAGAATCTGAGCTTTGTTCTGTTTTTTGTTTTGTTTTCAGAACGACATTTAACTGGTGCCACTAAAGCTAGTTTCTACTGGCCAGTTAGAAACGGCCCTCAGGCAAGAGATTAAAATTACACGCCAACCTACATTGCTATCCCCGTCAAACCCTATTATGTTTAGGGAAACACCCTCTGTTTGAAAAACATCCCCATGTAAGACTGCATGTAGGAGAAAAGACCAAGGTGAGGTACTGAGATGAGAAAAGGTGTCTGTGGCAGGGCTGAAACGATATGAGTTCATGTAACAGTGTGCTTAACTGGAATATGATTTACAAAAAACAAAACAAAACAACCAAACCCTCAAACCTCTAACTGAAAGGATAGAAAGGAGCAGGATTAACCAAAATCCAATCCAGACAGACTAGAATTATGATCAGGAAGTAGCGAAGAGAGAATCAGGTGGAAAATGTAAGGGGAGTTGAAGGTTTTGTACTCAACAGGTATACAGTGGGAAGCAGTTTTATCTAGAAAGCAGTAACAGTGATATTCATGTAATTATGTACCCATGTGCTACAATGCAGAGCACTTACTTGCCCCAGGCAACAGGTAGAAAACTGGAATTTATACTGTATGGTTTCTCAGTCTCAATCCTGAAATTGTCTCTCAATATTTAGTTGGCAGCAAGCTACTCTCACAAGACCATCAGGTCTTGTTTACAGAAAGCACCTCTCTCCTGCTCCAGAAAAAGGATGCGAACCTCAATATTTAGGTCATATTGATACATAAGAGATGGGAACAGCTACTTCAGGAGATGGAAAATACCCCTATGCCTGGCTTCTTGATTTGGGAAAGGTGTCTCACCTTTCTCATGGAACTTGCAACACAAACCAAAGGAACTGACTACTCACTCACCTACAAATTCTGGAGTCCCAAAAATGTTTTTAAATTCAACTCCATCTTCTATTTTGTGAGCCAGGCCAAAGTCAATGAGTTTGATGTGTGGAATAGGGATATTCTTGTCTAGAAGCATAATGTTTTCAGGCTAAAAATAATAAAACATAGGTATTTGTTATTATATCTTGGGAGAGTAACAGATCTAGACCTAGAGTTCTCAGATCTTTCTTTCCTCACCTGTACAACACTGTAGAACAAGAACATGCCTGTGCCTGACCGCATACAGTTCACTGTTTTGATAACGGGATGACAACTGTGAAATCTGATGTTATTGAATGGACCAGAACTTCAGCAAAATAAATCTGTAGGTTTCAGGCCTAATAAAAGTAATACTTTCCTTCCATTATTGTCTTTATTATTATCTCATACAAAAACTCCCTCCCTCTGTCTTCCCATTAGCACTTCTAGGCTTATTTTGTTAATGATAGCTGTTGCCAGAATGTAGCCAAGATAACCCTATTTTCACAGTGAGACAGAAGTTATTCACACAACTGTATGTAGTGGCCCTGACAGAATATGTCACTAGATTATCTGCCCAGCAGCATGGTGATATAACATGAAGTGAAAGCTCAGTATATCTTGTCCCCTCCTAAAACAGAAAATATACCCCTGGCCCGTAGGGTCTCCTTGGAAGGAGATGTCCCACCCCGACCCCTGCATTTGCCCCAGTGCAGGATTCGCACCCAGGTAGGGGCATCCCTAACAAGGGCTCGCGGGCCCTTGAAGCAGTGCAAATACCTGGCGCAGAGACAGACTGCCACTGCTTGGTCCCAGGGAGAGCTGCACCACTGAATAGTTTGGCTGACAGCAATTTCGCTGATCTATTCATGGAATTCACACCAAGAAACCTCACTATTTCTGCCCAGCTGCTCCTACTATATTATCATCCTACTGGAAGATCTCAGGAAAAGGTTCTTGAGGGATTCTGGACACATCCAAACCCTGCTTAGAGAGGGAAAATACTCTCCTGTATGAAATTAAATTCACAGTTGCAACAACAAGGGCAGGAAAGGTCTGGGATTTGCTATCTGAATAGTCCTGAAACTGGAAGGAGTTGGAATTAGAGATCCTGGCTCATGTATGATAACAAGTTGTTAAAACAACAAGAAGTAGCATTTCCCACAGCTCTGTAAGGAAAAGCACTGAGCCAAAGCCAGAGGAATTGTGAAATTAAAGCTAGCTTTTTCTCAACCACAGACTTTGACTCCACATTCTTTACCAGATATAACATCTATTTCATAAACTTGTTTTTTCAACTAAATTTCTTAGACCTAGTTACTCCCTGCTGCTCCCCTATTTCACAGGTTTCAGAGAAACCTGTGGGTTCAATTTATCCCAGATGAAGAGCTTCGGTGCATTAATTTTTCATAAGTTAATCATAAGTCCAAGAGCAACAGTGAGAGATCTTAATTCCCTGCTGGCAGCTGCCTGGCCTCTTTGCAGTGGATCCTAATGTGCAAGCAGCTCCTGCTAACACATGTTCTCATTCAGGGCTACACCGGGAAAGAGGGCACGTGAATAATTTATTGTCATAGCCATTGGGCCAAGAATATTTTAGCCTCAGGCTAACAAGTCTGGTGTTCCTTCAGGGACCTAGGGCATATGTGTTCACTCTAGATATATGACGTAAGCTTGTTTGGAGCAGACAGAACGGACTGAAATGGCAAAAAGTCATAGCCACTACCTCTTGGACTGTTTTATTCCTTAAGTGTTATAGTGTAGCTCCACTGCAACCAACAGAGCCCTACCAAGTGATGAGGTAATTATAAATCACCTCTCTCATCATCATCTCTCTAATCAGATTACTGCTGAAAAATACTTGCCTAGTTTAACACCAGGCTAAACTCCAAAACCAGTCTGACAAAACCAAGTAGAGTTATTTTGTCAAAACATTTTAGAGTATTTGTCTTTCACTATCAATGAAATGATTCTCCACTCATCTTTTCTCATTTCTGATTTGCATTTTCTGTAACATCTTTACTGACCACCTGACATTACTGGCATTAAGTATCAAAATTAGTAGCTAGAGATCAGTACAGAAAATCTGTTATCTATATTCTCACAATAATTTTATGCCACCGGGTATTAGGTTGCTTTTCTAATACACAGTGAATACCATTGGTCTTGAACTTCCGGATTCATATGGTAATTATAAAATCAAGTGTCTATATCCTTGTATACATTCATATATCTCACATGTTTTTTCACATGCACCCCAAAGTGAAGATTTGAAGGGTAGTTTGCTAGTCAGTTTGTTAGGTTAGATGCATTTTGTAACATTTGCAACAACTACATATATGACATTAATGCTGATTCAGCAACAAGTCCTTTAAGACAGAGACTGTATTCAGCACACCTTTAGCACAAGAAATTAGCATATATATCATGGGAATCTGGGAATAGTCTATCCATAGCACACGCATTAGTGTAGTAATTAATAATAAACTATCCTGGATTTAAAGTTAGGACAAGGAACATGTGATCTAGCACTACAGCTTCTTCCTTTTTCCTGCAGTTTAAAACATTTTAAAACTCTCTCCTGTTTTTATTCTACTTTCTTTCTCCAAGGAAATGAGTGCATGTTGAACTTATTTCTGAAAGCAGTAATGTTTGAGGCAGCCAGTTCTGTAGCCGTGAGTCTGCTGCTGAGAAAGTGCTTTCTTCTAGTCTCAAGAGTTTCATCCCCAAGGTGACAGACTCCTAGCTTCAGAGAAGCTTGTTCACCTAGGCAGGCCACAGTCAAAAGGAGAGAGATGGTCTCTTCTGTATTACTTAGGCCAGTTCTACTGATATCAGAGACAAGGACGTAAGCTAGAGACGTCACCTGATGTGGTAGCAAGAGCTCTGTCACGTGCTTTCAAGGGCCTAAGCTGCTAAGCAAGCCAGAAGTCTTTCTGCTAACCAAGCTGCAGCGGCTGACACGTGCCCCTCATGTAATTCTCAACGCTTGGGGGGGCTGGAAGGAGTGACAGCTGTTGGCAGCTGGCCCTGGCCCTCCCCTCCCTTTCCCAGAAATGCACTTCCGTGCATCATCCTGAAAAAACAGCCTGCTTTGGATGATACCCCAAATGCAAACAATAAATAAGAGTCTTACTAGCTGAAGGATGAAGACAAATTTCTTGTTCTTAGTCAGTAAATATGTAAGCCCATCCTAAAGTTATCACAGGCCTGATGAAGGAAATTGTCCTCCTTTGCTCTCACAGCTGTCAAGCGCATTTAAAATGCTTTTTAACCATACCTATTGTTTTAGGCATGTTATCACATGCAAGTATTCAACAAATTGTAGAAGGTGTGGTCATTAAACAACATCGACAAAAGCTCTAAGTCAGCATCTTTACCTTTAAATCAAAGTGAGCGATTTTATTGGAGTGAAGGTAATTCACACCATCCAAAATCTGCTTGATGAATCTGGTTGCTTCCTCTTCACTCAAAGACTCCTTCTGTGCCAAGAAGTCAAAAAGTTCTCCTCCAGACACCCTGCAAAACACACCAGGAAACTTCCCATTACCTACTGCATTGTAAGGCATAAAATAAACATAAGCACAAAAACTAAAGTGGAAAAAAACCTCCAAACAGTTAGAAAAAGGTCACTCTTGCAGGCAACCCAGGAGTTTTGTGTTCTGGTCCCAACTTTGCCAAAACTTCCTTTTAGCTTCAGTTTCCTCCCCTGTAAATTGAGAGCTATCTTTCCCTATCTCAGTGATGCTGCAAGGTTTGAGTAATCAAGGATTATAATGGACCAAAAAGAGGCGCATTGTCTGATGAATCTACAGACATACGTGTACTTCTATACGTATACTTCGATATTAACAACAAATTCAAATGCAGTTCAACACTTTCATTTCAAATGAGACAGAGGAAATGGAACAAGTTGCATTAATGTACTACTGCTGAAGAATTACTTCTCTGTTGCCATCAGTAACACGAGGCAATGAGATCTGCCAGCAGAATCTGGTTCCTTTCTAGAGCAGCCATGACAGTCCTCTACTGCAAACTCTTCCTTGACATGTAACTGACAGGAAAGCATTCATTTTGTGCTGAATTTTTATAAATACAGCAGATTACAGAAGCTTGGAAAGTACCTTAAAATTGTCTTCCCAAATCAAGGAAGTGGAGGATTACTGCCTAAGTTACTGTGAGTATTCCCATCAAAATTGAAATACATTTCATATACATTCCGTGCATTTCAATACGTTCAGTGCATTCAGTGCATTGCACTTCCATCACCACTGTTAGCTCTTTTACTGAGAGCTCCAGTGCTATTTTTCTACCTATTCTGAAACAGGATGATCCAGATACTAAATTGGCTGTCATTTGCAGTTTTGTTATTTATAACACCACTCACTTTTATTGTTACCAGCTCCCCATTCAACTTTACTGTTGGGAGCAGCCAGGAAGGTCTTGGGGCTCGGATGTACCACCATCTGGGCTCGCCATTCAGAGCGCAAGCAAAAGACTTGTGGCATCCAAAGCCATTTTAGAAAACAAGTTTTTGGCCCTGTTGTCCGATAACATACCAGTAAAAGAACCGGCAGGTTCAAATGCTTTAAGTTCACTGAACGCTGTGACTCGAGACAAGTCAGAGCATGCTGTTTGGGCACTGCAGAGGTCCTGTATGCAATGCTTCCTCTGAGCCCGGGCTCCTACACAGCACTGGTGGTGACAAGACAGTGATTCCCTATTCTGCCTCTTCAGAACAAACTACTGCGAACAGCTACAAAAGCTGCAGAGAGAAGTCAACTGCAAACAAGAAGCCAGTGTGAAAAGCCGCAGAGATCTTGCACTTGCCTCCTGGCTTGTGCTGCTGCTGTGGGTGACAGTGTACCTTGCTGCTCCAGAGGCAGAAGTTTGCACAGCGTCTGCTGGCATCAGTGTCATTTACTGGATGTTTTTCACGGCACCCACATAGTCAGAAACTTTCTAGGCAACACGAGGCAGGACACGAAGCACTTTCACCTGGGCAGAAGTCACCCAATACTTTAACTGTTTTGATTAAATGGCCAGCAAACAAAATAAACTTGATGACCCAGGGATAGAGCACAACTGCTGTCTCTGCCTAGCCTTTGCTTTTCCTTCCTACTCATCTCAGTTACTCAGTCCCAGAGACTCTTATTTGGTCTCCAGTTGCCTTTTTAGGGGACACCAAGGGTCTCAGCAATGCCATCACCCTTGCTAGACAGTTTTCCTTTACTCTGGGCATTTCGGGAGCTGGGGAACACTGTCTCTTTTCCAAGTGGTCGTAGGTCGGTTGGCTGATTTGAAAATGCTTACAGTTGACTGCAACAAGCAGCTACAGAAATCCGCGAGGAGAATTTGGTGCTCTCTTGGTGAAACCTGTGTACAAAGGGCAGGCAAGTCCCATTTCCCTGACGATCTCTATTCAAACTGCACTTTAGCAATCACTGCTGGCAGGGATACGGCCCCGTGGTCAGGAAGCCGGCTGCACTGGGACACCTTCTTGTACTCTTTCTGGAACTTAACCACGTAGGTGCACTCCTCGCTCTTCTCCTTTTGCCCTGTCAAACCTCCTTTGCTCATAGTTACTCACTGTGGACTCTTTGGCCAGGACTAAGAACAAAAAAGTGCTCTCTTGGGCCAGATGGACGCCTTCCTGCCTGGAAGAGACAGGCAGTTTCCTCTTGAGGAATCTGCTTTGCTGCACAAAGGAATTGCAGAAAATTATTTGCCTGCCCAGGCTGGAGGCACTTAATCCTCCTTCCCTCTTGCTGCCCCCAGTAGCGGCCACCCAGACCAGCTGGGCTGGCTGCCCAGAGTTCGCGGGGGACTGGCCACAACTGCAGCGTCAGCAACATCCCGGCAACCAGCTAAGCCTGAGGCAGCACTGAAGGAACTGTAGAGCCTGCCAGTGTGGGGATCACAGGTGCTTTACTTTCTAGCTCCTTTTTTGCCTTTTCACTCTAGTTCAAACTCAGCTCGAATCGGGCTAGGCAGAGGGGACTTCCAAGGTACCGAATGCAACATAAAAACGCACAAAGGAAAACCAAAAAAAACCCAGGGAGGCTGAAGTCCCTCTGTTACTTCCTCAGCAAGGGACCCTCTTAGAGCATGCGAGCACCTCATTCTCTGAAGGTCAGAGCTCAGCACACATTACAACCAGTACGTTACTCTCAGGTCTCCTGTGGTGGAACCGAAGACATTAGCCTTTGCTGCAGAGATCTGAAAAGACTAATCTAAAGGAAAATTCAATGGCAGAAATGTGATGAGGTCTCATCAAAAAAGACTCGGCTTTTAAAAACAGGTTTGAGTAAATTGTACTAAGAGCGTGGTAAGCAGTTTAGTGCGGGATCATTATTATCCATGTTACGTACCTGAACTCAGAGAAACCCTCAGGCAGAAGAGCTTTGGCAATCGCAAAAGCCAACCGCTGTGGAACCCCAGAAAAACGTTGTTCAGCGCTAACTCCTTTGCAGTAAAACACCCACTACTTCACTACAAGTTACAACATTTAAGCATCCAGGCAAGTGTGTTTTTTAAATCAGCACTACGTGCAAAAGTGCATATGTTTCTTTCTAGAAGGAACCTAGCCTAGGAAAAGGTCCCTCCCTGATTCCATCTCTTTCCCCTTTACCAGGTCACTTTACACCCACAGCAAAGGAAGAAGCAAGCAGACGATGCCTTTGCTCTTCCTGCGAAGTCCAATAAAATGCTCTTCCTGTGAAGTCCAACAAAAGACAAATGGCAATGCTGCCCTATGTCCTGCAAACAGCTCTTTCTTTTATGTACACGAACTTGATGCCTGCCAGCAGACACACTCATGTGTCCATCAAGCCTGCCTCGAGGCTGCTTTTGCTTGGGCAAAGCAGGCTCAAGGCAGGGCCCAAGACACACAACAGCAGCAAGGTCACAAAAGCTCCTGGGAGCCCAACCCTGCACAAGGTGCACCAGGAAAGGCAAACTATAGACCTGCCAGACCGCACGTAACAGCGGTGGATTTGGCAATGCTCTTCCCGCTTTTGAATAGGAGAAACGGCACCTGTGCCTAAAGGGAAGGTAGTCTTGCCTGTAACCACCTAGTTTGAGTTTGGGAAAGGGTCAACACTGTAGCCAGAGACTCTCTTAAACACCGGGGAAGCTTCTTCAGCTGATCAAGAACACTAGCAATATTCTTTGGATGCCAAAGTCCACTGTAGCTAATGATAAGATTAATTGGCCAGGTGCCGTAATGCTCATTTTGACAAACTGCAAGGAGTATGAGACTGATATCAGAGTGTCAGGAGTAGAGATCTTTTTACAGAGAGAATTAATTATCTTTATTAGCAATTAACATCATCCTCAATTCTTGTACTGCAGCTGAATGCAGCGGCCTTAATCAAAGCTCCATTGCACCCAGCCCTCTGCAAGGGCAAGAAACTACAGCCTGAAAAAAAAAAAGCAGGTGGTGGTGACACAGGAGGTTGTTTTAGCCCAAAATAGCTGCTAGTCAGAAGCAGCAAGCTCCTTTCCTGTCCTCCAGAGCCTGACTATGGAGACCAACATTTGGCCATAAACATATACTTAAAAATTAACAGATGCTCATCGTCACTCATATGCCATCTGCCAGCAGTCACACTAATCTCCAGGAATGCTCCCTGGCCCAAACGTTGGCTCCCCTGGAAAGCCAGTGGTTATTTCATCTCACTCAGGGATCAAAGCCTCATTGTCTGGACTCCACTCAGAAGGCTGGAGCAGGTGCCCTAGGAAACATATGGTGAACATAAATTCAGCCATGGCATCTCCACATTTCCGGCTTCAGAATTCAGAAAAGTGCATTATTTACTAAGTATCTAAAAATTGCTAGTAAGTAAAAGACCTCAGGGTGTCTCCTTGTTCACAGCCGTGTAAACCTGTGCCATGAATTGACAGATAAAGGATATGTCGTCTTCTGCACAGCCTCTCTAAAACTCAGGGGTTTGAAACCAGGTGATATTGACTCCACAAAAGAGCAGGACATAGCCCAAAAAAAAGCTTAATGTGATGTCTCTCTTCCTTCGCTATATGGCAAACTTCATCCCGCCTAGGTTCAGGACCATACACCCTGACCAGCAGCACTTGGTTTGTTAGAAGAACCACTTCCATTTCTGGCTCTGATGCGTACGAGCACACGATTCTACTCACTGCTTTGTGCGACAGTGTTCAGGTTTCTCCTGGCTTTCAGGTGTCAGTAGAATATAGGACCCAACCATCTATGTCACTTTAGGAAAGCTGAGCCACGCAAACACACATAGATATATACTTGCACATGGGCTAAAATAATTTTCATTCATTTCAACTCCTTAAGTTAGATCAACAGCACACTAGCACACACTGTGAACTGTGCAGAAAGAGATGCTTTGGACTTATGTCTATAGGATCATCTGTGCACACTGAGTCACTCATTTCTGCTACAGTCCTGATCCTCAGCCAGGAAACACCTGGAATGGAAACAAGTCAAGTTCCAAGTCTCATACAAATTCATTATCTCAGGATGAGTTTGAGTATAGCAAACTCAGTTGCTTCGTGCTTCCCCCACCTCTTTTTTTTTTTTTTTTGAAAAGTGAAATAAATTTTTATCGTAGGAGGTTTTTTTTTTATATTCAGTAATTGACAGCAGTCAGCTGCAAAGTTTTCTTGAAATGACTCCAAAACTTGCACATTGACAGCGACGCTATTAAATCTGGGGACATACAAATGTTCTGCAACATGCAGCTCCAGATGCAATGCAGAGGAGCAAGTGATCTTTCTGTGACCTCCTGGCCTGCTATGGGTCAAACATGGTAGGCATCAGAAGGGCTGGCAAATAGCACCGAGAACAGAAAGCACAAACAGCAGCTCCAAGCTACTTACCTCCCCTCCAGCCTTTGTGCTGTGAAGAATTTTGCATCCCTGGGTGAGCAGGGGAGGCTCAGAGATCACATGACATAGCATCTAACATTTCAATATATTGAGTCCATCCAACAGTCAGATCAGCTACTTATTCTAGTATCTTCCCTTAGCATTGCACACTAATAATCCTGAAGACTGCTGCAGCTGCTTTGTGTGACCCCCTCCAGCCCAGCAAAAGCAGCTCCTGCGTGATCTCACAAAACCTCTACTTCAACCTCTCCACTAGAAGCTGAAGTCACACACGCAGCAATAACTAAGTCATTTTGAATGACATCGGTTTTCCAGGCCAGGAGGCAAAAATACTGTTTACACAGAGCATAGCTCTTTTGGCCAGACTGGAGAGAGGTATTTCTTCTTTAAAAATTCATCTTCACCTCCCTCTTTACTGTCAGGGCTCTTTTGCATCACATAATATTTTACTAAAATGAAGAAATCCCACCACACATACATTAGTGTTAGCACTGAAGTGACTGTGTAACCTTTACCCCCACACACATTCAGACTAACATCACATGTACTGTTTCAGATTCTAATAAAGTGGCAATTCTCTACCTAATACACAGCCAGGTTTTCTCACTTTCTTTCAATGAGATTAAACTTAAACAGCACCAAAGGTGACCCCCTGAAATGCAAACTCATGTTCCAGCTAAGCGCAGGCTCCTTAGCTAAGGCTTTGTTAAAACGAGCCCTGAGCACACCTCCCGCTTCCCCGGCCGTGCTTGTTCTTCCAGGCAGCAGCACGCACAGGTCCTGCAGAACACACTGGTGTTCCCTCGGCCTTCCCCGGCAGAGCAGCAGCTGCTAGCTGCTTTTAAATCTCTCTTTAAACAGCACAAAGTGATCTGCGTTACATAGCCAAATAGGCATGAGCATCATCCTGATCCAGCAGCCAGGCAATGCAATGGGTCACAAAGCAGGTGCCGAGCTACAGCGCTCCGCAGATCCCCTGGCTGGGAGACTCGTGTGTCAGCAGGACCTACAGAGCAGAGCTCTTCCCCGTGGTGTGCTGGAGCAAGAGGAGTGACTCCACAGTCCTCCCCTCCCACCTCACCGCTGTTCATCCTCAAGAGTCAGAGCCTGGGTGTTCAGAACCCCCTTCTTCCCCCTCACCGCCTCTAAATAAGGAAAACATTGAAGTAGTGAGAATGGCTACAAATGTTTTAAGGGGCTTGGGGGCTGCACACGCGCTGGAAGGGGGGAAAGGAGGAAGAAAAACCAGAATGGGTTTTTGGTAGACGTTAGTGATTCCTCCAGGGTTCAGGTCAGGGCAGCACGAGGCGGATGTGAGGTACTCTCTCTGCTCAGTAAACTCTGCTTGCAAGCTGACGACGCTCCCTGGCTCGGTAACAAAAGCTGATGCTAAGGGGCACCTGCCCTCCCAGGGCACACGGAGGGGCTGGGGGGCCTTTTCCCAGTGACCTCATTCAATTCTCCTGCCAAGGGCTGTGAGGCCGGACAACGCAACTGTCCCATTTCCACAGCGCCTCTGCGCTCCAGCAGCCTCAGCTGCCCTTTCCTGTTCCTTTACCTCATCCTGCCCCGGAGCGTAGGAAGTCCCCTTACTCACAGCTCAAGGATGAGGACCACGTCCGTCTTGTTCTCATAGATGTCGTGCAACTTGATGATGTTGGCATGCAGGACCTGCTGCAGAATAGTCACCTCCCGTTCAATTTCCTCACGTCTCACCCCGCGACGGCTGGCCTGACTCTGACGCTTTTTAATGAACTTTGCGGCATACTCTACACCGGTGCTTCTGTCTCGGCATTTCTTCACTATAGCAAACTGGCCACTGCAAGGACAAGATAATAAAAATGCTCTTAAAGCTTTCACATAACACAGCTTTCCGAATGAGCTGTTCATATACAAAGCCTGATCCTGCAAGCCCTGGCCGGCAATAATGCTACCATACGAGCCTCTTCTTACTACGATAGTGAGGACTGTCACAATTTTGCAGTTAAAGTCACTAGAGCATAACAAGGCTGTGCCTGAAATTCAGCAAGACCAAGCAGCGTCTGAACAGAAGGGAAGATACAAGTTGAGAATCTCTACAGAATAGTTCACGTTTAAATGAATAAGATCTGGCTCAAAAGGTTCAAATTACCACTCCTTCGCCTGGTAATGCTTGAGGCATTCAAGTTGGCAACAGACCACTGCATATTCTGCAAGGATATGCAGGCACCGAAGCATCTCCTTGAAGGATAATCGCTCAGAAAAGGACTTGATGGAATGACGACCCTTTGGAAATGTAGAATTGGCCTCCAGTAACCAGTTTTCACAGAAGGTACAGGTTTATTCACAGTTCTGCACTTCACTTGGAAGTTTGGCTATAAATGTAATTTGAGTAAGTGCATGTTCCTTACTGTTAGTGCAAGGACAGAGAATTTCCCATTTTACCAGAGAGTAAAGTTGCTGCACCAAAGTTTTTAAAAGGCACATACCTGCCATTTGCTAATAAAATTTTCCTGACTGTGGCTCCTAGAGCAAGAGATTCCAGCCCAGTTTTAATAGTTCCCCGTTATCTCCTAAGAGGGGAACACTTGGAGGTCAGATGACTATTTCAATGAATAATAACTCTATAAGTTGCAGCCTTATGTCACTGACAGGAACTTTTCAAAATGAGGCACGTTTTATTGACTTTCCAATAGCAAACTCTGGAGTCCTGCTTTATTTTCATTTGTATGAGCTTTTCTCCCTTCATCATTCCCTTGAGAGGCACTGTTTGAACTTGAGAGAGGCACCGTCTCTAGAGCTGAGGCTTTCTTCTCATTTGTCTTTCTGAAAAACAACTGTAATCAAACTGAGAGATGCCTTACCAAAATTAAGCAAGAAAGGTGGTCTGTAGCTAAAGCAGGATTTGAGAGATATGAACTGTGTTAGGCAAGAATATGGCATGAAACAGAATGATCAGTCACAGGATTCTTTACTCATCCCATTTGGGATCAAGTCACTTATTCTAGACAAGGAAAACTATGTTGTATCAGAGGAATGTTTAAACATGCTAAAATCTTCATAGACATACAAAGCAGGAAATAAAATCATAAGCCATTGCCTTGAATTTGCTTTTAGTCCACATAGGACATGTAAGTGAGCCACTAATGCCTTACAAAAATTAAGGAAGAAGAGTGATCTGTAGCTGAAGTACTGGAGGGATTTGGGAGATCTGAATTCTGTCATAAACTTATTGTATATCCTTTTGCAAGTCACTTCTGCCTCTCTCTGCTCCATCAGCAAAATAGGAATAGACTTCCTTTCTTCCACCCACTGTGCCTATGTGTCCTTGCACGCTGCTTTAACACTAAGGCGTCTATCTCAGTTTGCTGCTACTACAATGGAAATATTAAGGACAACTCGCCCTGTTCCATGCAATGGAATAGGCTCTTGTCCAAACTGCTTCTGAAAAGCAGATAAAAATCACACTTAAACAGAAATGCATTTCTTTTAGTGAAGGAACACTCAGCAGATTTAATTAAGCATACCTGTATCTTTTTAGGTTTGACTTAAATTTGTAACACTCAAATTAAGCAAAGAGAATAGCAGGCATATAGATTTAAATATATATTAACTCCATGGCTTGATTCGTGAAGATACTAAAATACTTGGTCAGTCTGAAACTATGTGAAAGCTTGTATGGCTTGAGGTTTCATCACAAACTCTAAATATCAACTAATCTTTACTAAAAAGAAGTTAGGATAAAGATTTTTCATAAAATTCATGTAAAATCACCTTGTTTGGGTACAAAAGCTCTCCAACTACTTATTTTCCCTTAGATCTTCCAAAACCAACTCAAAACTGAACAGGTCTGAACAAAAAAGAAGCTAGAGTTAAAATACATAAACCACTAATGATGATTCTTTCAAACAAAACTGATACAGACTCTCTGGTGTCCTAATTCAAGCACTTCCAGCTCAAGCAACAATGAGGACTAAGAACATTTGGTTTATGTCTTGACATTTGCTTCAGTCAGTTCAAACACAAATGAGGTCAGTCTTCTCCAGTCAGAAGGAGTTTCATTCACTGCTCTTGCACATTCCTCAATAGAAAGCCCAGTATTTTCACCAGTATTCAATAAACTAACTTTTATATACAAGGAATAAAATAAACAAAGCTAATTTTTAATTATGGAGGCCATCTCAGAACCTTCTTGTACCTAATGGTCCCTTCAGGATTATTATTTTATTTGCATGTCCACAACCAACAGCTTGTTAGCGCAGACCTGCACATAATGATGCATAGAGCACATAATCAGGCAGGAGGTTGAATGTCAGCTGGTGGAAAACAAGGAGCTAGTGGAGAAGCGTTACAGCAGCAAGAACAGCTGTGAAGGGAAATGGCTATCAGCAGCCTGCTGAGGTTGGTGCTGAGTCTGATGGCAGGCTGCCGCTTACAGGAAAAGCCCTGCAGCCATATCTCTGCAATACAACCTCCAAGAGACCAAATGGAAGGAAAAGTTGACCACTTCTGTTTGGACTCTAGTTCAAGGAGCTCATAGCCCTCCTGAGGACATCTATAATTTCAAGCAGCAGGAACAGTCTGTTACCACACTGAAGCTCCTCTGCTAGAAACCCTAAGCTGATGGGAGCTTCCTGTCATTTATTTTTACCCTGCTAGATTGCAGGAGGAATTTGTCAAACTCTCTTTTGGCAGAGGGAAAGAAAGACCACAGAATCCACCTTGCAAATAGGAGGTGTATGCACTGTTACAAACATTACCATGGGTGGTGAACCACGCCAAATAACTGGAGACTTGAGTTTATGGCTAATGTCATAGGCTTCAGTTTGCCTTGCTTAAGGGTAAAAATGCATCTTGTGATCACAAAGAGGTAAAAACCTGGCAAGGCATATAGACAGAACAGGCCTGAGTATTTTTGGTTAAACAAAGTTTTGCTAAAACTATTCCTTCACAAAAGCTGCATTTCGTTTCAACAACTTAATGTGAAACATGGAAACCAAGTCTACATGTTCCCCATATCCTACCAAGTGTTCTCCAGTCAGAAAAGGCTCGGGTTATCAGTGAATATTTGACAGAACCGTACTTCTGCAAAAACATACAAAATATTTCATTGTATTTCCACTACGGAGCAGAAATAAATTTTGAATTTCTAGGAAGTTAGGTTGCTAGGAAGCCATAGTCAACTCTAATAAATAGGGCAGGAAACACAACCCTGTTAGAAGAACAGCATAGTCAAACAGCTACTCCTGCCTGGCAGGTGCAAAGCCTAACAAGCACCTAAGATCCTATCAGCAAAAGGACAGTCTTACCTAAGCCCTTGTCTCCTCAGACTCGTGATGACTTTCTGCTGATGTCCAACCGCTTTTCAAACTGACAAAAACGAGGCAATGAGTTCTGCTTTACGCCCACAGGCAGCCCCACTCGCTGCTCTATCTCCGAGATCTCACTCTGCAAGAACTGGCAGGGCTCCAGCCCCAGAATATATTTATAAGGTATTTCCTTAGTCAGGGCATTATAGCCAGCTTGCAAGGAAAGGATTCATCTTACAGATAACTTTAATCTTTAACTACTGTGATTTAATCAGCCAGGACCTCTTCATAAGAATCGTAAACACACTCATTAAGTGCAATCACCCATGATTACACTATAGATGCACTGAGCTATTACGGTTTTCAATATTGTTATATCCTTCACTGGCTTGGTAAGTGAGAGATGCAAGTACAGTTGGAACTTAAATTATGCAGCATACACAGCAACGATACTCAGAACCTTAATAACATATAATGTACTTAGTGCTTCATTAATGCAGATGGCTGGTCGGAGCCTGTCTTAAACCTGCAAAGGCGAAGAAAGCCAGAATTAAGGCTGTCACTTGGCTCTTGCTCGCTCTCAAAAGCTGACACTCCATGGCAGAGACAGCCTCTCATTTCAGATGGCTCTAACGATGCCAGACAGCTTGAAGGACTTCTTTTTGTTTTTTCTTCTCAGACATATCCTAAACACTTCTCAGGAGAGAGGAGGGAACGGATGGGACAAGTTTACTTATCCCTTCAGGAAGCTTTTCATTCATTAATCACACATGGAATCTAGACTGCAACCATTTGTCAAATCCATTAGTTCATTAAGAGGCTATATTTCTGCCTCCTGATTTTGTCATTACATGCAAACCCCTAGAGAACTTGAGAATGAAATTCCTGCTACAAAATCCCCAAATTTGCCTTAAACATTCTGCTAGACGAGTTCAATCTATAGTACTGAGAGCTGTTTCTGTAAAACATCATGGGCTTCTACTAGACACTCTAGTCATCTTTAAGGACTTTTTTTTTTTTTTTTTTTTTTTTTTTTTTTAAAAGAAGCAGAGCTTGCTTGATCCAGAGTTTCCAAAGAGTCCTGATACTAGTGTTGCTGTATTCACTTTCCTTGACTTCACCCTAGGGACATAAATTTTGCCAAAAAAGCTCAGGTAAAAAAATATCATTATTTCATGACTGCAGACTATGGGAGCAAACACACAGTTACTTTTGCATTTATTCTAAAAGATCAATGATGCTCATGATTTTGGAGATTTCTGTTTACTTAAGAACTTACAGAAACAACAATGACACAGTCTAGGAATTCCCTTCTTTCCCTTAGACATATTTACAGTCTGGACAGTTGCCCATCACGTTACCTTGTCACTATTTTACTATTTCCCCTGTGTGTGTGCCCGCAAGCACACTCTGTCTGCCCCTGTCCTGGTCTTCATGCCATTCACTTTATCCCTTAAAAACAGGCTTTTGCAGACAGTCTTTAGGGAGCACAAGGAAAGACAGTTTGTGACTGAATAGAAGAGGGTGAGAGCCACAAGGAAAAAGAGAGATAAATGCACAATTTAGAGTTCTGATGTAATCATGCTACTGTCCATAACCCACACTCACCCTTTTCTCCACTTCTCACTGCAGAGCATGCTTGCTTTGCCTGTGCTTACCCCCAAATTCCCAGGGCCTTTAATAAAGTATCACAGGGGAATGCTAAAATATTTTTGAACAACCCTTTAAGACTGTCACCACAAAGCAGCAGCCAGTGTGTCTTTTCACATGAGCAGCCCAAGGCTTCGCAAGGCACTGATATATTGAAAAACACCAAGAAAAGAGTTAAAGGTTCAGGACGGGACAAGCAGGGAGGAAAGGCTTTGAGCAACAGTTAAAGGGACAGCATATGGCTCTGCTGTTCCATCGGACGTCACCCAAACGAAGAGCTCCTGCAGAGGCCCGTGCAGCTACAGAGGATCTCACTGGTAACTTACAGCCAGACCTTCAGATTTCTTGTTAGCAACAATAGCTCCTAAAGACAAGGATCAAGACAACTGCACTTCTGTGCTTCCTAATGCAAATGCATTCAGGGCATAAGAATCAAATAGTGCCAACTTCACAGAATTTACAATCCAGGCGTGGCAAGAGGTAGGAGAAAGGAACGCACGTCTCTGACAGTTGAGTCGACAGCAGTAAGAAATTGAGCCATTTACTTAACTTCACATTAGGAGTCTGTGCCTGATTGTAGACTTGAAACTAAATTTCACAGCTCAGATGTCCAAATTTCAGTTAAATGCCTCTGCCAAAATTCATGTTTTCTAGTACATCAGTGAAACAAAGATGACTCGTATCCTGAACAGCAGTATTTAGAGCACACACAAGATAAGCTCAGACGCAGACACGTCTTACCTTCTTTTTTTTTCTTTTAATTGAAGTTGTTCCCTTTCAAAATATTTTGGACAGCTGTACTACAGCCTCATCATAGATCCAAAATAGGCTGTCCTCAACTGTGGTAACAGCTTAAGAGTATAAACAGTAGCAGCTGCAACCAGTCAGTTACTCTATGATTATGTACATCATATTCATCCATCATTAATAATGCAATTCATCCTAGCAATGAAGACGACATTATTTGCATTGCTAATATCATCTAGGAGATTTGTCACTGAACAAGAACACAAAGAGACAATAATACTGGGTGGTTTTAGAGTTCATTTTTAGAAACATGCTTTAGATGAGCACAAGTTCAGCTTATTTTATTGTTGTGCAGTTCAGGAGAAGAGGTGAAAAGGATGTGGAGAAGAGAGAAACTGGGCAGTCCAGAATAACTGGATAATTTCTCACTCTTTTTCAAAGCTTATTTTTAATCCTGGTGCTGGAGGGTAGTGCTCCAGGGCAGAATTTGACTTGAGTGAATGACAGAAGTGCAGACTGCCTGTTTGGGATGCCTCAATGCAAAACAGTGGCATTGCTATGGTGCATCAGAATAAAAAGAGCCTTTAAGGAGATCTAAGCATACATCCGGGTTTATATCCATCCTCCTCTGATATCCCAGAAACGTCACATTGCTGGTAGCTGTCGTGAAATGCTGAGAATATGTAAACGAAACGCTGAGATGACAGTGCGGGTTACCTGGCTCCAGTCAGGCCCTCTGAGGCCAGCTGAGGAAGTCGAGTCTGTCATTTGAGAAGGGCAGACTATTTCTTCCCCAAATACCAAACACATGTTCAGTTTGGGCTTATTTGGTTTATGTTCTATGTTTATATTTCATGCATTAAAAAATTCTGTAAAAGGAAGAATTTTTTTTTAATTTTTTCGTAGTTGCAAAAACTTGACATTTCCGTAAGATAGATAGGTACGTCAGAACATGTTGACAGGTACACTTGACACTGAAATATGATTTCAAGGGGTTCTTGGAAAAGTAAGTGAACTTGGAAAAGGAGGATAGCGCTGTGGCATTCTGTCAGGCAAGAGGCTACATTCAATTCCCCAGAGGAGCCTGGACAATTTACTTTGGAAAAGATTTGCAAGGGATTCTAGGCAGCTAGGATCCTACATACTTGATAGAAAATAACATCTCAGTCTTTCTGTACTTAATTTCCCAAGGTCTGTACAATGCAGGTAGTGCTACTGGTAAAAAGAAATAAAATTACAAGCAGTAAGCATACTGCTGGATCCACATTTCATTTTTTGTCTCCAATCATCATTATAATTGTAATTAGAATCACTCACATTTTTACTCACTAGGTGTTTCAGCAGAAGAATACATTACCAGGAGGAAAACTAAAATACAACCTAACTGCATCTCAACCACTCTCTTAACTGCCTACATGCACATGCAGACTACCATGAATGCAAAACAGTTTAACCCTCCCTTTGACAGGGGACCTGCGACCTCACTTGGGGAGCTGCATATTTAGCTGGAATTCCTTTGGTTTCCAGTTCGGGAGAAGTTTGCAACCAGAGGCTGCTCAGCAACACCAACAGTATATAGCCAGGCCGTAGGCAGGGAGCACCTGCACTCTATTGCATGGAGCAAAACACTGCAAAATTTCTTCCTCTTTTTTTTTTTTTTTGGAAACTCGAATGATGCCATAAACATCTATTACTCTTTGGGGGTTTTCTTTCTGATCTGCAGAAGGTGCAGAAAGGTGAAAGTCTCACTTTCCGCTGGAGAGAAACAGCAAATGGCCCTCCAGGGTATGCTAAACCACAGCAACATGAACACGGTAATACTGATGTTGACGCATTTGGTATTGCTGTATCAGAGTGAAAAGTTTGCTAAATCGCAGTGAACACAAACAAGCTCTTTTAAGGCAAATGGAGATGACCTTCCATTCCCCTTTCTTCTCCTCCCTCACATGTTTTGTTGTTGTTTATCATGTTTTAAGCAAGGTTACACTGAACTTCCTAGCGCAGTTCAGTTGTTGCTCCGATGTGCGCTTCTCTAAAGATAGCAGCGGAGTTAAAGTAGCTATGGCTGGTATGCCAGCCAGCTGGTTTCAACGCAGTATAATCACATTCCAGGCAAAGGGCCTTGAAGGAAACCTCTCAAACCACAAGTCTTAAAGCCATACAAAGCATGAAGGAAGACGACAAAAACTGGATATGATTGTGTAAAAACATATTTCTACTCTGAATTTCTTTACAAATTGGTCTTCCAAGAGAACATCCCCAAAAGGTAAAAAGAATCAGTAGCGTTATACAGGAACTTACGTTGCTTGATCAAGAGTCATCAGAAACTGAAGACCCCTTTATTACAGACATCAGTAAAAGTACAAGGAAAAATCTATTCAACTGATTTGCTCACTTTCCTTTTGAGAGCAAACAACAAAAAAGGCCATACAGACAACACTAAAACATCCAAAGCTTGCTACACATGAGCTCAGAGAGTAGCTTCCAACAGCAGTGGGCAGTATGATAGACATATAATACTTGGGCTTTCCTGAGAATTTGGGGATTGATATGGATCAACAGGCAGGCATCATATAACTTCTGTTTATTCCTAAAAAATTAAAATACTTAAGATTTTCTACTTTTAGTAACTTTAGTCCTGGAATTTTAGCACAAGTGTTAAAATGCTTCTATCAGTCGTAAAATGCTTTAAATGCTCATCAGTTTTAAAATGCTTCTGTCAGTTGTAGGACACAAATATCGTAGCTAGCTGAATAATATTTAAAAGGCAAAGTCTCAGTAACGTAAGCATGGTTTTTCAGCCCCCGCTAAGACCGGATCAAAACTCAAGCCTGCCTGTGATTCAGAATGGTATTAGTTACTGGCAAGGTCAAACACATGATGGAAAACTCATGTTTGTGAGTGATCCTGTCTAAACTGCTTCCTCTCCATATACTGAGGAAAAGCAGAAGCACCGAGGTGCTCAGCTCTACTCGGTCGGAAAGCTGGGGCTGCCTCAGGCAAGTTACTTTATCCACCCGCCTTACAATGACACCCTGCAAAAAGGCTCATATCCACACGACAGGGCTAGGAGGTTCTGACTTCTGGTTATATCAAATTCTGACCATGCAACCCCGATATAAGGTTGCTTTCTACAAAAGAGCAGGGTGAATGTTTCACTCTCACAGCCCTTCCCCGCTGCCCTAAATATGTTCCATAAATCTAAAAGCAAGACTTGAGCATAACAAGATACACAAGGTACCCTACCATAAAAACAATAGTCCGCTGTGGGGAGGAGCTGTCGGGGAAACTGTGAAAAGCTCACTTTTTCAATATAAGGTGCTTAAAGTTTGAATAAAAGCATGAAATTTATATTTGCATTTTTTCCTTATGTTTCAGACATCCAGTTGTGGGAACGCCAGCACATAGCGCTTGCAATAGCCTTAATAACATAAGCACAGTCTGTCAGTCCTCACTACAACAAGATCAAAACTCAAGCCTGATTGTGATTCAGAACAATATTACTTACTGGCAATTTGCTATTACAAGCCCTATCCCAAACATGGGCAAGCCGATGTAATTCACATACGCGGCTGCCTGTGCCTACGAAGCCAAAGCATAGCTTGCAGAACTAATTTTAGGTTTACTAGACATTGCAAGGTTTGCCAGTTGTTGGCTCTCTTTCTCTAACTGGATGATAAAGTACGTTTGGTCCCTTGACAGGAAGAGAAAAGAGACACCCTATCCAGTGCCAAACATTCTCCAAGCTAAGAGACAATATGATATCTTTAACCCTGAAAACAATTTTAGCTGTTTATCTTTACTGACAGTAACTATCAGTTAAGTGCATGTCGTGTACCTCACGGGCCAAGTCAGCTTCACCTTCTGTTAGCATCACACTGTCCATCCTCTAGTGAATAAGCATACAGCATCTTTTACTTTGTTTTTTGAGTAATCTAGAGCTCTATCAACAGGAGAGTAAAAATCCTAAAAATGTATCATGAAATTGTCTTGTGTGCTTAGCATTCTCCTTGTGCATTTTTGAGTCAATATACATGAACATAATCATAGAAAATAGTGTCAGGCTGACCTGGGTGCAGGACTTCTTTTCTAGATGCAAGAGGCTGCCTTTAGAGCCCAGACTTCATGGTTTATTTAGTTTCAGCAATCAAAAATCATTGATTATCAACTACAGCAGTTGTTTTTATGTAAACAGTTTTGTTAATTGTGACTTTTTGCCATTATTGAATTTAACTGGGGACTGCAAGCTTAGAAATTCTGTCTCATTACTATTTCTTCTGGTCTTTTTCTCTCAACTCTTTTATTGGAACCTACTTTTTCCAAGAAATTTTATCCTTTAATAATTGTATTTCTGTTAGCTTTCACAGCAAAGCCCTTAAGAATTCTTGTTCAATACCTTTTTAAAAAAACCTCAAGCCTCTCAAGCTGTTGTCCTCCCAAATTTAAGTCTTTAGAGCAATTTTTCTGCTGCACTTAATGGATTTCATTATGCTAAGCACTCTCCCCTCCATTTCCTTATATTTCAGCAGCCAGTTCTGCTCGCTGGCATGCTCCTCCCAAAGGAGAGGCAATAGATTCTGTCGATAACTCCTTCTACAAGCCATTTGAAGGCTTCTGGAGCTCATTTTGAAGCAGCTCAACCAAAGGCCACGCAAGGTTCACAAGCATAAAAGTATTTTCCTGGAAGCTTTTTGTATGAAGCCTGTGGTCACAGCCATAAAGAACTGGGAGCTTTCTGTAAACGGACTATAGCAATACTTTTTAGTATGTTTTATTTTTTATGAGTATAGACAGTATAGATTCAAATTAACTAGTGATTCCTGGCAATACATAGTAAACTAAACCAGTATTTGCTATGGCAGGAGTTTAATCTAAGCAGTGAATACATGGTATATCCAACAGAACAGTATTTACTAAGAAACTAGAGTATGATAGCTGAAACAAGGAAAAAGAAATCCTAACATGGAAGAGTCATTAAAGGAAAAATATCTTCTTGTTCCTGTAAGACTTTATGGAACAAAACTCTCACGTAAAACACAAACTTTAACGTGCTTAATACTCTGCTGACACATCCTACAACTTCATAAACAGCTTTAAAAATAAAATTGTCACAAATGTCACTGTATTTCCTGTGTTTGAGCTGCAAATAAAAAGTGGGGAAAAAAAGTAACAAAAGGCAAGCAAACTGGCTACCTCTCCTAGAGCAACTGCACAGAACCTCAGCTGCAGCAGATGCTGGATTCTGACAGAACGCTCTAACCCTTTTCTTAATAGGGTATTTTACAGGAATTGTGCTTGGCTACTAAAAAGTAGGTAAATTCTTCATGTGTGTGAAAGATATACAAGTAAATCCGGTTCGCAAAATACTATGGCTGTCTTTTGAACCTTTCAAGCAAGATTATCACAGAAGTATCCCTGGTTCTTACCACAGCCCTGTGAGACAGGCAGGAAGAAAACGTTTACGTTAGGAGAAGCGACTAACGATTTCATGTCAGGTTCACTAAAGGCCTGGGCAGTGTCAAGGATACGTCCAACCAAGTCAGTTAACGCGACAGGGAGGTGCATCACCATACTACTAGTCTAACAATCCGCTAGTTGTTAATCCTAACAGGATGCATTACTCTACGCAGGGGGGGAAAAATCGGCTGCCGCTTTTAAATACACTGTGGCATTTTCACTAATAAACCATGCTTTGACTAATCAACTGCATAATACTCCAGAATATAGTGACTTTACATGGTAGGTTTTAATAGTTATGACAGGGAAGTGCTGAGCACCTCTGGACATACGCTGCATCTGACGGCATCAGTGTCTCTAGCACCTTGAACCCACATCTCTTTACAGCTCATGCAAAGGAGACCCACCCTGGGCAGGACAGACTCATGTCCGCTGCCAAAAGGGAGTCCCGACAGTGCAAGAATATGACTCAAATAGAAGGATCCAGTTTACTGGAATAAGTACGGAGTAAGTAAACCATCCGAGATTCAAATCCAGGTTTAATAAATCTCATGTTTCTGAACAATGCTATGACTTACTAGCAGCTATCGATCAAGCAATGTGTTATCTGCATTATAGCCAATTAATGCCTTAATCACCATTTGGGGCTATTAGCCCTGATTTACAAGAAACTGTGCCACCTGCTGAATCACCACCAGCACTCTCTGAAGCCGTTAAGTGTTTTCTGGAAGCCTCCCAGTCACGCAGTGACAAGCAATGTGGCCCATATCAGCTCCTGAGGTTGGAGGAGCAGAGAGTCTGCAGTGATATGGCCCCAGCCCAGCAATTCCGGCAAGTTCCTGATAGCCTGGCAAGCATTTTCTGTAATCCAAAGCACAAGAATAAAATGTGCATAATAAAAATTCTTTCCACTTATCACACCTGGGTTTTAGATTGAATATCAGCTCTCGTAATGGTAATGAACAGAGTCCAGAGACCTAGAAAGGTCAAAGCTGACTCAAGCTTAGCAGGAATGGCTGATTTGATAAGCTGTTCCTGCTGCTACGTGGAGCAACACCCGTGCATACGTCATATACATGCAAAAGGTTAGCACCTTGGTGTTTAAAGGTACAAAGGCATCTAAACTGCATTTGGAAAAAAGGCTCCTGATCGCTCCCAAAACAGGCCAGCGACTCTAACCAAACACACTAGCACTGCACAGAGTGAGTCTCGCTGTTGGAACGATTTTATATGTCTCTCCTCGCCAAAGCGTCACTGTGCGTCATGCTCAGCTATTACACCAGGTTCCCACCCCAATTCAAATGCACCGTTGTAGAGTTTTAAAAATGGTTAATAGATGTCACCTGAGCTAGATTAACCCTGACCATCAGACAGGCATCTACAAGCCCAATTCCACATAAGACACTAATAATTTGTCTAACAATTTATCCTTCCTAGTCCAGTGGTGAGCTGCACTATTTTCGTTTTACTCGCAGCTAACGTTTTTCATTTCAAAAGCCTGGAAGGAATACCATACAGAGCGCATTTCCTCAGCTGTCCAAATTTCCATCAGCTTTCTGCTGCAATGGAAACCAAAAATTAGTTTTTCTTTTTCTTTTTTTTAAGAAATAGCAAAGCAAAGATTAGAATTAGGTTTGATCTTCAGTGGTTAAAGACATTCCTCTAACGATTTTGAGCCTTCTGAGCTCAACCCCCCCCCCCACTGGGGTTGCTTAGTTCTAGTCATACTTTCAAAGACAAATGTGGATGGAGCACTGAGATCATTTCCATCACCGAGCTGGATTCTGGTAATAAGGAACTCGCTCAAAAAAAAAGTGCGACTTTGTTATTAAGTACTAACCAGGACCAGTTCTTCTTAGTTACTGTAGGTAGAGCAGTTTCATTACTTAAAATAAAAAAAAGCCATAATTTTCCCTGTACTTTCTGTAATAAAACAAAAATTTTAGAAAGAAATAATTGAGAGAACACTGAAAACTAGCAGGGGAATCTATTTAAAAGGGGAAAAAAAATGAAGACCAGTTTGCTGGAAAGAGTATAAAAACCCAAAACAGTGACTGTATCAGATAGCTGATGACAATCACAGTTATGGTGACCAAGTATCAGATGTCAAAAATGTTTCAAGAGAAGATTCAATATACATCAAACACGACATATAAGACTATAGTAACAAGAAATATTAACAGAGGTGCTGGGTAGAAATCAATAAAGTTACATTTTGCATTGAAAACAAAGATCTTCTTTAAATACCTCTGTATGCGTTGCAGAAAAAAAAAGAAAAAAGCCAAGGTTGTTCTTCCAATTTGAGAGAACTAACTCAAAGTACAAATGAAGAACAGAGTTAAGCCTGACGTCTGGGAAAGCCCAGCACTGAATGATTTCTATAGCAAAAGAAAAAAAAAATCCTTATGTGAAGATGTTACGTGATGTGTGCTAAGGGTAAGTTTGCTGGCTGTAATCACACCCTGTTTGCTGTAATCACACCCCTCTGTTTGCCAGGGAGAGTCTGTCTAGCAGGACAACACTACTTTTTATCACGGATTTCCAAGTTCCTCCCCTGTGAAGAATACCTCAGTTATCTCTGATTTTTGTTTTCATTACCTAAGCAAATATTAATTAGTTACATTGTCAGAACAGCGATTATGTGCCAGGTCTCAAGGTCCCACTAGTGCCGGTAAAATGTTGCATTTGCTGTCCGTCCGAGTTTCACCCAGAGAAAAGCTTTCAGCTGTCTCGGGGAGCTGCTCCGGTCCTCCAGGCACAAGGAGGGGAGCAGGGGCTCGCAGCTGAAGGTGGGCGCTCCAGGAGGCACGGCAGGCCACTCGTGAACCACCTGGCCTGCTTTAAACTAACCCTGGAACCATGCCCCAGGTCACAAGGGGCTGAGAAACTGGCTGCTGGATTACACCCGGAAAAAACAATAGACATTGGAATGATTAGCTTTTGCATTAAAGCATCGTCTGAATCGTCTGGAATTTCTTCCTGGCCTGGATACATAGAATGCAAAAGGAAACGACTTCGACCAAAGTAAATGCCGAATGTATTTTCAGAACAAGCATCTGTTTTGTTGTTCTTTAGTAGACCAGATATGTACAACATAACTTTGCTGAACTGCAATTATACAAAGAAATTAAGTATCTTATTAAAAGAGGAAAAAAACAGTAATCCCTTTGAAGTCCAGGGAGCGAATCGAAATTCCATATATTTAAAAAGCCCATCAGAACATGAAACGCTGTTATGTCGAAGCAGACAAGAATCATCACTCAGAACTGGCCTGAAAGAACATCGCCACCATGATAACGAGATGGAAGCATCCGTCACACCGGTTACATGCAATTTTTTTATACATCCAGAAATTAACTACCACATGTGATGCACAAATTCTCCCCCCCGGTAATAAAGACTTGGAGTTCAGCCAATCCAAAAAGCCTTTAAAACCACACTGGATCATCTCGGCGGGGGGTGGGGAGGGAAGGGGGGAAACAGGAGAAAAAGCTCTAACAGCTTTCTCAGAATGACTCTTCATTTAACACATCAGGGTGCAAAGTACCATCGCTTCCCTCCTACTTCTCATAGGATGCCTTCAAGCAGCACTAGAGAAATACTGTTCAAGCAGTACTAGAGAAATACTACTACTAGAGCAGTCACATAAACTTGGGCACTTTTTTTTCCCCCCTATATATTATGAATAACTTACCTTACAGTAAGGCACTGAGTTCAGTAACCCTGGAAGCTAAGTGCTAAAAATATATATATTTAGAGACAACCCTTGCCACAGAGAGCTTAGACTCCAAATAGGAAAGCAAAAGCAGAGAAGTTCATTTCTTTGGTAAGGAGCTGGACACTAAGTGGGCTTACTTCAACACTTCTGCAGGGAACAAAATGCAAAATGTATACAGCTTACCTATAATTTTAAAGCAGAGCTACCATATACTGAACAGTTTACTGGAGACTGAATTTGGGAGAGTGGGGGATAAGATACAAATAACCCAAACTATTAATAAAATATTGCCAACACTGAGAGGTACTCTCTGACAAATTTCTTTGACTAATGGATTCTCATTTGCCTCTTCATTGATAGTTCCTTAAAAGCAGGCATGTGCTGTCTTCTCCAAAAGAAAAGAATTGCCTTTACGTGGCATCTCAGTGAAAACAAAAGGCGTTGACAAGATACAAATACACGGAAATAATACTAGATTTGCAATAACCTAAATCTAACAGAAATACCAGGACAGACTCCAATCATTTAGACAAAGAATGAATCAGATGAAACAAGTAATTAGTGATATTTAAACACATACTCATGAAGCATAAAATTCCTCAGAACAAAACACAAACCCTAAACTCCTAAAACACAAAAAACCCGCCACGGCCATGCTGTAAATTTGATTCCCACAGGCTAAGCCTAAATTCACCCATATTTAGCCCACATTTTGCATTATCTAGGCATTAATTTGGACTTCCAGAGACCTGAGCTCTTCAGGCAGAGGGCTCCACAGACAACAGCTACCTCACTACTCCAGTTTGCACCACTTTGGCAGGCCCTGCTTGTTTTCCTTGTCAGAAGGAAAGCACTCACAACGTTAAAGACTTGCCTAATTGCCTCCCCACAGGCCACCACGCCGTACCACCACCAAACAGAGTGCCTCTCCCAGCTAAGAGGATTTCGAAGTAGGAAGCAAGCAAAACACCTTTTCGATTTCCCATGCATACTGAATGACTTCTGGGTTTGGGTTCCTATGAGGTTCAGTTCAGACCATGCATCTTGTATCCACGCAGGATCTCCTGCCTCTGCATAAAAGGTGGCAAAGTCAGACAGGAGCTGGAGAAACAAGAGACTGAAGATGAACACCGCTCCCAGTAACTGAGATAGGCAAGAAACTGGCCTGGCTGGTGGTAAGGCTGGCACACGCCACGGGCGAAGGCAGAGTGAAGCACCTACCTCTTTCAGAAGAGAAAAGCGGTGGCCTGGCTCAGCCAGGATTGCAGGTCCCACCACAGTGAAAGGACAGTATCGAAGGAAAGGCAGAGACTTCCTTGTCCAGAAACCCCCCTCTCAGGCTTGTCTCAGGTAAGCACGATGTTGCAGAGCGCTGAGCTGCAGCGGGCAGGACATCGTCTCCGGACGCTGCAGTGCCGTTCTCACAGCGCCTGCAGGAGCATTGCTTTCTCAGTGGGCATCATCACGAAACACTTCCTGACAGGCTCCGTGACACTTCCTGCCCCGAGCCCGGACTCGGCATGCAGCAGTGACATTGCCCAGAAGGCACAAATGTCAACAGCCCTCTCTAGGCTGCTTCATGACACATTGGGGGCACAGATTAGTGACTCCATAGTACAACTTTTTATGAATTACACTGCACATCTCTGAAATGCCACCGCTCTTTGTGCGCCTACCACCACTGCCACAGTGTTTGCTAGTACAATTAAAGAAGGCTCCTGCAAGGTTGCATGATAAATGCTTTTGTCCAGCTAGACAGAACAATCCATCCAAATCACAGCCAAGTCCTGAGATGTTTTGTTTAAAGGCTATCCAGCAAGCTCTGCTGCTGCCAAGTGGCAGCAATTCTCCCTAGGAACTATACCACTCGCTCAGGGGGCAGTTCTTCCTTCTCTTGGCCCGTTTTGGCTTCAGTCTAGGAGTTCCCGTTCCTGGTTTCTTCTCCCTGACACTTGCCTTGGCTCAAGAACAAGTGGTTATTTGATTTGCTGTGTACTCCCAAGAAGTCAAGCTAGCCTTCGCTTCCTGATGTTTTTCAAGGAGTATCTCATCTTTTTGACATGTAGTTAGAGTGATCTGCTGCAAACATTCCTGCAGTTGGCTTGCCCCAGGGCCTCTCTCAAAACAGGCAAAAACGTGTTAACAGGTTTCCCTGCAGTGAACTTTATCAAAACAAATAATAGTTATATAAGACACAGTTTGCCATTACTTGAATAAAAGTGACATTTAACAACATAAAATGACATTTGAGGAGGAATGAATTTTGAAAACATTTTATGGAAAATAATTTTTGAAATTTCCATTTTTGATCAAGAACTTACAGAAAGAAGCTGAATCTGCCAGAAAGCACAGTCTGATGTCTCCAAACAGCGATAGCATTAAATGCCTGGGAGGACTGTATAAAGTCCTCCCAAACTGTGTAATCTGCTGTCTTTGGGAGAAAGGGAAGAAGAGCACGATCTTCTCCTAATACCTCTGCAGGCAATGATTACTTTATGCCCCATTGCATTCTAGCTCTTGTAGACTTCTAGTCTAACTAGTATACCTGAGGACTTTAAAAATTAATATTCATGGAACATACTCATCTTTTCTATTGCCCTTCACAATAAGGGCAAAGCCCATTAATAATCCACTCTTTACAAAGGTTTCTCCCAGGACCGCAGAGTTAGGAGAGCGAGCCCTCTTCCTGCCAGATCACAGCCAGCAGTGCCCTTGGGAACAGCAAATCAGTCAAGCAACTCAGAGCACATAAAGCACACATCTGACCCAACATCCTTTTCTGCTCTTTGGAAAGCCTAATGATCACCAACATTTGTCCTGGTGACAAATGCAATGAAAACCACACAGATTTTCTGTTGTAGCCATATCTGTGTCTCCATCCGCCCTTTTACCATTCCAGTAAGGAGCAGCAGTAACTCTTGGCTACAGATACAGTGGGAGATTACATGGAAAACTCACACTGTCCAAATGCATGAGTAAGCAAACAATCAAACTTTATAATTTAGCTTGTGAGCTAAATCTCTATATGTGTACTCTTTGAAAGTGACATCACAGCTCTAACTTGTACCAATTTTTCCTTAGGACAATAATACCCTGAGAAATTCAAAGCTGAGTTTTCAGCTAGTACATACTAACTTACATTTTTAGGTCAGTTAAGTTTTCTAAACTCACCCTTCTCCCTTCATAAATTTTGAAAAAGAAAACATTTAATAATATTTCAACTTTCTAGCAATAAGCTGTACTGTAGATCTCAAAGGGGTTTTTTTTTTTTTTTTTTTTAAACATTGAAGTTTGCTAACTCGACCCAAGAGGCTCCTCCTCCTCTTAGGCCCCCTTTTAGCTATTGCTAAAGAACCTCAGTTCCCACAGACTTCAGACATACAAACCGACTGATCCTATCTTGCAGGAAATAACTTTAAAAGTACATACATCATAGTAAGATATTGCCCTCTTTTCAGCAGAGGCCATGCTAAATTTCCCAAGTGTAGCTGCCAGAACTAACAAGCACATAAGCAACTTATTTTGTCTAATGCCACACGCCTGGCTTGTTGTTCCCTGTATGCACCCTGTGGAGAAGTTAGGCAACAGAGGTGAAGCCTTGGAGTAATATGCAAAAGATTAAGGGAACGTGACGGAAGGGTTGCAGGTTGGAGCCAGGCAGCTAGTTAGAGCACACAGCTGCAGCTATGGGAAACCTGCTCCCGTCTTCTGCAGGGAGTTTTCTCTCACACCATTGACGCAGGATTTCCAGCATCCCTCTGAGTTGCTTCTAGCTCAGCAGCGATGCTGAGAATGATCTGGTCGAGCAGTCCACAGATGTGCCCTTGCAGCGTATGATACAGCTGGATCTGAGCAGCCTTTGCTCAGCTTGATTGCAGCACAGTGACAGGAGAGGTCTAACTTCATCACCAGATCCAGGCACATCTAAGCCTTGCGCAGGAGCATCTACAACACAGAAAAGGACTCCCCTTTCCTAAGCACTGTGCAAAGACTTTCAAATAAACAGGTGCTGGAACTGCTGGCGAGATCCTGCATTTTATCATCTGACTGAACCTCAGCTGGAACACGCATCAGCCCTGTATTAATGAAGAGTTTTGTTTTCAGGAAATCACAAACTCAGAAGTACATGAACAGGACAGACGCTTCACAGATATTGTTTGAAAATCTCCTTGTTTCGTGACTTGTATTGCCAGAGTCACAATAAATGAATCTTTTAACCTACCTGCTCCTGCCAGCACTAACAGCTTGTTGAAAACATACTGAAAGTAATGAAAGGCACCTACAGGCTTCAAGGGCATCAGTCAGCACTTGAAAAATTTCTTGTGTTCAAGTCGCCACAACCCGTCCAGTGTGTAATGCTGCTTCCAACAGAGCAAGCAATCATTTGTCACAGGCCTTAAAGCAGTAGTTACTGCTCAGAGATACAGAGACATGATCACCTCAAACTACACATTTAACACACAGTTGAAGAAAAGAGGTCTGCAAAGCTCCTCACAAAATCCGAAAGTGAAAATAAAGCTGGCAAAGACAGACAGTATGACATTATGCACATGGGCATCTATAAAGTATATAACCCAAATGTGTTCAGAACAAGGGAGCTATTCCAATCTTGCTGTCCTCTTCTGACAAATAATAATTACAGCGACTTTCTTGAAAAAAATGTAACAAGCAGCAGGGGCCTCACAATTTACCTACTTCCTTCAGGCAACAGTTTTGCCTACAGATCTCAGTAATAAAATAGACTTGGATTTCACATCTAAGAAAAGTGTTATATGTAAAATGTTGGGAACTAGAATATGATTTTGTAGTGGCATTTAATATCCCTTTGTCATGCGAGGATAGTACGTGCTCATGCATACACCTATTCCTTTTTCTGACTGCTCAGAAATGCCTTTTATGCTGAGAATATGCCCATTTAGAAAGGCTGCATTTTCAGATTCCACATCTGGGTGTATCGCATGAGGTTAGCTGACAATCACAGCACTACCGAGCAGAAGGCAAAGAATTTCTATACACCAAAGTGATAGACCTTTACTCACTTGATTTCACTCATTTCTCACAGTATAATCTTTCCTCCTGCATATCTGCCCATCAAGAGCACTGAACCACCCCTCGAGTCTAGAAAAAACAGGCAGCCTTCAGATTGCTTCTAACCTTGCTCTGCTGTTGGCCAACACAAGCTTGCAGATGTAAACGTAACCCAGGCTACCCCTCGCTTCCACCTTAGGTGGTGCTTTTCTCTCTCCTTCGTCATACCCTCAGGGAATCTACCAAAAGCTTTTGTGGCGTAATCCAGTCTGAGGTTTTATTCATTCATACTGCAAAACAGTAGTCTAAACACAATATCTATTTTGTTAATCCTTAAAAGCCCAAGCACAATACATCGCTGCAGCTATCCCAGCTCCAGAACCATCTGACAGTTCAGTACTTTTTCTTCAGTCCATTTCACCAGCAAGTCAGCTCCGGATTCTGCCCCTGAGAATGGCCTCGTCTTTCTCCAAGCCTGGTTTGCAGACAAGCCATCTAGTCGTTCCCCTGGGCTACCTCTCTCCTTTCCGGCTTTCAACTTGCCTCTTCGCTGATCCTCTGGCTCCCAGACCCCTATAGCACTACGATTACAACTCCGTGGCCTAGAAGACATCCATAGGCAAAGCATTCTGCTGGTGTCTCCCTAGATTTAATTTCTTCCAGCACTTGAATGCTCACAGACAAGCTCCTCTCTGGTTCTTCATCTTCCCAAGGAAACTTCTGCAATTTGCTCTCAAGAACCTCTCTCAGAGCCCAGGTAACTGCCTCTTCCATGGAACTGCTAGACACCTTCAGATCATCTTTCCTAGACCTTCCGCCTCTAAGCCCAGCCCATCGGACCATCAAATTTGGTACAGGCAGCAGCAGCCCCACCACACAACGCTCGGGACCAGCCGCGCTCTCTGACACCACTGTTCTTACGACAGGCAGCCAGGACAGGAGGAGGGCTGCTGCGACCCTGCGAGCCTTTACCAGCCTGAGGCCCCTCAGTCAGATTCAAACAGCAAGGGCCAGACTTCCTCAGCTTGGTCCAGCTCCCTTCAGCCATCAGCTTGCAGAGGACAGAGGGGCTCATCATCTCAAAAGACACTGGATTTCCAAATCCAGTTCAGGAACCAAAGCAAAAACACACTGTTCACTTTACAGTTTCTCATTTTAGCAATTTGACAGTTACAGAACATACTAGAGCCTCCCAGATTAAAAAGAAAAGTACACTTTTTTTTTCCTGTTCTGGAGAACTAGATGTAACATTTGGGCTCAATAACACCAATGGCTACAGTCTTGGTATTTTCATTCACACAGCTTCCCTCCTCTACCCCCACATACACACACACAGCATTTCTTTAGTGCTCACTGTTGTCAGATTTTCACTTTCAGGCTGATATTCTCAGGACCAGTCATTACCAGAAAGTAACCAGTTACAGAAAATTTAACAACTGAGGCCTTCCTGAGAGTGAAAAGAATGAAAAAAAATATATAAACACCCCCCTTATAAAGAAACAGTCTTGACAATTCTAGTGATGAAATAGCTGGGGGTGAAAAAGAAGATTTGGCAGGGAAACAGCTTCAACTGAAGCGTTTTAATGTAACTAAATTATCAGCCCTTGAAAAAGGGTAATTGCACATATACAGCCATTTATCAGAACCAACTGCCAGATGTTTGGCAAGAAGCCAGCACGTGTATAGCCCTAATTTAGCTATTTGCATATTAAAAAGAAAATCATTGGAGGATTGAACAGTAAATGGGAACAGTCTATCCCCGTTCAGAGCACTGTGTGCTGCTAAGCGACTGGAGGAGCCCAGCCTTATCCAGACCATCAACCCAGCAGAGTGCTTAAGCAGGTGCTTATGGTTAAGCATGGTAATAGCCCACTAACTTCAAATAGAATTAATATTTGTAGGTAAGTCTTTATGGATTAAAAGCTATACACAGGCATTAACCAGTGCAGCTGAAATTTTGATCTGTGAATCTTTTCAGGAATACATACACAGTGTTTTGCAGGCAGATATGAACATGTCCATGCTCCAAGAGGCCGGGCAGAACTGTTCAAAAAAACCAAGCCTAATCAAAGAGCCGTGTCTATGATCATGGCCACAGTACCACGGCTTCCTGCTTCCTAGCTGCTTCAGAGAACAGACAGGAGAACTCAGTATAAAGCACAGACACAGCTGACTTCTATCTACAAAAGACCACATAAACATACCTTTTGTTGTCCCAGTTGTAAGATGGGAATCAGGAAAAATAGTTACTACAGTTAACCTAAACAACAATTTGAAAATGCATTTTCTGTAAAGCAATGTGTTTCTATTGTTTTATATTAATTTTGGTTATAATGCAGAGCAGAGATCAAGTCATTGTTATAAGATGCTGCAAACACTCCTACACATGTCAGCTTTTAGAACAGTGCTGGTGTCATCTATACAAACTTACCTTCCTAGCTCTTCCCCAATTTCGTAAACGTCCTCCACCTTCTGTTGCTTGAACAAAGCCATATTTGGACTCTTCATTGATGCACAAAGATGATGCAACTAGAATAGTAAGAAAGAATGACACTCGTCATGACCTTCCAACAGACAAAGAATCAGTAAAACGTTTCTGATGTAATCACTTTGGCTCCATTGCAGCTCATTCATGGCCAAAGCTACCACTGACCAAAGCAGATATGGAGTTAATTCAGTAGTCTCAGCTGAACAGCGATGGTCGAAATCTGGAAAAAGGCGTGTGCCTCTAACTGCAGAGGGCTCTTGCTCCTCACCAAAGCACCTGGGCACATAATTAACCAGAAGCGCAGAATATACCTTTAAGCCTAAAAGTAAGGCATACGGTTTAACAGAGGCTTGGGAACCTAAAGCATCTGCACTACACCAAAAAGAGAGCTACCATGAGAATCAGCATTACAGACTGCTTCATCAGAGCGTCAGCAGGCAGACCAAGAAGCCAGAAGACCACAATGCAGAACTTCCTCTTTCTCACTTCAGGCTCTGTTTATGAAACACAGTGGTGAGACTGCAAAAGGAAGCTTGGACTACTGCTGCAAAAAAAGCATTGAGATGCTATCTCCAGGGTTTTCAGTGCAACATCTTTCATCACCTCTAGACATTTCAGATGAGAAAAACAGCAGCAGCATTTATTTATTGCACGTATTACTCTGTTTAATGGTGACATTTGCTTTCTGAGCATAATCATTGAAGGTGATGAAGTCCGTGAGGTATGGAGGGACAAGCCTCATTTGGGTGCGTTTTGGAATCAGGGAGCGTCTTACACTGGTCCATAGTGACCACCACCAACTGAATGCGTCTTGAAGAGTGCTTTCTCCACAAAGCAGGTTATCCTATAAAATGGAGAGCCTCACAAGATTTGCAAAACAGAGAATGAGGTGGCTGGGGAAAGGGAGAGAGAACTTGCTTTTCCTACCAGAGTCAGTGGATTCAATCCTAGAGACGCTCTGGCAGCAAGGATCATTCCTGGCTCCCAAAATGATGAGGCAGAGAGAGACTGAGAAAGAATTCACCATGACATACACTTGTTCTCACATGTACTGTGCTTCCTGAATACTCATATACTACAGTGATATAGAAAGGAAGAAACTGTCAGGAATAACAGCAGCCTGGTCCCAGATTTAGACTGCTGACAGAAGACATAATGGAAATGAAGACTCCTTCAATGAGGACCATCTAGCAAAATCCAGTGGATGAAACTCCTTTTAGAGACTGCCATTGTGGCAGAAAAATTCAGGACTGAAATATGAGCTGAGTTACATGAAAAAACGATTTTTTTTTTAATTTATGCCCAAGTGTAACACCCCCTATACCAATGATCATCAACTCAGTTTTCCACTCAATATTTTCTTCCAGTTTTGGGCAGCTGGTCCAGAAACTAATCAGAGACATTATTCATTGAGATACACCCACACAGCAACATGCGTTATGCTGACAGAGTGCATTTTAACACAATAACCTGCCGACCAGTTTGCAACACGTTTGGCGTTTCCTGTGCGGATACACACTAGAATTATCCCCAGTGGCCCAAACAACAGCCACTCCTGTAGATCAGAATGTGTAAAGTTAAGTAGCTATAAGGCCTCTAACACCATAATAAAACCTAACTACATTGAGCCATATAGTTACTCCCATGCACCATGTACCTCAGGGCTACAAGCAGCATTTCCACATTTCTCAGTGTGATGCTTATTTCCTTATGAATCTCAGTCCCAACGGCCGCTTGCTGCAGACACTGGAGATTTCCAAATTCTGTATCTCTAGAGAGCTCCTGCAAGTTTTTAAATAGCAGCCTTCGACTTCTGACTTTGACACACCGGGGAAGTATATTTTACTAGCAAACAAAGCTCTATTTTGATCCTTTAGAAACAAGCTCAATTTAAACGTCGCAAGAAGATCCAGTTCTTTTGATAAATCACCAGACTTCTTATAAAACAGGATGAAGTACCAAAGAGCAATTGCGGGGCTTCTGCCAAGTTGAAATTCATGTACTTTTAAAGATTTTTCCATTCTCTAACATAACCATAAACCATAAGCAGCAAATAAATTGTACAAATCTAATTGACTTGTCAAAATGCACCCTGCTTTTGTCATTGTACTCACTTCAGAAAACAGACTTGCTGATTTATTTTCCTCCTTCCCCCCCCCTTTTTTTTTTAAAATCATTGGCTTCTAACACATGGGAGACACATGTTGCCTATCAATGCAACTTCTTTCCAAATATGTTCCTTCCATTGCTGCAAAGAAAGATAAACAGTTTCCTAGCTCTTCTATATACAATTTTTGAACAGCCTGTGTTAGCAAAACCTACACATTGGGACAAAAATGATTGGACTACCTCATCTCAAGCTGAAAGTCTACTGCATCAGCACTCAGTCCGGTACAAGTTGGAAATAACATTCATTCTTTCAAAAAGCAGTAGCAATGAGTGAAGCGGTATCAACAAAAAAAATCAAATGTCCCTCTGTTAAGCATTCAACACCAGTTATGCAATACAAGATGAAAAGCAGTGCCTGCTTCCATCTTCTAGTGACCTAATTTAGTGTCATTTAGTTATGGCTCTCACCATACACTTAACATCTCTTTGCAGCGCATCCTTTTGGATTGCCATTTCCAAAGCACAAGCAGATAAGAGGGACTTTGGACCATTCATTTCCCTTTGTGACGTACTTATAAGATGGGGAGCTTCTGGTCCATGATGCAGATCCAGCCCACACGCTGCACTCCTCTCAAGACGGGAAAGGTACAGGGCAGACGAATCATTCTGGCAAGCCCTCTTCCTCCCCAAGGGACCCAGAGCCCCACTCCTGTCAGATGATGGGAAGTATTTGAGCTATACATCCAAAACCGTGTCCCCTCCTACATGAAGGGTGTGCACCTGTACACCTCTCATGGGATAGGATGCCTGCTGTGACAGATGCATGTCATCACGTCACATCATATGACTAAAATATATCTATTCCTGTCACACGTCAGGAGAAGTTACCATTTTCAGTGCATGACAGACACTTCCAGTCACCTCACCGAGGAGAGGTAGGTACAACATGCCTCTAGTAGGAGCCTTCAGGCCTTCAGTGGCATCTACCCAGTCCTCACCTGAGGTCTCCACAGCAGCTGCCTGGCCGGACGTGATGGTTCTGTTAAAGGCTCTGTGAGGCTTTAGCAAAGGGCCTATTGCATTTTCATGAACAAATCTGTCCAAATCCCAGGCTCGAAACTTTGCAATGGAGACAAATTTGTTTCCCTGTCCCTCCTTTGACTGTGTTCTAACCATGATCTCTCTCATCCAGCTTTCTAAGGAAAAAGATGGAAACTGCACAGGTTGTGACGTTCAAGACTGGACTAACCGTAGCAGTATAAGAGCACACTGTAGGAACAAACGCTCGCATTGTTGAGGCTGGACTAGACACATGACAGTGGTTTTTGTCCCTTCCAATTTACATCTCCATGCTTTGCCAGATATGTTCTAGATGATCCTTACTTTTCCCATATTTTCAGAGTTTTGCAAGATGGAGCTGGTAACTGTTCAGCTACTTTGTTCATTATTTCCCCTTCCCCGAGCCATATTCATACCTGGGATAAAAATGTCTCTTTTCCTCTCAATGAAAATAAACAACTCAAACTCTGCTTTGTAAGCAAATTGTTGTATCCCTCAATCAATCTTTCATAACCTCAAAAAAAGCTCACTGACCAGCTCTGGTCAGGGCTTGCAACTACTGGCAATAAATGCTTTAGTAACATTTACAAGAATTAGGACATCTCTGAGCTTCTGGCACTGTACTAAATTGATATAATTTTGTTTGCAGTTGTTCAGAGCAGGATTTTCCAAAGTGTTGGTGCAGACCTAGCTCAACACCTGCAGTCTTCAGAAAAAGCAAACTAAGGACAATGCCAAGCCTTTCTGAAAGCCCAAAACCTTGCGCTCATGCTGATTTGAAAAATTAAGCTCGGAGCCCACGTAAAAGTCAAATAAAGGGAAAATGCCCACACATTAAGAGACACTGCTGAGACTTGCCCAAAGACTATAATTCCCTCAAACTGACTACTCCCTTCATCAGAATTCAAGGTACATGGCTATAAATAACATTAATGCAAACACACCTAACAAAACCATTGTCCTAAGAGAGAAGGAGATTGTCATTCAGAGGGGCAAGTTAAAAAACAATTTGAGAATGGGGAACCCGCCCAAGATCTCTGGGAATACAGCCAGTTTGCGCTGCATTGACAAGTCTACTCATCTCCCAGCATCCTCCAAAGAACATGCCTATTTCTGCAGATTCATAGAATCCACGCAATATTTTCTCAAAAATAACCAGACTCGCCCCCCCAAGACCTTTTGCTGATCTTTTAACACTTTGTCCACAAAAGTCTAATGAGAAAGCCTACCCACGACACTGAGGAGCCGTTCAGGCAATCTAAGCCTAGAGCCTTGCTTTTGAAGACAAAACACAAACTGCTCCAAAGCGTTCAGACCCTCCAGTCATACCTCTGCTGTGCTGGTGTTTCCCGTGTCTGTCACTCCATGTTATCTTATACTGCCTTCCACTCTCGTTACTTCTGCAGATATTTCTTCCTGGCTGTCACCCAGCAGCCACTGTAGCAGATGCCCAAAATAGATCACATACTTGATGATCCAAGACAATTGTCATTAGCAAATACACAGCATAAGGGGATAAGATAATAAAAGATGACCTTCACACTGTTAAAATTCAACTGAAATGAAAATGCCGTTCACAGACATAAACACAATGCTCCCCAGATATTATATACTGGTCTTAGGAAACCAAAATTACTTCACTTTGAAAGATTTGAACTGCAATGTTTTTGTTGGACTCCATTTGCAAGTACGGAGCACAGTTATTCCAAAACATAATTATATCAAAGGAAGAATGAGAGCTTTAATTTTTTTTCTTTAATCAGATGACGATTTCCCTAAGCTGATCAGTGAAAGCAGACTGAATTAGAGATTTGACTCATTCAGAAAAACAAGCTGCATATTCATGATCTGAGAAAATAGTAACGATCAACTTTATTTTTTTGATACACCGTTTTTATGTTAACACTTCTGGGGCATGTAACCAAACAGTATTCCAATACAATGATTTAGGACCACTCCAATCACATAAGGTCTGCACCAGAAATCATTAAAGCAGGAAGATAGGGGGAATCAGCTTCAGCGACTGTTGGATCAGACTAGAACTTTAAAATCAAAATAGTTATTGATATTAGAAAGGCTTTTACAGCAAGCTAGAAGTTACACAGCTTCCTCAACAGCTACCAGGGCCCCATAGCAAGCTTGGGAGAGGACGTAACCCTCTGAGTTCTCTCAAAAAACACCCCAAGTGGGACCATCTCTTCTATCTCAGTCTCTTTGCTCTAGGATTCCTAGTGTTGAGTATTTTAATATGAAGGTCAGCATATTCATACTGATCTTATTCGTGCTACTTACTGTTTTCATAAAGCTACTTCACAGTATAGTTCCATCTTTTGGCTCCCATATCCGAATCCCCTTTACCTAACATCCCAAAGATCCTGAGGTGGCAAAGTATCACTAATCTCATGCAAATGATTTACCTACAGCCAAGTGACGAAGCTGTAGCAAAACCAGAAACTGATCACTGAACTCCCAGATTCCAGTTTTAGGCACTAGAAACATTTCCTGCCTAATCACTTCATGTTCCTAAATTTTATCATACCATAAATCAGACCTTATCTGCCCTAAGAAATCTGTATTTCCCAGTGTGATTTAAGGCATGAATTTAAACAGACATATTTATAGCAGTACAAACCCCAGATGTAAGCGTTCTTATTCCATTACAGAAGTGCCTTTCCCAGCGCAGCTTGTGCCGTGTGGAAAGAAAATTAATCTAAGAAATCCACTCTTTGGAAGAGGGTGACAGAATCCACCCTAAAGGGAGCAGAAGGAAGAAAGTTAAGATTTCTCTCTTTTAGAAAAGGTTTCCCTATGTAGTTATTAGTCTGTCATCATCAAATTACTTGATGAGCAATAACCAGTCTGCACACGTTGAATCCATGATAAACGTCCACCCACCACTGAATGACACAAGGATTATAGAAATTAGAGTTGTGAACAAAACTGTTGGATCGTTTACCTTGTCACCAGCTCTGGGTATTTTTTCCTTAGTGTATCTTCTCTAGCTGTTTGGCCAACCAGTTTCAAGTGACTGAGGTAACAGCTGAATAATCTGACTTTCCCAAGTAAACCTGACGCGAGATGAATCGCTGAACTCTGCCAGACTCAGCAGCATTCCCTTGGGCATGCTTTTATGGTACAAAGCAATAGCTATACTAAAGCAAAAAGCAAAACGCACCTCAGAACTGACCAAAGTGATATAACTTCCCTTATGGACTGCTTTTTAATATAGAAAAACAGCTACAACTTGGAATCAAATCTTGCCCGTTTCAGATTAATCATTTGAAAGAAAAGGAAACAAATTGAAACAACTTTGCCTTCTACTTCTAGTGCTTTAGCCTAAAGCTAGGGGGAACTTACAAGCATTAACGTGCCCTTTTGCCCTTCTCATCCCCACTGATCTTTTCCTCTTCTTTTATTTTTGATCCTAGAAAAGACTAACAATTCCAACAGCAAAAAAGCAAGTAGTTTTTACCCTCTGCTTGCAAAAAAAACCCAAAAAAACAAAAAACCCAAAGCACAGTTAAAAAGCTATATTAATTCTAGCAAAACCTTATTTTCACATGAGATTTTTCCTGTCAGAAGACGACAGCAGGTTAAAGGTTCTTCTGTCAGCAGACCGAGGCAGCTGTTACCTGGCCGTCCGTAAGCGGCACCAAACACACCGGACCCCTCGGGAACCCGGTTTAGCCCCGCAGCGACCACCCCGCGCCCGAGCCGCACCAGCCGCACCGGCCCCGCCGGCGGCTCCGGCCCCGGGGGCAGCTCGCTGCCGGCCGCCCCCGCCGCAACCGCCGCGGCTGCCGCGTGCTCGGGCCCGAGCTGGGCGCCGGGGGGGCCCGAAGCCCCGGCGCGGCCGCCGCCAGCCCGTCCCGAGGAGCCTCCGCCGCTCACCGCCGCGACGAGCAGCACCGCCGCCCGCCGCCGGGCATCCGCGGGGCTCTGCACGGGCGGATCGCTGGAAGCTGGAAGCTCGCTGGATCCGCGGGGCTCTGCACGGGCGGATCGCTGGAAGCTCGCTGGCGCCTCAGCAGCGGGTCGGCGCCCAGCCCCCCCCCCCGCCCCGCGCCCCTCGCTCGCCGCCGCCGCGCGTCGCACCTGCGGTCTCGGCTGCCGCCGGCCCGAGGCCCCTCCGCACGGCGCAGGTGTCCAAACACCCGCCGGCCCCGGCCCCGACCCCGGCGGCTGCGGCCGCCCTTCCCTCCCTCCCTCCCTCCCTCCCGCCGGCTGGCGGCGCGGCGGCCCCGCAGCCCGGGCCACCGCCACGGGCGCCGGCCGCGAAGCGAAGCGGCGAGGAAAGGCGGGGAGCGCGCGGGGAGCGGGCGTCGCGCAGGGGGCCCCGCACGGCCCCGCCGCCGCCGCCGCCGCCACTCACCGCCGGCTCCGCGGGCTCCCGGGGCGCTGCCGCGCCGGCTGGAGGCGGCGGCGGCCCCAGGCGCTGCTCGCCGCCGCCCGCCCCCCGCCGCCGCCGCCGCCCGGCCCGGCCCGGGCGTGCGCGGGGAGGGGCCGCCGCTCCGCCCCGCTCCGCGCCCCCTCGCGGCCCCGGCTGCCCCGCACTGCTGCCCCGCACTGCTGCCCCGCGCCCGCGGAGGCACCGCCGCGGGACAAGGCATCTCCCCCCCCCCCCCTTTTGGGGTAACATCTAGAACACACCTCGTCCCAATTTCAACAGCAGTCAGAACAATCCAAACTACCTCTTTACCCCCGAAACCGAGAGGGCCAGTACCCCCAGACACACGCCGGCCTCGCTTGCTTCCTCAGCTGTGCTTCGTTCCAGCAGCCAAGCGGAGCCGCCCTGCAAGGAGAACACAGCTCCATCGAGGGCCCGGGGCAACGAAGCGACTGCCTTACGTGGCTTAATCAAGACCATGGCGATATTAAGGCTTTCTCCTTCTGGGCATCCCGCAGGGCAAACAACCCTCCCGCCTCACCTCAACCCCCAAGCGGCAGCACTACATACCCACGCTGGAGCTGCGGGACCAGCCTGGTGTTACAGAGCGCTCCAGGCGGACACAGCTCTCCCGGCCAAGGAAGGGAGCATTTCAGACACAGGACTTGGCTTCTTCTGCTTTAGTAGAGTCACACTGTAGGAAAGCCCTACTGAAGAAACAAGGCTGATTAATGAATTCATTAGAGACACCTCATTTGCATTATCCTTTACAGAAATGCCCATTTTGTTTATTCTGTATTCCACACAGGTCTATAGTGGGTGGTCTGAAACCTAGTATTACCCAAGGAAATGTCCTGTTTCAGGAAACCACCATCATGAAAAAGGGGCACAGGTTTTCAGTCCCCAGTGCTGATCTCAGAGTGCAGTAATGTTTACTACCATAGCAAACATTTGCAATACTGTTTTTCAGGTTGCCCTAGACTGTGCCCTGGAGCAGCTACCAGCAATTCCAAGTTCTTCGTTAGTTTACTCTCCTGTCTTAAAGACATCCTCAAAACCTGTAAAACTAGATTTTCTCCAACTTTATTTGGCAGACAGTAATTGCAATAAATACTGTTTGGTCTTCTTAAATTTCTTCAGGGCAAGTTAATAGCCAGCATTTGTTAATGAGGAATGATGTGGGATTGTTCACACCTTAGAAATGGCATATAAATACCAGGCTGCCTTCCCTTCCAGTTCTGTATATGGTTAAGATAAAGCAGAGCTATGGCAAACTATCATACTTAAATAGGCAGGCTGTTTCCATTGCAAAAATTTGCACAGGTACAACAAATTTCAAAAATTTTATGCTGGGCAAGAGCCTAAAGGCAGTGCTTTTTATTATCATAGTTGAAAATAATCTTGCTCCAAGCCAACAGGACTGAACTGTGCCCTGCTAGCCTGCCCCAGGAGTGGTGTTTACAGCCCGAGTCCCACCCAGCTCTCCCAAGTCAGAGGAAAGTGGCTGCAGCTGACATTGCAGAGGGTGGAGGGCAGGAAATGGGAGCAATACTAAAGGTTTCAAAAGGCCAGTGCAAGAATTCAGAACTCTTTCAAAGGGAAATAAAAGAGACTTCATTCTTCACCTTTACTGCTACAATATCATATGATCATATGACACCATGCCAACGCTCTACTAAATTATCAGAGAAAAATACACACAAGGCAGGCCACCTCTTGTGTTTGCGCCTAGCGACAGCTGGGGGGACAAAGCAGCATGGCTTGTCCTGACAGACCACAACCACTTTTCAAATCAGGACAGCTCACTACACTGAGTGACCCTGCTTTGAGTTTAATTTCTGCTGGCTCACCCTACAAGGTCTCCAGAAAAAAGGGTAGACTGAATCTTATTCCTGATGCCTGTCTGTAAGCCAAAATATAGGTTCTACCTAAATAAGAGAAATTGCTCTTACATGATTAAGCCATTTAGAGACCCTTAAAACATTAAGGATCAGACTTGTCATGTTACTAGAACTATATCCACTGTTTCATGACTTACGGATTGTATAAAAGAGTAATTGTAACATCTTTGGCAATCAGGGCAAAACCTTTATGTGCATACAGGACACAAATAGGAAGGAAAACTTGAGTAGCTTTCAAAGCAGGCAGGGCAGCACAAGCCACCTGGTAAGTCACTGAACTCTGAAGGCAAACACTGCAGTGTCTGCTAGCCACACTAGTAACAGTCTGCTTTAGGAAGTGATAAAGGAGGAAGCACATACCTTACCTTCCGAAGGGAAGTCTCAGGCTTAAATACTTACTAGGAGAATACCACCTGCATTTACAGAAACAGCCAAATCACCTATTTCAGTTTAATCACCAATCATGGTGCCTGAAGACATCACTAAGAGTCAGTTCATCAGTTCAAACCTGAAGTCTTACAGGCAGCTCACTGTACAGTGATCTAATTGTTTCATTCACACAAAAACCACATCGTACTTAAAACATAGGCAGGATGTAGTCAAAATTAGGAAATACCTGAACTAAGGCTACTAAACACATCTTAATTACCCCAAGTTTATATACAAAGTTACCTTTTCACTTCTCTGCAGTACCCCAGACTCACTACGGGCAGAGAACAGACAGTCTGCATATTAAATAACTATTTGGTTTTTGTGTCATGTTCAGTGTGTAGTCCTGAGGTCTGCTTTTTAATCTAATCCTGCTCTGAAAGGCTAGTGGTTTTGACAGGGCAGAGCTGCCCTTCAATCAGATGTGTAACTGCATCGAAGCACAGCTTCTGCAGCATAGTATCATGATGAAATACACCACTAACTTCCTTTGGATTGAATCCTTCTTTGGGGGGGGGGGGGGGAAAAGACCTCCAAGGCAGTACACCCTTCCTTTGCATTATCTGAGTGAATATACTTCATGGCCTTCATTTGTGGGAATTCCTAAAGCCTCAACGCTACTTAGATTCTGCTTCCAATGAGAGCAAGGAGCTGCACGTATGGAAGCTATGTTTAGCACTTCTGAAAATCCCCCAGAGTGAACACCTGATGTACAGTACCAGCACCAGTAGACTTGTGTGGTCTCTACGCCTCTCCCGGGCACTCAAAATGGGGAACGAGACCCTGTGGATGCTTGGCTTCACTTCAGAGTAGGTGAGCTGCTTACTGTTTTTCTAAGTTAATGCATTCTTAGGGATAAGGTATCCCTAAGAATGATCAACATACATGATCAGCTATATCCATCAGCCATACTTATACACATCCTTGATGCAACTTCATTGAGAACAGATCTCTGGAGCTTAACAGTCCCAAGGAGGAAATAGGAGCCTCAGCTGTTAACTATTAAGGCCCCAGCAGCTGTTAGGGCAACACAACCTAAATATGTCAAGTGTCCAAGGGAGGACATTGCTCCCCATGCACCGTCTCCAGAACTTTTCTGTTTATTCCTAAGACTTATATTTTTCAGTATACAGGACAAGAGGTTTTTAGGCCATACAAAGTCTTGTTCTGCCTTAATTGCTCTTTATCCTATTTTGTGACTCCTTTAAAAAGTTTTCCAACTGTGCCAATATCTACACTTGTCCTCTAGCTCTGCTACAGGATGGCAAGCTGTTAAGAGCTGTGCACTATTCACCTCAGAGATCTGTTTGGACATACAATTATAAGTAATCTTATTACTCTTACTTCCTCACAAACATTTAGCTGTCAAGTTTGTATCTGAAGTAGTTAGGTACTTGATAGCCTCATTAAGAGCATCAAGCTAATTCAAGATATCAGGTAAATAGATAGGTTTAAGAAGTCTGTTCCCTGTGAATGCTCATGAATATTTTATCTCCCCTTCCCCCCCCCCCCCCCCAAGAAACTAAGGACACCAATTATAAGTATACCCAGTCAGCATCACCTGCACGCAACATGTCTATAGTCCGCATCTTCAAGCTTCAAAACCAAATTTGCGTATTTGTTCCTCTATAGAAACTCTCAAATCACATCAGACAATCACCAACTTTACTAATGGTTTTTGTTTCGATGGCACCTGCAGTTATTTCCATCTGTTATAAAAAAAGAAGAATCAGAGCAAGTTGTAATGCAAAGTAATAAACAATTTATTTTTCTTTACATCAGTCTTTAGCAAAACATTGGTTACATTTAGTGATTCAAATTTCTTGTACCGCATATTGCTGATTTATAACATGGCACTTAAGGAAAGATTCACTTAAACAGCCACACTTTTTCTTGAAATAAAGTGACTAATTTTCCATTTCTCAGTTAAGCATGACTAAACATACAACTTAATTTATCAGATTTAAGACCAGACATTTCATTCATTCATTCTTGATGTCTTAGGGAACAAAAGTCCTTCCCGTTCTGCTGAAATATCTTACCATGTTTACAAAGACTGGGAGAAGGGGAGAATCTCTCACAGAAGACACCTAAAAGGCAACAAAAATTCTTTCTACGGATTATATAGCTTGTAAAAAAAAAAGCAACAATACAATAACACTTGATGATAATACCACCTACAGACATGTACAGGTAAAGCTGGAATACTGTGCAGTTTTAATAGCTAAACATGTAGTGCACCAGATTTCTGACTGTAACAGAAGATTTTAAACAATAGATAGAAGCTTCACTGGAAAGCCACACACAGCTATGAGGATGGAGGAATATTCTGCAGGACGCAACTCAGTGGTTTGGTTTATGTAACATACACCGGGAGCCCTGCATAAGGAAATCTTTACACATGTGCATAATCTTAATGTTAAAAAAATAAAGCCTATAAGTGTTCATTACAATAGACAAAGCCATGAAACATTAAACAGTTTTCTGATCATCGATTTAAGGTCTGTATTCGCATGAACAAGTCAATTTCCTAATAAGTGACAAAAGTTAAACCCTCATGCATTGCTTTGAAAGTTTACCCCAAATGGGAATGCTCAGGATCTACGCAATTCAGCTTTGCAGACCAAGTCACACTGTATTTTTGTTTGGTTTCATCTGGTTTAAATACTGCCTGTGTATCTCACATTCTTAATAAGAGTTATTCTTCAAATTTGCCAGATGAAGCATCACTAGAAAACTAGCATTTGCCCAAAAACTTTTACAACAGCAAGGCAAACTTCCCCTGAAGTGGCTTCCTGCTATATTCATCTCAGTTGTTCTATGCAGACTTCTAGTGGTCAGAGGTAAGTCTTAGATGCCTGTTCAATTTTTTTGACCTTTTGATTAAGGCATCAGTAATGATGCTCAACAAAACAAAATCAGCTTGCTAGGAATGTGAGTAAAATACTATCAACTCATTTTACAACTGTAAGCTAACAAAATAGAGACATGATTTCCATAAGCTTCCTACTATTCATGTACTAGATTCACTTAGCATAAGAAACTTACTTTTACTGTACAACTGGGTAACAATATCTATAATGAATCACAGTAACAAATTTAGCCTTCAGTAAAATTGTAAAAAAAAAAGTCCTGTAATATTGTAAGTCATGTTTTGTCAGCTAGAGAACTTCCTGAACAGTTGCCTCAAGGTTAGTTTTATCTTCACACCCTGAAGACCTTAATGAATTCAGTATGAAAACATCTCCTAAGTTATAGGGTCAGTTCATAGTGAAGACTCAAAAAACCCAAGAATAATAGATTTGTAAGAACAGGGTAGGTACTTACTTCTGAATTATTCATCTTAACATTTCAACTGTTGCCACTGGAAGGAAGATCTTAAATGAAATCTCTTTCTAAGCTTAACACTTGAAAACAAGATGAAAACAAAAAAGGACTGAACATTACAGAATATTGTGATTTAGAGACCAGCTCTTTCAAAACAGACAGTATAACTAGAAAATTAGAAAAGCTGGTCCCATTTTTATATTCAAATACCAATTGTAAGTAAAAAAGGAATACAGTACATGCAATAATATGAAAAATCTACCTAATAAATTCAAGTATGCAACCAAGAGTAACTGGGAATAACACCCCCCTCCCCGCTTATAATAGATAAGGTAGACGAAGCAACACACAAATCTAGATCATACCATGCTTCCCTCACTAGCAAGGATTTGTTGGCTTATTTGAAATTGTTACACAGGAAAAGGCATACATTAGGTATCAAAAGAAGTTCTGTAAGTCACAATATTTGCCTCATTTCAATATTCCCCTTCCAGATAAACTGTCTTATGATATCCTTATTTAGAGAAGACTATAAACATTCTCAAAAAAAAAGTGCTGTGAAACAGAAGCAGGATTTCCCCCCCATTTAAGTTCTCCAAAGCAATTACATGCACATACTTGACAGAAATCCTATTTGTTCTCAGAACAAAAGAAAACAGATGTTGTAGAAGCTTCATGCACTTGACTATTCCCGATCATCAGTTTTCATTTTTGCCAATTAACAGCCCCAAGAAGTTGAGATTTGCTACCTAGTGTTTGAATGTTAGTTTTACCATGGTTCATCCAGAGACAGTGTCTAAATCAGACATTCTGAATGGCTCAAGAAAGAATATTGCAAGAGCCCAATCAGAGAATAGCCAGCAAAAAACCTCCTCGTCCTCAGAACTGTTTTTAAAAAGTGTAGCTATTAATGAAGTGAGAAAGAATAGCCTACAATCAGGTTTTCATAGTCAGAAACACTACAGCTAAATGTCCCAAGTGTTTCCTTACACTCCCTTGTAGCATGTGCATGCAACACTCACAGCAAAGATGAACACATTCAGAGAATATTGCGTTTTTTCCTCCGCAAAAGGATCTTAAGTTGTTGTGCATGTGCTGGGGCCTTTAGGCTTGAGTCACTGCTAAATATTTAAGAATCCTATCTCTACCACTATTGTACAATGGTTATACATCCATGCAAAAGTTACTATGTTTCTTTTTAAAAGATCAAGACTTCATCCTATTTGAAACCCTAGATAGGTAGAAGCCCTAAAAATAAAAAATGCCTTTAACAGATACACAACTAATTAGCTACTAAAACATGGTACTCCTGTGGCTAGTTCCATTCTCCATAATATCTGGGGTTTGGCTGCAGCTTTTTTCCCCCCGACTGCAATGTCTCAAAAAAAAAAAAAAAAAAAAAAGAATAGGGATAAAATTGACTGAACAGAATTTGACCTATAAATCCCTTTGTATTAACCAGAATTTTTAACACAGCTGCCCAAATAAGCATAAGTGATGTGTATCACTGTTCCAGTATACACTGAACACTCACATGACACATAGGTACTTGAACATACATACTTAAAGAATAGAACAAGTGTTCCGATCAATGATGCATTTCATGTTGCTTCAGGAAAAGAAAGGAATGCAAAAGTTCTTCTGGTGCTTCATTCCATGCTTTTCTAGTTGTGACCTAAAGAATGGCTAATTTGAGGACAACACGACAAAAGCCATTTATTGAACCAACATGAAAACGAAAAATGTCCTCCCACATTGTGCCTGTGCTACAAAAAGCATAATTATGTCAAAAAAAGCAGAACCTTGGCAATGAATGTGGCAGAGTCATGACCTCCTTACTACTGTTTCACATATAGGCACAAAGAGTGTGCTACAGGAAAACAACTGGCAATTCAGCTGTTTGACTAAACTGAGATATTCATTTAAGTGCTCTACATACAATTCAATGAACATAATTGTAAACAGAAGTGTTTGGCCTCCATACAAAGCAATATTTCTGAAAGTGCTGGGGTTTGGAAATCTGTCCTGCATATTTCCAAAAGCAATTAGTTTACATTCTGTTTGATAGGATTAATAAAGTGTATTGGAGGTTAACTCACTCAATGAACTTTGGTCATGATCCCAAAGAAAAGTTTAAGTTGAGTACTTTCAACTGTCCTCCTCATCATCACTAATAAGGTCTCTTTTTTCTATGCAGGTCTCTCGTTCACGTAGGAAATCCTCGCGAATGGCTTCAAGTTCGGTTAGTTCAAGACGCACTTTCTCCAGGTGATAGGTCCTCCTGTTCCTGATCTGACGTAATGGAAAAGGATTCAGGTCTCCAAAAGCGATAGCAGTCAGTTTCCTGGAGGATTATACAACATTAGAAGATGACAGACATTGGTGTCTTTTAAAGTCAGTTTTGAACTTCATCCACATTAATATTTATTGCACAGCTGACACTTCTCCAATTTCCTTCACATACCTGACATATCTCATATGAAGTTACCAAGATTTCAAGGAAGGTCTTTAGAGCACTCAGTTTTAAAAGTTACTTCAAGTGACAAAATGATCTCAAACTTTCACCAGTTTGCAAAGCCATCCTGAAATTCTACATAGTGCTATAGTGGTTAGAGCCTTGACAACACTGAACAGAAGATGCAAGCTTGACTGATCAGAGCTTCGTTGGCTAGGCAGAATATTTAGTGCATCCAATTATCTGATTATAGATCAGATATTTCACTTCCTTCACATAATTCACTGAAGCTCATTCAATACCAAGACAGTCAGCTTCTGGCTATCCAGGGTAATGAAGTGGTTCAACAGGCCAGATAAAGCCTGGGATAATACAAGTATAAACAAGGATAATACAGAACATGTATAAGCCAAACTTTATGATATAGTTAGAAAGGTCAGGGATTCTGCTGGTTGGAGCATAAATCTCTGAGCTAGTGACAGCTCAAGCTAGTCAGAGCACCCAGCAGAGACCATGAAAGCAGCCGTAGTCCTTCCAGTCAATGCAGTGTAATACTATCAACTATCACAGCAAGGCACTTACTACCTGATCTGCCTAACTCGGTCCAAAGACAGAGGTAACCATCTCCAAAAGTCAAGTGTAAGCCCAAGTGCTATACTTAAAGAGCAGCAGCAGCTATAATTCAGGGCTTTGGGACATAATACTCCTGTTTCTCTGCATTCAGGATATCAGCACTAGCTTACCAGAAACCAAGGTAGGCATGTCACTACTGTTGTTCTACACCCAAAACAAGATACTATGTACCTTCAAGTTCTCCTATTATCCTTAGTAACTTACCGTAGTTTTATTATCCAACTGAACCCAAATATTAACAAATTTGATTTGGACAACTTATTTTCTTTCAGGCTAGGCTCTCCCTAGGTTTATATTTTTGGGTAAACCAGAATTATTTCAAGTTATAAATAACCAGAATGTATTCCAACAGCTTCTCTACCTGTGCACAATCATGCTACAGAACAATCTTCATCTGTAGAAAAACCTAACTAGATATACAGGCTATAGCGTTCTACAACCCAAACTATAATTATGCACATTTGTGCAGACTTTTGTCCATTAGAAAACTTAAATCTAGAAATCGTGTAAAACAACTTTCTATCCAATTCAGATGTTCACAAATTTTGTAAAAAAATTTCTGCTGTTTTCCTGAACAAGACGACTTGTTGTCCATATCAGTAATAGATATCATTCTTCACACTTTTGCACTAAGTTTTGATGTTGTAAAACTTGTACAAAAACGGTGGAGAAAGAAACCAGATGGTTTGAATCGCACAAATCAGTTCTGGCAGGCAAATTTAGATCCGCTAGGTGGCACTACGCTACACAATGTCTTCCTTCTCTCTAACTTTTAAAGTTCAAAGCAAACAGGGATTTACAGACTAGCACAGAGTAAATTTGTATTGTAAACATCTTTGATGCACTGAATTCTGTCCTCACCTGAACTGTCACCATCTGGCAAAAGATGATACCTGATTAGTCGGGGGTGGTAGCGGTGGTGAAGAGCATTGTTAAATTTGTTAAAAACAAAATGAGATCTCTTCTAGCAAGCTTGCCCCCCCCAGCAATGGTAATCTTTAAAATAGGATAGTTCAGTATCAGAAGTTCAGACAGGAGACCTAATCACCATATGTTTTTACGTATTTGTAAAAGCAAAGAAAAGCCAAATCTGTAGCTCTAATGAAACGTCTAAAAACTAACATAAAATTCTGCTCAAATTAAGCAAGAACAGTTTTGTGGGTTTTTTTTTTTTTTTTGCAACTTTTAGTTTCTTGGAGTATGTCTGCGAAAATGAAAGTCACATTTAACAAAAAGCAAGTATAAGCTACATTCTTAAAGTATCCACAAATCTCAGATTAAAAAAAAAGTGGTGGCTTCATTCCTTTATTGCTTTAGTGTATTCTTTCCCCCAAACCAAGTACATACTTTCCTGTCCCTTCCAGATTTGGAATCGTAGTCAGCATTTATTTTGGTCACAAACAGCTGAGTACAACAACTGTTTAGCATTTTTCAAGGCGAAGGGGGAATGCTAAGACATAAAGCACCATGCTACCTCCCCGCCCCGAGCCTTCACAGAGGTTTCAGCAGGGGAAGCAGAAGCTGTTATCAACATTTTTACCCTTTAAATTGGGTGCAGAACATTATGCCAGCATCAATCCTAGCAACAGACTATAGACAGAATAGGGCCGTTCAGTTTTAACCTGTATCCAGCCAAAACTGAAACACGGAAAGTGAAAATAATAAATGGTTCTTGCAGCAGCAGCCAAAGTGTAAGCCTAAGTCCATATGGAATTTATTACGGTAAAAAACACCTCAGATTCCAGTATATATATAAATATCTGTGCAAAGTATATTTTCAGCCATTAGAACAACCCCAATATGGCTGTTCTTTTTAATCTTGATATGTTGCTCTACAGTCTTGTAATCAGGATAACACATTAAAACATTAGACCTTAATTTACATAAGCTGTACTTCCTATGCAAAGTACTGAGGAATAAAAGGGTATCTAACTTGAAATATCTGCTTCAAAGCAAGTTAAAAATCAAGGTCTATTTATGTGGTATTAGACTACACATTAGCAATTCATAAGATACCTAAATTCAGTGAGGGACAGCTAACATCTAGTACTTAAACTGGGGTTTGTTTTTGTTTTAAAGCATTTTATAACATAAGTTGTACCCCCACTATAGGGTGAGGCTTTCATCTATGGCTGGAATTCTGAAATGCTGTTACCATGATAAAACTGCTAAACAAGAGCAGCCCGGCAGAGTCACCATAACTGTTACTCAAAATTCACAGCTGTGCTTTATCAGTTCTGCTTTTGTTTCCTCTCATTTTTGTAGCATGAAACAGTCATTCAAACAGAGTTTAAAGAAGCTGCTAGGTAAAGTTGGACTGCTGATGAGAAATCTCAGGAATTACATTTTTATCTCTAGTTACTTAATATCTAAATTAATATCTAGATTAAAAAAGCAGACTACTGTCATACCCTACCACAAGTCTTTCAATTACATACAAGTTTGAGTTACCCACCTAGCATCAAGTATAGTGCGCGTGAAGTATCGAAGGTACTTGAATATGGACATCGAATCTTGCAATTTTAAGATTTCCTCTTCTTTGCATTTAAAAAGTGCCAGGGCAAATCGGAATATTACCTGATAAAAACACATTTTTTTCTTTTAAGAACAGAATGCACTGATTCTCATTTTAATCTAATATACACTCAAAGGAAAAAAGCTACTCTTCCCACAGCCTGCATTTGAGCTATCTAATCATACTCCCCTCTATCTCCATTCCCTGCCGCACTCTGTTCCTCCAGCCTCCACCCCCCAAAAGCTGCCAAAAACTTCTCTTACATAGTGTAATCAGCACAAGTTGTTCTATCCAGAATACGATACTGAGTTTATATGGTATAAATTCTTTGAAGTTTGAGTGCCCAATTCAGTTGTAAAACAAAGACAGCTGGGCCTGCTGAATGCATTACTGAAATTATTTCGAAGAAGAAATTAAGCTTTGCTTAATAATTAGCAAGTTGTATTTCAGTGCCTTGAACTTCCCCAACACATTGGGGACGTATTGGGGAACTGACGCTAGAGGAATTTGACCTCAGGTTGCCAATCGGCTTTGGCAGAAGCTGCAGAGGCATTACCTCCCTGCGCTCTGAAAAGGCTTCAGGAAGTTTTGAACTGTGTCCGTCTGTACCTGACTGGCTTTACCACATACCTCGATGCTTAAAATTGATTTGAAAGCTTCAGCAAAAATACCAGTGTATTAGAATGCTCAGATGAGGCCAGCAAGGAACCTAGTTAATATACTATTTTTGCCTACTTATTTTATACCCCTCCTGTTCTCTCCAAGTCGCTACATCTGCTTTTAATGTTATGTTCAAATCCAAGGACTTTCCTTGCCCCGATTTTATTTCACTACAATTTCCTGAGTGTGAAACACATGAAACAATCCCCTCCCCCAGTAATTTATGAGATAGTAGCCCAGATAGTCATTGACTGTTGGACAGTTATAATTTAAATGTCCATACAAATGAAACAAGTGTTCACTATAGAGACAAACTAAATTTTAGCACTTAGAGCAAGTTTTTGCATCTTTTCAGTATTCTTAATTTTTGCCTCCTTCAATTAAGCTTTCTTCTTTGTAACAGTATCTCATTTTAATATAATTTAACTGATTAACCAGACAGCTGCATGTAGGAGCAGACAGCATTGCTTATGAATTTAGTTTTTGAAGGTTTAAAAAAATTGGTGGTAGGGAGGAAGGAAGATGCTCAGCACTTAGAATCCTTCTGCGTAACGAGCTAACTTGCAGAACATATAAAATGAAAAGTGTTTTGGCTGGTTATTTATGCACATTTCCTCCCTCTTTTCCTACCAGTGATTTTAATTGGCAGGGTTTTTGTACAACCACCTTCCTCCACCCTGTACTTATTCACAATGCAGCATTCTGTTACCAGATAACAGCTGGAAAAAGTTGCTCAGTCAGTTCACCTTTGGTCCCTCGTATAGGAAAGAGTCCCATATTTTAAAAAGGATGTCGCTAACGACGCTGTCCACAAATACTACGAGAAACCAGTTGAAGGTTATAAGAGTATAGTCAACTTTGTACTGTTCAAAATGTGCGTGCAGCCGTGGGAGTTTCTCACTCATTAAATCCTTGAATACGCGTTGATCAACCTAGAGAGACAAATAGGACATTATTGCTCCTAAGTTTTCCAACACTTAAGTGGTTTCAAGGTAGGTCTGTTACCAACTTGTAATCAGTAGTTTTGCAAGAGCTAACAGTGAACCCCAGGACTGTCAAATTAATGTCTAAGCTACATCCACCAACTCTTCCACAAACACCAACATCCCAGCGTGCACCTCCCCTCCTGCCACAATCTCTAAGCTGCTTAAAACACCCCCCATTTCTAAGGGTCCCTCGCACACAGACCTTGTGCTCCTGCCGCACATCCCTAGTGCTCTGGTGGCACAGGAGCCCCGGAGTGGGGAACAAGCTGGGGAAGCCCTGGGGGAAGGAGGCAGCACCACATACCAGAGCATCAGCTGGAGACGGAGGAGCACTGCAGGGTACACTGCTCTCGGCTCTGCAGAACGCATTCGCCCCCCTGCTCTCCCGAAGAGCCCTGAGCCCCCCTTCTCTGCCTGCCCCTCCCCGGTTCTGAGGGAAGGAGGAGAATCAGGTCTGTTAATGTTGGGGAGCTGGTAATCGGAAGAGCGGTCAAGGGCCGCAGCTCCCGCCCATCGCTGACCAGCCCGTTTGATGCCACACCAGGGTCCCTGACCTGCTCAGGGTCCTGCTGCTCAGAGCTCGCTGCTGGCAGCTCCTCACGTCTCACACCATCCTTTTGGGTTAAAGGCAATAATTTCCACTTTACTTATTTCAGAAAAGGCAGTTTATCAGCCAGTTTTAGAGCAAGTTTTAACTGGCTGCAGTTTATGGGACCAGGCTTTGTTTTGGCATAGCACACACCTGCGATCCTAGCAGTGTCTTGGTATAATAATCACGTGGCATGAAGACTTCCACTATAGTTACTAGGCACCAGAAAGCATCTTCCTGTTCCAAGTACAGAAGTGCAATTGCTACCAACCTGAAAATAGAGTTTATTTGGAGAAAAAGATTATTATAACACCACAAAATGTATTAAGAGCAATTACAATAGAACATTTGTTTCTGTTTGGAGACACATGGACTAACAGTGGATCACCACACAGCAAAACTATTAATAGAAGTTCAAAATGAGGCAATGAGATGGCTCTCAGCCAAGCTCAGTATTCTCATCCAGTTCAATAAACAAGCAGATAAAGGCAAAAGTAAAGTGATTTGCTGGAGGCTGTTTTGCCAGGAACTCAGGCAAAATAATTAGAAGTTTGCTAGCTTTTAATCTACTACTGTAATTCCCAGACTTCTTTGCCTTCCCTTATTGAAGTGGAAAAAAATAGGTGGCTCTTGCATTTCACATGCAAAATTGTCATAAGTTTAGAAAAAAAATCTTTTGCAGCAAGTTTACCTTGTATCAATTAAGGTAAATTTAAATACCTAAGATTTTTCAAAAAGATCTTACTTTCTTTAAATGAATTTCCTAAAGTAAAAAAAAAAATATATCAAGATTAAAGAACAGTTAGCTGCATTCCTGGTTTTCCAGTTTCCACTGATTATGAAAGGAAAAACCAGAGGAATAACTGTGTTGTCAATAGTTGTATGAATATGAAAGTTCACCTCAAATGTATTTCTCAAAATAACCTTATTTCTGAAATGCAAGAGGAGTTGCAACACCACAAACTACTTCTGATATCACAGCTTAAACTTTTAATGCCTGATAATCTTGTTAAGAGAACCAAAGCAAGGAATTAATATTTAAGCTGCTTTTAATTTCTGCAAGTATACCCAAATGCTGAATTGTTCCTAGTAAAAACAAAAATAAAAACCAAAGATACCTTAGGCAAAAACTATGCTGCTCAAAAAGTCCAAGTTTAGTAAAAGCATTTCTGACACCTTATAGTCAGAGACACATTGCTCCAAGATAGCAGCCACTGTTTTCTTCAGACATGTCTTGTGGTGTGCCAGAGACTGTATTAATGCTAAAAAAAAGTACTGTTTACCTACAGAGCTGCAAAACTGCTCATGACAAACAGTCAAAAAAGAATACTTTGAGTCCCCCATTATTCACTCCTCCTGTTCAAACTTAACTCCTGAACAGCCTCATGTCCCGCACAACCAAATTTCACTTTAATTCTGGTTACCATGCTAGGTACATGTATTTCATCCCTTTGTCCCTAGTTTTATTTTGATTTCTTATCCTGGTTCCTACCGGAGAACTATCTAAGCATTCCTAAGTAACTCCCCCCCCCCCGCTGACAAAACACAATTCATATGTCTTAAGTCAATTACTTAACTTTTAGTTCTAAAAAGTTTATTGCTCTTCCCTTATCTTTCATAATGAAATACTGAAAAAATATGGGGATGAATCAATATCTTCTGATACAAACTAGAATGAATTCGTTTCCTCAACTCTCTCCTTTAGCCTCTCATCTCTGCTCCCTCTACTGCCTTAACCCATGAAATATCTGAACCTGATCCTTAAGAGACTTGTGATAGAATTATACCATCTTTAGAAACAGGGAGGGAGGGAATAAAGGGAGAAGAGAATGAGGGACAGGGTCTGCCCCTCTTCCCAGCAGGGGAGGCTTCCCTTTAGATTAAGTTTCCCTATCAATTTCTTTTTCATTTGTGAGTATTTCAGAAAGGGGATTATCCCTGCAGTTTTTGCAGGGATATTCTGCTTCTAGGCAAGGCTTATATAAAACAAAGCAGAGAAACTGAACCCAGGAATGACCTAAAAGCCCTGTGATTCAATGTGAAAATGGTTCCTTTTGAAAAAAGCTTGGGGTAGGAGAGGGGCTTTAACACTTTTCACTGGACCTTCTTTAATACATCCGCCCCCTTCTGAGGGGCAGGGTAAGTGATAAGGTTGCTCTAATTCCAAAGCCTTTACCTATTCTAGTATGCAAACTAGTGCAAAAAAGGACATCTACGGAACCGCTTCACACCACCAGAGGGGTGTGGGACTTAATACAACTGCTTCAGATAATGCCTTCCTGCATTTACAGACCTCAGAGTATCACAGCTTTCAAATACTGACCGCAAGGACACTACACTTCAAACTTCTTAGCCTTGTAACAGCAGAGTCACTCTCAAATTTACTTTAACTCCAGTGTAACACATCCTGAAAGAAATACTGAGATTTGTGGCCTTCATACTACTAAAAGCTTTAAAGCATTTATTTCTGCTTATTTAAAAAAAAAACCCACCCTGCTAACAAATTCTCACACACAAAAGCAAAAAGATAACCTAAAGCTGTCATAAAGGCAATGCGAAACCTACATTTTGAAATAGCACATTTCTTGGGAGTTAATTTCAATTCCAGTTCTTTTGCAAGGCTGTATTTACAAGTTTCATTATCCCATTTTTTAAACATATAAACCAGAACATTTAAGTTATCAGTTTATTAATAAAAACTACTAACATACTACCCACAGGGAAGTTTGCTGTCCAGAAGCATGATGTTCCATGTATGTAATTTGAAAGGTTCAAGTGTTTCACTACATTTTTACAATGCAAGATTTGTAAAATCTTACCTGTTGAGACCTTGGCAATATCCTATATCAGGATTCCTCCACGAAAATGCCAGCAACACATTTCGCAGCTTCTGGATCCCTTCAGATGTTGGTGAAGAATAATGTTTGTTGTTTGGCAAAGTTCTCAAGAGATCCAACTCAATTTGTTTAGATGCAGGATTTTGTTTTTCAAGAGCATTTCTAAGCAAGGTTTGGAAATACCCAGGAACAGTGCTGTCCTTGAATTTTTTAACATGGAGATTGACACACCATTTCCACATCTTGGAACGATGTTCATGTGGAATTCCAGACCTTATAAGATTCTTCAGTTCTAGACAGCGTATCATCTCTCTATTCATCATGCTTGCAAGATAGTTTTCCCATTTTACCCCTGTAGAGATCTCTCTATTTTCACTGAGAGAAAGAGATCTCAGGTCCAAAGCTCGTGATTTTGCTACCAGTTTTTCTTCATCATCATCCTCTGGGACTGTTTGAAATCCATATATATCATATTCACTGTAAGAAAAAAAGAATATGGCATCTAAATAGGTGTTCTGTAGTTCAAAACTCTCAGGTTCCCATTCTAAGGTTACTTCAAATATTCCCTCAAGTCACTCCCCAAAATTTTCAAGAAATTTTAATAAACTATTAACCTTTTTTCTATACCATATCTTTTTAGGAATAAACCCACATTCGGAAAGTTGTTCCATAGTTCAAAGTATATCAGTGCACAGATTTTAAAGACTTAAATAAGAACATGAAGCCAATTGCACTCATTTCTTCAGTAGTTCAGCAACTATCCAGCAATATTTGATTCTAAATTTCATACTGTACCTAAAACAAAATACTACATCCGTTCATAAGGCCAAAAGAACGCCATGATTATACTGTTATTTATGAATGGAAGCACATTAAAAACACACCCCTCAAAGTCCAAAAATAACTCCGCTGCCTGTTTTCCAGTGTTAGAGCCTGGTCCACCAACATACACTGGTGAAGATGTTTACAACGGGAGCTCCCAAACTGCGGTACGTGGCCCACCTCAGAGCCAGGCGCTCTAGCTGCCAATGACAGTACTTGCTTCTGCTACAGATAATGACACACTTACAAAATAGTAACATTTACCTATATAAGATGTTCATATAAACATATACATATATAGACAAATCTGTTTTAATGGGACTGAATTACCTGACCAGGTGTGGTTTGAAAAACGCTTGTTCTGGTTGTTCACTAGTTTCTGCTTTCAAAGCATCTTCCAGTAGCTGTGCAATGACCTCACGAGTAGAGCTCTGCTCCTCAGAGCAAACAGGAGTCTTCATTTCTTGAAGCAAGATCAAATACTTACTTTCTATCTGACAGAGTTTGGCTTCCAAGCTAGTATACTGCAGAAAAGAATATAATATATTTAAGGCATTTCTTCAGAAACTTGGTTTCATAAAACACTTAAAGACCAGATAAAAATATATTGAGCCAGATTTTATGTTGCTTAGAAATCTGAAGCCCAAGAAAAGCTAGCTTTACTTTCCTATTTTTGCATCACCAGAAAACAAAGCAACTCTTGCATTTGGCAAATAATAGTTATATATTGATTTTATTGCACTACTATAAAATTTTGCATATAAAATATTTCTGAAAGAAAACTGAGATATTTGTTACTTTTTACAGAAAGTCTTTTCAGGCTGAATAGTAGCCCAAAGACTTCACCTCGTGTTTTTACACAAAAAATATCATTACACTGTACAAAGTATAACTTAACCATTTTATGCTCTCAAAGTATCAGCTTTATTCTACGCACACCTGAAGACAAAGAACTTAACGAAGATTAACTAAATATACGATGTCTAAATTACATAGGTCCAGATACAGACCAGTTACAGCATGCAACAATTGTGATCACAGGATTTGATGCCAAAAAATATAGCCTTTAGACCTTACCACTAGGTACACAGTTTCCAAAAAAACAAAGTAAACCCCACCAAACAATAGCTACAGGTATCTTGCTTCAACTACAGATGCGTGCATACATAAGCATACTTTCCTTGCCGCAGGCAATCAGAACATTTACCATTTACTTTTAACTTCTTTACATTTATATTCATCTATACAGAAACATACTTCCAGAGTTACATTCGTCATTGTTTACTCAACCTTCACACTTACAAGAGGAAAGCTCTACATATAACTGAAATAATTGAAATATAATTGACATATAACTGAAAGAACACCTGAAACATCCTTATATATGCAGCCTGTTTTCTGCACAGTAAGTATTGCAGACTTAATACTGAGAAAACAATACATATATTTAGAAATAACACATGCCTGTGTTCATAAGTTGCAAAAAATGAACTTCATACTACTATAAACTTTAGTTATGCTTTTGAAGAAACAGTTCAGAAAGATTAGCCTGTAATGCTTTTTTTTTTTTTTAAACCAACTCAATTACATTAATACTTTCAAACTGTTCCATTTCTGTTACACAGTCAAGTTCCTTGGGTAGATTTACAACTGAGTTTTTGAAAGCTGCTTTATATATTGCCAAAATGAGAACATGCTGCATTAGTCTGACCTTTGCCTGCCATTCTCTCTCTCTCGCTTCTGCATTTCTTCGTAGAGCAGAAAGTTCCAAAATCTCCTTATTTAAAAATTTATTCTGGGTCTTATAACCCTGAAGATTGTCCTGTTGATAAAAAAAAGCAAACTGGATTTTTAATAAAAATATCTCACAAATAGGAAACACCTACCAGAGAAAGTATACCACAGAAAAGAGAGCAAACAGCTAACAGGATTGATTAAAAATATCAGGATCAAACTAAGTATATCTCTGGTCTCCACATAAGGCAGCGAGTACACATGCCAGATATGAGCGCGGAGTGGTGCTCTGGGCAGAAGGCAGCGGCTCCGGCTGGCTGTGGCCTGGAGGGACAATCCTGCCGGGCTGCCCCGCGCGGGGGGAGAACAGCACATGCAGGAAACACCAGAGCGGCCATGGTGCTACACCTTGGCCAGGAGCACATAACAGGCAACACGACATTTGATTTTGGTTACCTTCACCATCCCTCATTTAGGGTACAAGTTTGATGTTTGCCTCCATGCAAGGGTCTTCCACAATAAGCTTCCCCAGTTAATCCACTCAGTCCTGAGCTACACACACCACCACTGAAACTTGAGGTTGTGGGATGAAGGAAAGTTGGTAGCCTCCCAACAGCTACACTACTCCCACACCCCAGAGCATCTGCCATCTGCAGCTCCAGCTTTGTTCTGCTTTCTGCCAAGACCAATTTCTACAGTTTCAGTTTTATTTTCCAAAGCTTCATGGGCTCAAACATAGGAAAGAAAATTAGGAATATTTGGATATGTTTTAGTAAAGGAGTCACTTGCATTCCAAATGATTTGGAATTGTAATCAGTTCAGAATACAACATTTACCCAGTGAAAGGAAGCTCATTTAAAACAAGAATTTAAGCAAAATGGGTAGTTTCAGTAACTCCACTAAGACAGCCTCTAACATATTTAACCAAGGTAGGTTAGAGGGAAAAACTGCATTGACAGCATCTGGAGCAACATTAGTAACACAGATTATACTCCTACTTCTCTTTTCTCCTGGGATTCCCCCTCCTCTTTTGTCATTCCACATGCTTTTTTCCTCACTTTTGAAATCCATGGTCTCCTTTTTTTGTTTGCTTTAAAGAAAACTTCCTGGTTGTTTTCCTCCATGCTTACATTTTCCTCTTACCCTTACTTCTTTCCTGTTCCTTTGATTACTTCTCACATCACTCCTCCACACCAATGATTAAATTACTGAAAGCATGATACACTGTACTATAGATGTACAGACCAGCTCAGAAGTCTAAAAGTCCTGTTTAGATTGCCACACAACAGGTTCAAAGTGTAGATTCCAAGCAGAGAAAGCCTCAGGTGATGAGTATCTTGGAGAAATGCTGTAGTGATCTCCCCAGACAGTATAGCAGACTAGAAAGTTTTTATAGGGAGCAGAGATTCCCCTATCCACCAAGACAGAGACATTGCTCTTACTTTTAGTCTGTCCAGTTCCTGTAGTTCCTTATTAATACAGGTAGCCATGGAGGAATTTACTGCTCCACTTTGGGAGGATGCATTGTCCTCGCATTCACTGAGTTGACGTGAGAGTTTCATGATCACCTCATCTTTAGCTTGAATAGTTTCCATCAACATACCCAACTGCTCATTGAGTTCTCCAACTTTACATTTCAGATTCTTTACTTCCTGCTGGAGACTATCTTTTTCCAGATTTAACTTTTCAAGCTGGTTGTTGAGACCCAAAATTTGGTCATCTTTTTGGTGCAACAGCTCTAATTTGTCTTTGGGAACCCCCTCACAAAGACGGCTTGCAAAATATTTATCATATTGGGAAGACCGGACTGTTTGCTGCAGAAGTCGCACAAGTTCCTGAGGAGAATAAAAACAAAGAGAGATTGAAATGAAGAAAGCAGAAAGCAGATTTCATGGCTTTAAAAGAGACAGACATTAGGTTTTAAGTTTAAAAAAAAAAAAGTCATCTCTTACAATTTTTCCACTTTTTTTTTTTTCTACTTCCTTATTAAAAAGGACAAGTACCCTTGCCAGTGGGAATGCAAATATCCTGGACCATTGCAACATTTATTGACTTGCATGAAAGATGTGGTTTGCACAGGGGAGTGTAGGTGCACGCACATAAAAAGCTGTTAAGGCAGTTGCTTAGAGTAATACCCTGCTTGAATCCTTGCTAGCATGAGATCCTACTCCGATTTTCAACAAAATAGAAGTTTACTGTGCACAAAACCCAGGATAAGTCTTGAACTCTTCCTCCACTCAGCATACCAGCCAATATCCAGTGAAGGCTATAATATGTGAATCTAAGTAAAAAAAAAAAGTGAAGTTTAATAAAGAAAAGAAATACTGTAAAAAGGGTTTGCCTCAGCTCCTACTAGAAGCTCTTTGAAAACCAAACAGCAAAAAGCCACAAGATAATATTCCTTCAATCCCAAATCAGCAATAAATACTATGAAAGCAAGAAGAACTTGCAAGAGATTGCTCACTTGTAAATCTCACTAATAGGGATTACTTCCTTTCCTGTTTCCCACGTTTGGTTAACGGTATGACACTGTGGAACCATAAGGAGGGTAAGTTCAACCCTAGAAAGATTTGCAAGACAGATCAGTGACATGATGGGTTTTTTTGTTTTTGTTTTTTTGTAAAGTGTTCTGACACTAACCAAGAAAGCAAGGAAAGAAATAGGAATTAGTTTTATGGAATTCCTGAGAACTTGAGGGTTCCAGGAAAAAAAAAATCCAGAAATTACCAGAGACCTGAAAATTCTTAAAGACATGCCTTGAATGAGCCATATATCTTGAGACTGCTGCAAAGCAGTAACAGATTAGGGCCCTCTGTCGCAACAAGTTAAAGGAACAGGAGAGAGTTGGAACTATATGCTCAAATACCTAGCTATCCTCTTCAGAGATAGCTGTGAAGGACCCGACAGATTTTGAGGGAAAGGTTGAGAAATTGGATATTCTTTTCCTTCATTCATCATGCTTTGACATTCTTCAGGTATTAGCTTAATGCCAGTTAGCTGAACTTTCATAATTACTAAACAGCTGGATGATTTCATGGCCATAGTTCAGTCATAACCGGGTGTTCTGCTTATCAAAAATAACACTCGGACTGATAAATGGCATGCCAATAGTCATTAAGTTATCAAGTTAGCACCAACAGAATCTAGTTAAAGCAATGCATGCTAGAAGAACTTGCCTGTAAGCAACAGCTGCACAGTAGGTTATCAACTCCTATCTACTCTCTTCTAAAATACAATATAAAATCTGTCTAGTCAGCTAGGTTGCCAGGAAGACATCCTACTGGTAGTCTGCGACCATGGATTTCAGTTTTAATGTAGCCCAGTATCAAGAGTCAGAGTATCTCCAGCTACCTGAAAGACATGATTCTTTTTTTTAAAAGCAGGAGAAGCAGCTGTAAAAGCAGTGTTTCACTAGATCAGTGAATGTAGTGGAGAGATTTCTCACAGAAGCTGGCTCAGACACACAAATATATTCTTGAGAGATAATATCACTTTAATAAATATGGGGCTCATGGATTTATTTTCGCTTGCCCTTTGATAATCTCACACACTGGGAAGTACAGTACCAACTCCAAGTACAACCTAAAAACGAGCAGAAATTCTTTCAGCTAAAAATCAAGGTATCTAATGAATCTGAGCTAATAGAGGTCATACAAGCACCAACACTACATGAGGGCAATACTACATCCATAGGTCTGCGGTTAGGTCTATCATTTATAAAACATTTCTGTGATGTTGATTAAAAAAGGGATAGAAGTCAGTTCCCTTTCTTCTACCCTACCCACCAGGCCAAAACAAAAAAGGGGAAAAAAGAGGATTTGAAAGTAGAAGTTTACGAATGGTGAAAGCAGCTCTGATTACCTGCCAGGATCCTGGCAGACAATGAGAAAGCTAGCTTCAGAGACTAAACGAGATACACATACACTAAAGAGTGACCACTTGAATACTATGCAAATGAAAGCTCTGTGCAGGGATCTAATCTTCAAAGGATGCAAGACTTGGTGGTTGTTTCAAGACTTTTTGAAAACAAAGGTTCACTTAGCATTCTTATTTTACAAGAAGCAACCGGTTCTTAAAGTTAGACAGCTATAAAGGGTAAGTACAAAATCCCCTGTCAGATCCGTTTGAATTTGTACACTTTGCCTGAAGGGCTTAATTACCTTTTGGCTTGAAAGATCTTTCTTTAACTTTTCCAACTCTTCTTGTTGGCTTTGATATTTCAGCTGCAGTTCAGAGAACAGTTTGTTGCCATTACCAGAACACCACTCAGTTGGAGAAGAGTCACTGCTGTTCCGGTTTTTGCTTGATCCAATCATGTCTTTTAATGGGCGTCTTGCTTTATGTGGAATGCGGCCAAAATCAAATGGAAAAGCTGAACTAGTCAGTCCTGCATAAAACAATTTCTTCTAGTTCAATTCACTTAAAAGGCATTTCAACACATTCAACTTTTCTTTTAAAAAATATGCTCACTAAAATTAGACTCTTAGCAGTATTTAAATAGCCTAGTACAATAGCGTTAAACAGGGCTTATTTTTCCAAATCGCTTCCTCTGGTGAGAAGAGTATATAGCTCAAATCAAAGTCCCATGCTGCCCGCCCCCAAAAGATTTACTTCATAAGTGAATGCTTATGAAATAAACCCCCCGATGAATAGAACAGAACTTTACATTTCACTACATAAAATTTAAGGCACCATGGCAAAGTATCTTTGCTAAGGAAGAAAGCTTCAAATAATTCATTGTTAACTCAGTAGCCATTACAGCAAATATTCCCTGATATCACAGCATTCTGTTCTCTTAAGAGGCATTCAATGTAAGGTTTACCTCCATTTATATAACAACAGGAGTATATTTAGAGAGAAGAATGTTTTCTAACAGATTAAATCACTTAGCTGTCAGCTGAAGTGGTCTTAAGAAGCTGTAAATGCATCTTTCACATGGTAACTGCAGACACTGGTCAAATGTAAGAACCTGTTACAATGTACAGATGAACTACCACTGCACACGCACCCCTGCCCTCCTCCCCACTTTAGAAGCAAGATGTATAGTATTATATGCATGTTTTAAAGTGTGAAGGCAATTCTACCTCAATGGTGGGCCCTGAATAAAGGATAATCAAAAGCCTCAAGTTTTCCCTTCACCCTGCAACTTTGCACCACAAGTGACAAAAATAAAGAAGTTAACACGCTCAGCGAACCTGAAACAATGGCTAAGAAGAGTTCTTACATATCCTATTATATCTGACTGGCTGGGGGACTTTCAAACACATAGGGAATCATTTTTTTAAAGAATTTAAAAGAATCTGGGTTTGGTTTGTGAAGAAAGGATAAATTTTCGTTTATTTCCTGGAGATACACATATCAGTGTACTATGCTAAAGAAGAAAAGGCGTAAAAGGCTCCCCTAACCTTCCCCTCACTTCTACCTTTACTCCCTTCTGCCAGGTGCTTCCTTTTTTCTTCTAGGACCATTGAGTCCTCCAAGTCTTTTGGGGTTGGATCCAGCAATTCCCACTCTTCACTGGTGTAAAATATGCTCTTGCGGTTTTCGTTATTTCCTTTTCTTAAAGAGGACATTGAATTTCTGTGAAAAACATAGCAGTCAAAATGACAAAATCTCCATTTTGTACCCATTTTATAAGGGGATTTCAAGATAACCACTGCAGTCAAAAAAGTGCAAACTAAAAATAAGCTAGCGCACACACAAAGCCAATACCATAAAAGCTCAAAGAAAATAAAGCATGTTTTTACAATATAGCACCTGCCATCAACTGTCCTGTGTTTCAAGAGACAGAACGATTTGGCTCTAACAGGATATTAATATCTAGGAGACCCCTATGGTCTTTCATATCGTTCTGTTTTCATCTTTGTTTTGGCAGGAGGGAAAAAAAACAGAAGACTTGGAAGCAGCGTCTATTTTAGCTTAGAATTTTAGAATAAGTGCCAAGCATTAAACAGAACAGTATGCAGTCAAAATGCCTGTATGTTATAGTATCATGTCCTGGATTAATATCAAACTTGGGGTCAACCAAGAGACCTGCTGTAGCTGCATAGCTGATGACAGATTCCTTAGCAGTTTCCTTCTTAAATTGAAATGCTGCCAATTATCTGCAAGAAAATTTCAGAGGTAACCTCTAAATTCCAATCAAATAGCTCTATAGAAAAAAAAACATGTTTTTCATGAGCAGGATCAGGTTCACCCACCTAACCTCCCCCAAAGCCATCATGTGACCAGAAGTGTTCGAGTCCACACTTATGTATGATCCAAAGCACATGAGTATCAATGTAGCTCAGTATTGTAAAGTCACTGTCCAACTGGAGAAGATTCTACCACATTAACCCACATGAATCAATTTAACATTTTAGATGTAAAGTTAGAAAGAAACAGGTTTAGTATCTCAGCATTTTCTCCATAGTCTTTATAGATGGAGGCCCACTAAAATGCTTCATTATCAGCCACACTGACTCTGCTCTTATTCTGCAAACCTTAAGCAGGAAGCAGCCCATGTAACACCTGCACATCCTTTGATGACCCAACCCAGGCCTAGAGCTTCACAGAAGACCTGACACTGCATCAAAATGAACTATAGGCCCATCACTGCACAGTGCAAGTTCCTATAGCTAGTCTGGTTTACTGATTAAGCACAACTTAAAAATTATCCTAAAGATGGTTAATAAAACTACTTCAACAACCAACTTGCAAACTTGGCAAATATTGAATTATACAATATATTTAATCTTATGGCTTGTTTTGGTGAGCAAGACCACAATTTCTGTGATGGGCAAGAAGCCTTATTTCATTGTTTAGATCTCCCATTCAGATCAAACAGACGAAACTGGGTGATGACCAACATATTTCCTAGGGTACCCAAAACTCATAAATGTCATCTGGCACCTCTACAGCTACTCTGAATAGTGGCTGATCTCTTACCACATGATCTTGCAACCATCTGTTCTGCTCTTGAACAACTTCAATCTAAAAACCTGTCTGAGCGCCACCTTTTAAAAACATCATATCCATATTAAAGCTTGAAGAATCGCAAAAAACAAGTCAAATGAACTGTAGAAAACATTTTTCCAAAAATTGCTGTTAAGCACATGCATTATCATAGACGATGCTGAATTTTGTAAAGCTCTTGCATAGGATTTTTAAGTGACTGTAGTGGCATGGCTTAATTGTTTTCCATTAGATTAAAAATAGGTAGTTGATTTCTTTTAAAACAAAATTATTTCCCTAAGCACAGCATGCCAAATGTAATTGGACAAACTATGTAAAATCTAAACCCATGATCTACTGACTATCTTTTAAATTGTTTTGTTTTTAAGTCTTATTGTGTGATTGTGTAACTTAAAGGTTATTACAGTTCAACATGTTTCAAAGTCTGTTCTGCATAAATGAAAGACACAAGGAGTTGACAAAGTTAAGAGAAAAATCAGGCTTAAATGTTTGTATATGCCAATTAGTGCTTGAAAATAGATTAAAAATGGAAAAGCATGTTTCAGCTTTAACTACAGCAAATACAGATGTATTCTTCATTTCCTTCCAATTATTAGTTCACCACTATTACTTCAGATGCAAATGCAGTTGTTACAGCAATAGCCTCTTCTCTGGTAAACATGTCAAACATTTCAAAGAGCAAAGAGGATGCACTTAAGGCATATATTAGGCACTTAACAAAACCAGGCTCCCAGCAATGTAGAAAACTGAAGTTTTAAAAACTCCAACTCATCCTCTGATAGTGGGAATAAAACTAGTCACTATCCAATAGGATCCTGCCAGGAGTAATAGGGCACACATTCTAAAAAGTGATCACAGAAAAATTGCAGCAAGTTATAGGAGAATGGAGGAGAACAACCAAGCACTACAATACTGCTGCCCGCAATTATTATAGCTGAGTTTCTAGCATTTTAATATTTTTTGCCAACAGCTTTTATAGTCATAGTACTATAAAATGACATTTTAATTTTCAACTATTGATTTTTTTTTTACTGTTATGAAAATATTAATGATCTTGTCCAGATTCTAATAGTGGTCCAATACAACTAAACAGACCTTTGTGGTACATATGCAAAGAATACTGGTAAACCCATTAAAAGAAGAGCACCTGTTAATCTAGAAGTGACAAATGAAGTTGTACATGCAATCTGATTTCTTGCCCATATTAAGATAGAAGACCTTATACAATCACTTCATGCTTTTTCCACAGGTGCTCCATTCAACATAAAATGGCCTGAAGATAAACCAAAGTTGTACAATGAGAAAGGTTCATGTCTGAAGGACCCTTGCATCATTAGTGAATAGCTGTGCTTATTGGCTGGGCATCATCCAACCCAAATTTGAATGCGAAAGATTCTGTGGGCTGGAAAAAGAGGCATGTAATTATGACTATCTTTAATATTTACACAAAAGTCCAAATTAAGGTTATACATGCTATACCCCTGAGTAGCTGAGCAGAGCAATTAGAAAGAAAATCTACTTGTCCCTATCAAACCTGTGCTGAAGAAAATTCATCTTTCTGGTGAAGATAGCATAGGCGCTAGATGACTTAAGAACTGCTACAGATTCAAGTCTCCGAGCAAATTTATCTCACTTGGTAGAGGAAGTTAAGTGCTCGTGCCCTGCTGGTTCACAACAGGCAGAGGTAACACTAGTCCATAGCTTTCAGGGACAGGTTACTGCAAGGTCCATGCTAACAGTAATAAGCTCAGAGGTTCAAGCACTTTATCATGCAGCTAAACAACTTCTGAGAGAAGGGCAGATGTTCTCCCATTGACAGACTGTTCTCCCATTGACAGAAGACATGGCCAGACAGTACACAGCTGTCTGCATCACACACACTTCAAGTTTTAGCTGCCTGCTCTGAAAATCCTCTCCAAAACAACTTTTCAAAGGCCCAGAAGACTAAGTTTGAACATAAGAGGCAACTCGACACAGACACAAAGCCCCACTGCCATCAGCCTGCACACAATGCCTGCTTTGAAATTCAGAGCACATGGAGGGCACTAGAACACTCCATAGAAGAGGTTCAGAGTTTTTAAAAATCTGTTATTAGATACTACAAATCTTATTCTTCCATGAACATTTTCAAATGTATGAACCATTGTAGCTGAGTATCTCCAAAGAGTGGAGGGGAGAGGAAGACATTCAGCCTGAAAGAGCTTTATTGCGTGAAACTTTCTCATATATTTATTCCCAGAGACCTGCAAGGACTCCAAGCCATCAGAGTCACAGCATTACAGAGAAAGTCCACCTCTTGAATGCCATACTACAGCATGCGCTGCCACCACCACCAGGAATATTCTCCCTTTAACCAAAAGGGCTCCCCAACCCACAGCTCCACTGTTAGCCGCTCTGCTCAGTTACAGAGAAACATTAAACACATCAACCAGGCAACACTGAGAAGCTTACCCTGACACTCCCCTTCTAGCTAGACTTCCCAAAAGCATATCATCTGCAATTCAGAAAAAGACAAAAAGAGAGATAAATTACAGTATACTTGAAAGAGCACCTCTGGCTTTCTAGAACTATCTCCAAAAGAAGTGGTTGCATGTAGTTTTCCTTGTCTAATGACCAAATTTAAGTTTCATCAAAGCAAAGCAGCTATGCAAAACCAAGACGACATACAAGGCTACCAGTTGAAACAGGACATGTAGTAATAGGATTCAGATGTTTCTTAATCCAGGCATAACCAATACCTTTTCTAGAACTTAAATGGCACTCTACACAGTTGTCAAAAAAAGAAAACCTAAAACAAAAACACACAAAAAATCCCCGCACCCTGTGATCTCTCAGATCTCTGTGCTTAACAGGAAAGCTTTAAAAGGAATCTGTTTAACTCAGCACTGCTGATGAAACTGAACAACAACATTTTATTGGCGGCTCAAGAGGGATGTGGTCTAGTTACCAAAGCCACAGCTCTGCTTTGTGAACTGTTCCGTAATAGCACTGTAATATCCTTTGAGTAGAAGCGGAAGATCCAATGTGGAGAAAACAAAGTATAAAAAAAGTTAAGAATGGTAACAGGAGAGCTGAAAGCTAGGAGGACTGCTTTTTATAAGCAATTAACATTAAGAGTAAATTCATTAAGAGTGTGGGAGTTAGATGTGATGTTGTTGTTGTTGAGAAAGGGTCTGCCACATTTTGGCTTAAGAGTTCAAACTACACCGATTTCAAATTTGTGCCATGCACTTTTTTTATTTTAAAGGAAGAATGATTTATATTGTTTCAATTTCCATCACTAAAAATACTTCATAAGCACTAAATACTATGTCTCTATTGGAACCCCAGCAATTAGCAGCTCTATTACACAATGAAGGATACAAAACTACTGCCTGAATCAGTGAAGAATGCAATGGGCACTACGGGTAACTCCTGGCTCCCTGTGCGGGTTCAGAGGGCAAAGCCATTACTAAAAGTGCACTATAGGACCCGATTCTCCTTTTCGGGGATCAGTAATGCTACATAATAACTACATTCAGCTATGCCCTTCAAACAAGCAACTATAGTAAAGGAACAATTTACTTGAAGAGATGCAGGGCAATGTACTGCTCCACCCCATCGCACCCAGTTCTTGTAAAAAGCTACCATATACGCATGGCCTCCACCAGATAGCAATCTCTACCAGCAGCTCCTGGTAGCCCCCAACTTACTTGATCTCAGTACTCCATTGCTTAAGGGAGAAATTGATGGCACTTGGCTGGACCGGTGCAGGCTGGGAAGCAGCTTGCTCCCCCACCAGGTCTGTAGGAGAAGTCTCCACAGCTAGAATATTTCTAGCTCTCTCTGCTGAAGCATTTTGACTTAGGACACTCAACTCTAAAAAAAATAAAAAATAAATAAAAATGAAAAAAATCAGAGGAAAAAGAAAAACATGCAAAACTTTCAGCATCAAAACTTCATGTTAAGTTTTACTTTAAGAATTGCTGTATAAAGTTATACATTACTACTAAGTCATTAGTCATGTACTTTATATTAAGGTTTTACTTTAAGTTACAAATTAATTTTTTAAAAAAGAGCAAAGTGCTTTCCTCAACATCTCACTACAGCCATGTTCTTCTGATAACAGGTCTCATGCCACAGCTCAGGAACCATTAAGAATGCAATTTACAATTTCAATTAGCCAATATTTGTTCATCAAGCTTAAGCAGCTACAAAGCCACATAAATTAACATGGATTAATCGTATTAATCCACAAAAACCCTTGTAAAATCAGCTCAGGTCTATCCAAACTCCAAGTCCAGAGCAGTGTCACAGAAATACCGCTAACACTGCTCACAGGGTGTGCTTCATCCTCAAAGTTACTTAGCCACTTCTGCTGCAAGTCAATGAGCCTTATGGACCGGAGCCAGCTCTGTGCAAACGCAGCCTGGGCATTCCCTGAGCCAAGGACCTTAGCGAGGGCAACGCAGACACCGCAGAAACCTACTGCCTCTGCAAGAGTTTATTAGCTCTGGTGAAGCTGAGCGCAGCTAGAGCTAAATTGATCAAACTCTCCCGGGCACCTCAGTGAACCTACAGACAGGGCAGGGGCCACACAGACGCGGCGCAGGCCCAGCACTGCACACCTGCTGGCAAATCCACATGGGCCCACCTGGACAGCTCCATCGGAACCAGATCTTGGCAAACTGCTCCTAGCCCTAAGCCAGAGCTAATAAAGCCCAAAGGAACGAGCTCACCCAGCACGGAGCTGGCCAGGTCTCCAGCACACACCACTGTCCAGCATGTTCTATATATCAGCATTAGCTCAGTCTTCCCATTATCCTAGGTAGGTTCCCCCCCCCCCCCCCCCACACACACACCCCTACCCCCCAACAGGCAGAAGGAATGAGAAAAGCCAAGTATGGACTATACTACAAACGGCACAAGCTTATATAGAAGTGTCAAGTTGTCCACGGCCTTCTACAAACCCTCTGAACAAGGCACAGTTAAAAACAAGTTCAAATGTAACTTTCAGGTTCTTCTCTGTAAGAGGAGATTCACAAAGTATTAAAGCATATTAAACAAATTTTAGAATTGCTCTTAAAACTGATTTGGCAGTTATATTAAAGAGTAACACACTGGAGAAAGGGACACACCGGAGGAGTTTGACTCGCATGATTCTCTGTGGGATAGGAAAAACCTCGGGAGATCATGATATGCAGTTTAATTGCCGGTGAGTCTTTCAGTCTTTGTTCTGAGGATTATTCAGTGCTAGCAGTGAGACCATCTTTAAGCAAATCATACCCCCTAATTACTCAGATAGTTCCTTTTCTTTATCCCATACTGAAGACCAGAAGTAAAAACCGGAAGCATTCTATGGCACAGAGCACCAAACATAAAAGATAAATGACACTATAGATCTCTCAAACCCTCAAAAGGGCACCTTGAATAGGGAAGTATATTGTTATCTTTCAAATACCAGGGAAAGGCAGCATAATTTGTACTATTTTATGAACTGTGCAGATAAGACAAAGAGGTTTCTTTTAGCCAAGCTAAATTTTAAATTCTTTTCAATCTTGGCTGTTTGAGTTGAAAAAAAACAGCTATTTGATAGTACTAATTTTTATAATATTCATTGTCTAAAAGAGAAGAAAGAAAACTCAGTAGATTTCAATGAGAACAGCTTTGGGCACCCAAAAGCCAACTGGAACACCAGCCTTCTGCTTTCATACTTACACCTCTTCCACCTGCACTTGACAACAGTGCAAAACCTCTTTACAGCATGGCCCAGATAAAAGCTGTTGCTTAAGAGCTGATTTTAACAAGCACATTTCTGCTCACATCGGACATGCAAATCAGCCTGGCTCAATCTTCTCCCACTGCCTGGGGTTACTCCTTGTCCGTGATCCCCACCTGCCACAAGCAAATTCAGCAAAACAAAACCAGCAGCGGAGTACAAGCAGACTTAGGTCCAGGCCAACCCCTCTGATAGCAGGGCTCATATCAGTCAAGGTAAAAATCAAATTTCTTTTATTGAGAGAGCAATTCATTGCACAGCAAATACTACACACTTCCTGGAAAGAAAGTAGAGAAGTCACTTCTGACATCTTTTCAGGTTAAAAACCTTTCCCATGAAACAAGAAAAAGGCAAGATTAAACAATCCCCCACCACACCTCCAAATACACTAGTTTACTTGTATCCTCTCCACCAAAGGGAAAGTAGAGAAAAACCAGGGTCAAATGCAGTTAGCATTAAAGAATATAATTCTTAAGATCTTTCACAGCAGCTAGAAATCAGCAATGATTTCTTAGAGCCCATATGTTCAATGCCTTCAAAATCTGACCAAAATTATGCCAGATAGATACTGCATATCTGAAAAAAGAAAACTCTGTGCTAGGCAAAAAAAGTTGCATTTATCAGTAACAAGAAAACAATTAGAAAAATTTCATACAGTATATTTATATAAGCATGCCATCTGTCCACAAATACCTCCTCCTCCAATTTCCACTGCTACCATGACTCTCCCCAAAACACTACTACGAGACACTCTTGTGCAAAGCACCGCCAAGCAAGATGTGTTTGAAGTTATAATTATATTTTGTTCATTTATTGCTGCCCACCTAAGCTCTGATCCCTAACTGGATGTAGTCAATGCACATTGGAAATTATTTTGATTATATTATTTCTTTCAGCGTTTGTCCCTTTCAGGCAAAACTTAGTTATTTTTTTCATGGTCAAATCCACAGATTTGCAAGTTGCATAAACCTTTGCAAGGATGTAAAATTAGGCTGGTTACAATGCAGAAAAGAAAAGGTAACATCAAACCAAAAATGTAATAGAAGAAAACTTTGCATGGTTTTGATGCTGAGTAACTGTGCTACATAATTCATTTTAATGGTTACAGTTGCATTTCATAAACCAATACTTGTCAAAAATTCTATCATCTCCAAACTTAGTACCTGGAAACCAGGATTACAAAATATATCCTGCAATTATGAGGAAGTTAAGTACTAATAAGTCTGTGTACAGTAGAAAACAATATGGGTCACACACATGCACATATACTGACATTCTGTGGCATCACATTTTGCTACAAAGGTGGATAAATCAAGCACTGCTGCATGATGGGGCAGCATCCATTTGCCTTGATTAAAGATGCAACAGAAGGATAACTAAATGCATATATGACTTGTGTAACGAAGATTTTAGTATGCTATGGGTTCTGTTTTTTGACAGTTAAACATCATGAAATATAATAAACAGAAGTTAACCACAATTAATTGCTCATTAGACAAAAAAGCAAGCTTAATTTATGCTCTAAAAACGGATTGCGATCCACAACGCTGATTTCTTGAAGACAGTTTTACAGCTGCTTCAGAATAGTTTTCTAGAGCTCAATGAAGTTCTCTGCATTCTGCAACATGGCAGATAACAGAGCTCACATCATTTGCAGAAGTTTGAGCACAGCCTTGCTGATGGTGAAGCAGAGTCATTCTCTGTTTTCCCCATTACATGCTGCACTCACAACAGCTTACTGGTTACAGCAGTAACCAGTAAGGTCACTGACAGGCCAAGTTCTTGCCAAGTGTTAAGTGTCAGCACTGAGGAGTACTTTTTTTAGAGGTACCAGGTACACAGAACAGCAGAAATAAAGTCAACATTTCAAAGAAAAATATAGCTTTCCTCAGCCACTAATATTCATATTTGTGGCAAGTGAACATCCAAACTGTTTACATTTAACTTGCAATGTTCCATTTAGCATCATCTCAAAAGCAAGAATATGCACAGAATGAAACAAGGATGTAAACTGTCTTCTCTCTGACTATGCTCTATGCATGTGATGATACGTTATTTCTCAACTGCTACAACAGAACGTTTTGGCACAAGTTTCACCAGCATTCCTGGAAGCAGCAGCATACGTACACGGGCCCTAGCACACGAGTCTCTGGCATCATCACTTCCCAGCTTCCTTCCCACCTTCCTGTACGCTCTTCTCTGCTTCAGGGCCCCCTGTCCTAACATTTTAAAGCATCTGTTCTGGAAGAAAGAGCTTGTTGTTATAGGACACTGTGAAGGCAAAACCAAACAACAAAATAATCACCCTTTTGCAATAACCCTGTGGAGAGGTATCCATTCAGTTAACAAATCCAGACAGTTAAGAGGTCTCAGAGTTGTCAGTCAAGAAAGTCAGAAAGCTGTATCCGAGCACTGAATCTGTCTATTCAACATTTTGAGGAAAGTGCAACTGCAATCATAACAGATCAATATAGTATTGCCAGAGGGAAAAAATCCAAAACCACATTACACTTACGCAACATTTCTTTGCTGAAACAGCCAACAACATCATTTGTCACTAGTATAAAAATGTACAAGACCATTTGAATGTAAGGAAAAAAAAACAAACAGGTAACCAACTTACCTATTGTCTAATCATTTTTTCTCCTTAAAAGCCATGTAATACAATCACCTGAAGGAACTGGTTTAGTTTTTTCTTATCTTCAAAAAGATTTAATCATTCAGACATCTACAACTAATTTAGAACATACAGCAGATTCTGTGAAACAATCTGAGCTAATGAAAATCAAACATAGGTTTGAAAAACATTAACTGAGTGAGTTCATTAAGTATAGTGCTAAGAATTAGCTGAACTGTGAGCAGGAGAAAAGTGACTCAAACAACTGAAGGTAACAGTCTATTGTAATAGAAACACCACTCCATGGTTCTTGGACATAACTAATGGGTATTACTTCATGTAAAATTAACTGAAGTCAGGAACAACTGCCTGCAATGCATACTTTCTGGTACTCTCTGCTATCATCTTGATTAATGAAGTGCTTATTATTCCATGGAGAAGAAAAAATTCACTAATACAAAACTGTACTTCACCAGGCTGAAAGCGTAAGAGGTCTATCTGAGTGCCTGTTGCCTCTTTGTGATCCAAAACAAGCTTGGCTGCAAGCAACTAAATACAGAAGAAACATTTTTACCCATGTTTCAATGGAGAAAGTTTAAAGCAGAAGGAGGTCACCTGCAGCGCTCAGTTAGGAATCTGCTCGAAATACTAAGAAGTTTCCATTCTATGAAACGTACATCAGTCATGATGGCCCTGTACATAAGGCTGTAGCTCACAGCTTAAGTGGGAAATGCAGCCTAAAAAAGCATGCCTGCTTTCTTGTACTGCCAAAAGCAGAGGCATGTGGCAAGGCAGGAAACTGAAACAAGGAATTAATCCAAATATTTTTGCTTTGCTTTGTTTTGAGTCAGATCAATTCCTGATCCGAGCTGCACAAACACTTGGGCTAGATCAAGCAAGAGTGCAGTGCAGGGGCAGGAGGAAGACTAACAGCAAGTGGAGCTCGGACCACTTCTTTTCACAGCAGCCTCAACCTGAACTGTGACAAAGGAGATGCTGAGATATAAAACAGTCTCTCCGCCATACCACACAAAGGCAAAATCTTTCCACGCAAATGTTAGCTTGTGGGGAATAAGCATACATTACGTATATATAATTAAAAAACTAGTAATTAATTGTTTTATTCTCAAGATCACCATTCCATAAACTTTCCTTTATCGAAGCCTTAAAGAGAGAGATACAGTAAGAACCATCCTCCGAACAAATCCTGAAATCAAGAACACAAAGCATTGCCAGGAGAAAACACCAACCCAAAAGCCCCATATACAACACATCCCATCTCTTAACAGGGCAACTTCTTTATCATTAACTGACCTAACACATGTCCCTACCCTCTGTATAATTTGCACTGAGCAGGAGGAAGGTCATACCTCAATCTTGTCTCGTGGTGAACCCTCAAGATGCATGTTAAGATTAACTACGGTTAAAAGACAAATGGTAATTCAAACTATAATTAAGTAGCATCTGGGAGCTGAGTTTGATACTCCAATACCTATAACCTGTATTTTGGAAAGCTTACTTCTGCCGAAATCCATAACGGCATCTGCAAAAGGACCAATTAACAACAGTGTTACAGGCTCTTCTACTAAGAAAGGCTACTCTCTAAATAACTAAGTCTGTTTTGAGGCTCTGGGGTTCAAAGCAGTTCAAAAGAAAAAGATCCCTGTGTGAGCTCAACATTAAGCAGCCTGGTGCCAAACTCACCACCACTAGGTTATCCCTGCCAGGCACCACACTTCCAATGAAGCATTTAAACCCTTTCCATTCGACAAGCCAGTGGTGACTGCATATCAAACAGTATCTCCAGCATCTGAAACCACTAGTGTACAACCACATTGAATGGGACTATTAACCAACAACTGTCTTTCCCCAAAGAGAAATATTCAAGACAGCACACTAAGTACCATCAAGATGTGATTTTTACCTCTGCATCCAATCCTCTTTGTGGCTTTTTGCTGAACATACATTTTTTACACTTTTTTGGCTGAATGTGGTGACACACGTGGACTACATAGCAGATAAGAGCGTAACAATGGAACATAGTTGCTAATGCAACCATTACAAGAAAACAGATCAAGTTTTTAAACTTATTTCAAAATGTAACAATCTTGTTATAAATGCATGATGTACCAATTTTTATTAATGCAAATTAGAAGTTGAGAAATGGCATAATTAAGAGTTGGCATTATAAAAACTTCAACTAAAAATTGATTCCAAGAAAAAAAAAAAGTTGTATAACGAAGAAGTTTACTTGACTTCCATAGTAGTAAAGCAGCTCCGTTAGAAAACCTACAAAATCATTATATTTGCTTTTTCACAGGCCACTTCGAAAAATATTTTAAAGTACTTTTCTGTTTATTTTTTGCTTTGAATATTCTTAAGAACTCTTATGAGAATGCTTCCTTATCAAACCTGAACCATAGAGCAGTACCTTAGTTCTTTTTTTTCTTCCAGTTACTCCAGATTTCTGAACTAAACTGTACTGACCTAAAAAATTTTATATAAGATTAAAAGGAGAAGACGGGGGGGCAAAACAGACAAGACTACAGTGAGCAGTTTTGTTTCTGGGCCAAAGACAGACTACTTCCCCATTTAAAGAATTACTGATGGTATTTGTACTCAAGCACTAGCAAAAAAAAAGTAATTTCTATGTTCCACTATAAAGCACACCATCAAAAGCACAGTAACGGGGTTTTACGAGACAGGTAGTCATCAACATGGAAGCAGAGCCTTAAGGAGTCCCCCAACTCTATATGAAAATTGAGGGGGTTTTTTGAAAGAAGAAACAATCTCTCAGGCTCTTCCCACTTTCCAAAAAATGAAACCATTTCTTAAAAAGACCTAATTTGGTGATTAAGCCATTATCGTATTCTGTCCTCAAAAATGAGACAGTATATGCAGTTTCAAGTTGCACATAATAGAACTTAACTGCCAGCTGCCCATGAACAGGAGTCAGCCCCTGCAATCCCTCTACATTCCTTGCATTGGATTTAATAAATCACACAGCCTGGTAATAATCTGGTTTGGCTCGCTGATCCAGCAGCAAAAAGCCCAACACCTACAAGAATGAACAGTGTCAGGCCAGTGACCTAAACTGAGTGGATTCTTTCACTTATAACTCCTAGATCTGATGCAAAGCACAGGAACAGCATCTCCACAGACTGTAACGAAAACAGATGGGTTTCACATTGTACCTAAACTCTGAGGAAGGCAGCACAAATGGGAACAGACAGATTTGGGGTCAAGTTTCACTTTATAGTTGATGTGGCCCAACAGTCTGCTTCCAAAAGATAGTAATCCTGCTTACTCCTCTACTCCCACTCCCATTATTTAGCTGTTAAGCCTTGTCCCCTCTCTTCCATCAGCTCTGGCAATCATTTGATTGCACAGTAAATATATTCCACTCATTAATCCAGCAGAAAAAAATTCCTTCTTTTTGGCCAAATTGAAAATGGAACCAACTCAGCACAGGGTCACACAAACACCACAAACAACGAGCAATGGGAGCTTGCACAGCAGAGAATGAGACGCTGAAGGTAGAGGGGGGAAGTGCCTGAAGGAGCAAACCCTGCATTACCCCGTTCAGCAGCAGCAAGCTGTTAGATCATTGCACACAAATACATATTTTCTTGCAGCGTATGGTTTAACCACACTGCTAACCAGACTACCTGCTGCCAAATAGGCAGTCTCAAGCCATCCCAGTCTGCATTCCCACCAGTTCTCTTGTGCTAACCCTGGCACTTATTTGGCCCGACATTACACCGCTTCAGGAAGTTATATTTGCCAAAAACTAACCAGGGGGATGTACTGTGGGGGGAAGTTTCTTGCTAGCTTCACTCCCTTCCCTGGCTTCAGGAAGCCGAGACAAGCAGCAGCACTAGAGCAAGGGACAGAGCCGGCCATCGGACTGGCGTGGCTGTAATGTCAGGCTGAGCCCCTACTCAAACACGAACTCTCAAGCCAGCCGTGGTTGAGCAAGCAGCCACAAGCAGGCCACTCTCGAATGAAAGCCATAAACTGGGTTAGAGGACACCGCTGCAGCATGGGAGCTGAACAGGGGAGGAGAAGACAGCTTAACATTTCTGTTTTCACAGTATGAGCAAATTGAAATCAACAAAATATAAAATATAAAGCCTTTTGATGAAATATGTCTGACCTCAAGACTGTTTAAACCCAAGGGAGCTTTACTAACATGTCTAACTTGGCACAGAACAAGATTACTTACACAGTCTTCTTTATGGATAACAGAAATAAGCAACCAAACCGTTTCTGTAGTGATCCAGGAATAAAACAATTCAGAAGTGCCTGAACAGTGTGGTCAAAAAGCAGTATAGCTTTATAGAACAAATTGCTACATTTTTATAACCGACAGCAGTCTAAAATTACATTTTGCTTGGCTGAAGATACTATGGAGGCTGAATTTCACATGTGTAGTCTCAGGGTAAGCTGTCTTCCACTTTTAAGAGGCAGAAAACAGAGACCCATGAACCACACCACACTTTTTTAAAAAACAAACTATATTTTCATTGAGAACATGAGATTCCCATCAAATCAATTCCCAAGAGGCCCCCATTAAAAACTGGAGTTTACATCCCAGGAAACCTAACATACTAAGCTTTTAAGATATTACAACAACTAAAAGACAACTCGCCTAATCTATACTTTGCCACTTTAAAATCTATTCATAAAACCACTCCATTTTACTTCAATTTTTAATACCTATTTAAGGAAATATCAATTGGTTTCATAAGAGACAGAAGATACAAAACCCACAGACATAAATGAAATTACATTTATGCCAAATAATTTTATCAACATATGCAAAATTTAGTTACAGCTATTTGATAAGATGAAGAAACAAGGAAAACTTCCTAAGACTATGTTCCCTACTTTGTTACCACCTTGTATTGATAAACTGATACTCACAGAAACACCTATTCTGTCTTTACTTAAATTTTCAACCTACCCGGGTTGTCTTTGGCAACAAGACCTTTGGAAAAGTCGCTCGGTGTAGGAGAAGTTCGGCTGTCCCTTTTTGCTGCATCAAGATTGTTACAATATTCCCACCTCTTCTGCTGAAGTTCCTGAAGCCAGTACGTCATATCCTGACGGGTCGCAGCCTACAACACAGAGAACCAGAGCACTGAGGAGATCACCACACCTCTTTGGCATATGCACACAGCAATTCCAAATGCAATAAGAAGAAAACAGCACAGGCACCTTTGCTGATCTGCTACTTATGATAAACTGAGAGTAACACACTTTAAAAGAAATAACCACCAATTTACTAGATGTACACAGTGCACACATATGCATCCCTGATTTTCACACCAATTCCATTTTCCATTAAAAAGTCACACGCATTTCTTTCTCCAGTTTTACACTCACATGCAAGAAAAAAGCAGCAGTAGCATCTTATGTTTTACACAACGTATTGTTTAGATAAATAACTACATATCCGTATTAAGGGAAATAGGGACTTCATTTTTTATTTAACTTGCTTAGCTACCAGCAGAAAATAGAAAATTAATAATGCATTGTAACACCATATACTTTCATGATTACAATCTACATACTGTATTACTTTATGATTCCATGAGCCAACTAACTTCTACAGCAAGGTGTATTTAAAACAAAAAAACAAAATACTTATCTACAAGCCTACAGTCAATGTGAACTGGTAGTAGGCAAGCAAGAATTTGAACTGATCTTCAAGCTTCAGACAGAATCCCAGCTGTAAGAGTCATTTCAAACAGAGTCAACTGACAATCCACAAACACCAACAAGCAGCTAAGCGGTGGTAACTGACACTGCAGGCGCACCTACACACGCAACATATGTTTTATTCCAACATACGTCCTCAGCAGCCAACCCAGAAGCAGCACTGGATCACTGGATACTCATAACTGGGTTAGCCGAGCAATCAAAAAAACTAACACTCATGGAAAGACAACGACCCACGATTCAGTCTTATCCAGCAGCAGAGTCCTCATTTCTAGCAAGCTGAAAGCCTATATTCCCTTTAGATTTACACACAGCCCTTGCCAAGCAAGGCTTTACTGCAGTCAAGCAGAAGTCCATCAAGCTCAGCCCAGCAGCAACCACAACATCACTAGCAGCCAAGTCACATTGACTCAGTACAACTTTTAATTAATTGCTGCCCACGACTAGCACAACCTGAGGAGCCTTTTTCAGTTTGTCCCGTTATCCTCTCCTCAACACTCTTTAAAAAAAATAATTCATTTTAATAGAGCTGTTTTTCATTGGCGTTTTTAAATTCCTGACAGTATTTGCTGTCTGCTGAGCAGCATACGTACGCCCTCAGTTTAAGTGACATCACTGCTGCACTTTGGGTCAGTGAGTACGGTTATGGCCCTTCAATATAAAACAAACAACAAAGCAGCATGACTTTATCCCTCCCCATTTAAAGTCATTTTCCCAAGAAGTATTTAGTGCCCTGCTGCCACACCACATGTATTATTTTGTCTGTCCTCCCTTTTCTCGGAGATTTCTGCTCCCTTTGAACAGTTTTGGCTGAGGTTTTTACGTGGGCATCCTAACTGTGTACTTCATATAGCAGGATGAAGTAAAGAGTATCCTGAGAACCTCTGTAAGAAAATTTTTGTGCAAACAAAAATTAATTTTTAAAGTTTGTTGTTTCAAAGGGGCATTTTTACACAGGCAGAATATTTTAAGTTTTCTTCTTCCCCTACTCCTAAACAAAAGGCAAATCAAAAACTACCACAGCCTAGAAATTTTAATTCACTTTACCCATCAGAGGAAGGAATGCTGCCACGCTTGCCCTTTCTCTTATGGCTTCCGAGTAGTTAGCTACTGGCCAGCATTAGAGACAGGATCCTTAGCTAGATGCAGCATTGATCAGACTTGGCAAAGGGTCCTTATTTTCTGTCATACGAAGCTATTGTATGGCTATTTAATAAGAAAGTACCTTGGCTAGTCACTGACACTTTAACGGAGACATTTTTGAGATAATAAAAAACACCATAAATGGAATAGCAGAAAGAGGGCAGTTGCTTTACTTGTTTTCTTATTTTGAGCATTTCTTTTGCTTATATAATTAACTAGTTAGTGATTTTACACTAAAAAAATCCAATCTCTGTATGATATTTGTCACTAAGAACAAATATATCAGCAGAATTATCCATTAATTGTGACAGAAGGACATTTTCACAGCCTAACAGATTCTGCAACAAAGCAAAGGAGAGCATTCATGTCTTAGAGGTGTTAAGGGCCACAGACTTATGCAAATGCCCTCTGAACTGGTACAAGGAGAAATTACTGCTGCACACTCGCAGACAGAAAAAAGCACTGAGTGAACAAGACAATCCCATGTATTTTTCAACTAAGTGATGGAAAGTGATTATCACTTACATGAAACCCTTCCCTTAAACTCTCTTACTAAGGGTGCTGCAGGAATTGCCACCTTCTGCAGCAAACCGCACATGACTAAAAAATATTTTGGGGAAATAACTACAGTGATATCCTCTACCTAGACACACCGGTGGTCCTTGTATGCCAAAACTAAACACTTTCAGGAAGAGATCAAAAAAGCCAACAAGGAGACCTGGCATTTTGAGGCACCTCATGAAAGTTTTTGCTGCAATCCTTTTCTGAACCTAGACAAACCCTCCCTCAAGCATGTTTGTGAAGGGCAACGTCATCAGAAAGCTCACATTTCTCAAGATTTACTAATCTTGCTATGCTCAGATAGCAAATTGAGCCAGATGGCTTTCTTGGAGGGTAGCCCAATTTTTAAAGTACTGTAACCACTAACCAGCAAAAGTTAGAGTATGATCAACCCCAGAAACAAATCACCTTCACTACTGAGCTACCTTATAAGCTGCATTAGACCCTAACAATACTATTTAAGCTATTAGCACTGTGAAAGGCGCACAAGCACCTCATTATTAATCACCACCACATTCTTAAAGATTAAGGAAGTACAACATTTGGGGTAAATGTTTCAAATAACTCTAGTTTCAGTGAATTTGACATCTGAGTATTTTCAAGGATCTGTGCCCCCAAAATTTGCACTTTCTGGAATTTTCACTACCTGGCCAACAACCCAGAAAAGTTTTTTCTTTAAGAAGTCTGTGCAATTTTCCCCACCCCCAAATTCACCATTGTTCAGACAGAAGTTACCCACACACAAGTGACAGCATTTCTTAGTTTCAAAGGCAATCGATCTGCACTACTATCCAAAATAAATTCTATTTTAAAAATAAATAAGAAATGACCTCTTTGTTCATTTATATATTCATTCTGCTAATTCTTTTCTGCCTTAATGGTAGACCTCCCTGTGCAAACATGAGCAAGTATTCACTTGACTATATTAACTCAACAGCATTCTGTGTGACAGCAAGTATTTACCGGATCAGGCCCTTTCCATGATAATATTCAGATTTCCAAAATCTGTCCATAATTCATGACACAGTTTTCTCTGCCTCTTTACTAAAATGTTGGTATCAACTACAAAAAAAGGTCAAAAAATTCTTTTACATACACTTAGCTTCTTCTAATGTGCTTTAACAGCTGGAAATGCATAGGAAAGCTACAATCATGTAATTATCAGGTTGATTATTTACATTTGTAAGCTATGAACCATTTGCTTTATCTGCTGTAAAAGCTACAACATATTTTTCCCTCAGAGACTGTCATCAAGCTGAGGAAAAGAATCCCAAGTATATTAAAACATCTTCAGTTCTCATTAAATAACAAAGACTAAGCAATCCAGATGATGCAATCATTGCATTAACAAAAAACTGAAGCATTATGAAGAAATAATGCATTCCTGAACAGCACCATCATTTCAATCTGGAATTCCAGTTGCTTATTTCTTAGTGCTCTTCTCAGCTTATAATACTGAATGGGAAAGACCAGAACATGAGAGCTGGAAATTCTGACAAGAAGCAAATTGAGGAATACAAGGCACATGAGTTCGAGGGTAAAGGCCACATTTGACTTGACTTTCTTCCTCGTGCTCCGTGTGTAATGTTTTCTTCGTAGATTAAGTCACATTTGACTTCAATGGTGGCCGAATCAGGCATTAGTATTTTTAACAACTTGAATTCATCCTTATTCCTATTTCTACATAGTTTAGCTTAAAGATATTTTTTATAGGCCTTAAAGAACCAAGGTGTTGGGTTGTTCAGTGTAGAAGAAAATTAAGTTCAGCTCTGAAAGTCTTATCAGCTGGTAAATCATGCAGTCACAAAGGTATTGCGATATTCCTTAAGATTTTTACTAATCCCTTATTATATCATGTAACAGCATTTTTAGGGGCAATCACACTGCTGCTCTAGGACAAGTACCATAACAACTTGGGAGGAAGGCATCACTAGAGAATGTACAGGGTTTTTTTTTCTTATAATTACTTAACTGGCACCTTTGCCCAGGCCCCATAAAGGATAGATGAATAGAGCTCCCATTCGCACAGGTTCTTTCCTAGAGAGTATAGGAAGAAACAAATACAAAGAGTAAAGGCAGAGCAATGAGATCACAGGCTAAAAGATACCAAGACAAACAGAAGAGAGGAAACCCCATAGGAAAGCTTGCTGCGGCTTACAGTTGTGCATCATTGCCCAGCCTGATTCATACCCACATAGCTGCTAAATACACCTGAGGATGCTGCCAGTACTAGTTCAGACTAGTACTAGTTCACAGACTGCTTATTTGTTACACAGGTGGGTAATACTACTACCCACTATAATCCAAATCACAAATCACACATTTCCCAAAGGCCTTCCTGTTCAGAAAAACCCAAGTCAACATGCTCATTATGAATTTTCCCAGAGATTTCCATACAGAATCATTAGACACTAATTTTAAAAATCAAAATCTACACCAGTTACACCAAGCCTGGAATTTTAACTTCTGTAAAAGAAGCACTCAGAATACAAAAGCTGCTACAGGGAAAGCAATGCAAACTTTTCTACCAGCTATGATAAAAAAAAATAAGTTTTTACATATGATTGCACGCACAACTAGCTACATTGCTTTTCCTTTACCAAATATAGTTAAAATGACTATCACATAAGTTTTCCAGTCAGATAACTCGTTTATTCTTTAGTAAAGTATGTTAAGGATTCCTTACTTTGGCACAACCATTTACCGCTATGAACAGAATATTAAAAACTGCATGGTCTGGTGTGCTATAATCTCAGCCTTTATCATCATTGCTCAAATCTCCACTGTTAATTAGGGATTTAAGAAAGGCCTTTTTCGATATTCAGTAGAAGTTCTACTGTGTTACTCCAAGAGCTTCACGGGTTATTCACACTCTAACGCGGAGGCTCTTGCTGAAGGAAGCGGCTCACGTGAGAAGCCCGGTCAGCGGAGAGGAAAAGTCCCGGAGGAGGCCGCCCGCCTCGGGAGCGCTGCGGCCCGGCGGCCGCGATTTCCTCTTCAGGCGGGCGCGGGCGCAGGCGGCAGCCCCGGCGCCCCGGGCCGCTAGCGGCGCGCAGCCCGCCCTCCCCCTCCCCCCCCTCCTCCTCCCCCCCCCAGGCGCCCGGACGAGGCTTTCGCCGCGCGTCCCTCTCCCACCCCCGCGCACCCGAACCCCCCAAGCCGCCAGGTTTCCTCGGGAGCTGCCTTCCCGCCGCCCCCCCGGCCCCGGCCTACCTTGAGCACGGCCACGGCGCCGCCCGGGCTGTGCACCTCGAAGGCGGCGGCCTCGTCGCCCGCGGCGGCGGCGGCGGCGTCGGGCTGGTGGTAGCTGAAGCAGGCGGCGGCGATGTCCAGGTGCCCCAGCGGCAGCGCCTCCTGCGGCCCCTTGAAGTAGTAGAGGTAGCAGCGGCGCGGGTCGAAGACGAACCAGCGGCTGCGGAAGCCGCGCAGGGGGCCCTTGCCCGACAGCTTCTGCAGGTAGCCGCACAGCTTGGGGGCGCCGCCCGCCTGCTCCCCCACCGCGCCGGGGCCAGCGCCGGCGCCGGGCCCGAGCCCCGCGCCCTCGGCGCCGCCGCCCGCCGCGCCCTCCTCCCCCTCCGGCATCGCCGCCGCAGCCGCCGCAGCCGCAGCCTCGCCAGCAGCCGAGCGGCCGCGCGCTGCCTCACGGGACTTGTAGTGTCGCCGCGCGGCCCCGCCCCCGCGCAAGCCCCGCGGCGGCCCGCCCCGCCCCCTGCCGCGCCTCGCCCCGCCCCCTGCCGCGCCTCGCCCCGCCGCCTGCCGCGCCCTGACCCCGCGCGGCGCCCTGAAGCGCGGTCAGCCCGCTGCGGGGGGCGCGGGCGGGCACCGCTCTGGTTGCGCTCCGGCTGTTACCGGGCGTGCCGGTAGCACAAGCAGCCTGAAAGAGCTGCCTCAAGGAATTTTACATGATTTCTCCTTGTTAGCGTGTGCTTATTTCCATTAAGCATCCCTAATGCTCTGGGTACAAATAGAGTCTGATGTGCCATAATCATCCAAAAATGGGAGGAAACAAATCCACGATTTATGATATTCAACTCCTCATTCTCCACATTAATGACAGCACAAAAGATTTGCTGTCAAAATAGCTGTTCCCATGTTAGCAATGGTGTCTTTACTGAAGTTACGCTATACGTGAGCTTGGCTCGTCTGACTGAATTCCCTCCTGACATGCACTTCCCTCCCTTTGGAATTTGTCGAGGTATCTGGAAACCCTAAGTTCCCCAAAGCCTCTTCCTTTCTCCTCATCTTGAAATCCCTTGATTAACTGCTCCACGAAAAGTGGCTCGTCCGCCTGACGATGCTTCTGCTCAGTGCCAAGGCTGATACCTGCGCGGTCAGCGTGCTTGGCCGCGGGCTCCAGGGCGAAGCTGACGCGAGGCATCGCAGGGCTCCTCAAGCTCCTCTCAGGGCGTCATCTGCTGATAGGAAAAGTGCCGAGTGAGAAGATAGCCAGTGTTCTGATAGCAGAGAAGCTTGAGCCATTTGTCGCAGAAACGGAGGCGTGGAAGCGTCCCCCCGTCACCTCTCAAGTGACATGAAGCACGATCCATTGCAAGATGCAATGCTGCAAACAGGCGAGGCATTTTATTCCCCGTCGTCTGCCAGAACATGAATTACAGGGGGAAAACAGTGAATCTCTTTCAAAGCTGCCCTTTGCTTATCTCCTTCATTTAGTCACACACAAATGTCCCAGCTCTTGTCCCTGCTCTGCTGCATTATCTTATCAATTTAGTTAGTGCGGCCCTGCCCCACTGCGAGCTGAGCGCCCGTGACTCCCACTGGCTATCATTAATTACATCTCACAGCAAGTCACAGAACCGATTTTTAAACCCTCAAAACTTTTGCTGTCAGTACTTCTCTTTTTTAATTCGTTGTTACAACACTCAAAGCAGGAGAACTTCAGAATCCCCTACTTTTACAGTTGATTCATGTAAATAGAAAGTTCCCCTTCTTGGGAAGATAAGTTCCTTATTTCATGTATGTCCTTTTTCACAAACATGATCCAGAAGTGGACTGATAAATGACAACAACATAGTTCTAAAAGGCTATGGGTATATAAATGAAAAGAGTGCTTTTCCCTTTACTTGCTTCTTTCCTTCATGCTTTCATGTCTAGAATGCACAGATGATATAGGTGACATTCTGCTGCTGGCCGATGTCTAGAAAATAAATATAAACAGCATCCCAAAGGATGAAATTTCCCTCCTGCACAGAGGGGAGCTTTGGGGTTGTACGTAATTCATTAGGATAGTGTACTTGTCAAGTAAATTCACTCAGAGTGTCACATGCATGATGGGATGTCACTGGTCACACTCCCAAGAGAATCATAAAGCTTGTCAGAAAAATGAAAATATTTGAAACTTCCTTTCTCTGGCATGTTTTGCTTTCCTAAAAATTAACCAATATTTTTGTAATACCATTTCTGCTTGAACAAGGCCATCTACTACACATAAAAATAAAGCTGTATTTACTCTGAAAAATTAGAGACTGTTCTAATTCATTACAATTGTAATGTTTTTTTATCTTCTTATAAGTGTTCACAGTACTTGAATAAATTCTCATTTTAGTCTAAAAAAAAGCAATAGTAAACGTGCAAGGAAAAAGAGAGACTATTGTTAAATACGGAGGCACAGAGAGCACAGTTAATGCATATCCTAGGCTCACGCTGTCATGTTTACACAAATGCAGGAAATCCCAGTAAATTACAAGCAGCACATCTGTACCTTGCTTTCGGTTAAAGTGAGATCATAGCTCCAAAATTAGAATGGTTAGAGTGTACATTGCTTCCTTTCGCAGAAAGGAAAGCAAAAATGACTTGCTCTCTTGTTTGATATCTTCTGAGATATGGAGATTCAGTTAGAGGTGAAACTCAGAATTTTTCAGAGTCTACACTAAACATCTACTCATTTTTGTTTTCCAGAAGAATGGAGCTATAGTGAACTATCCTCCCTCTCCCACCAGGGTCAGTCCAAATGTGCATGTTGAGATATGGGCTAAACTGCTCCTTCTATTCCATTTAAAAAATGTTTTGCAGGTGCTTGCAGAAGTTTGTCAGTGACTGCTGCTGCCAAGAAAAACATTTTCACTCTGCTAGTCGATAATGTTTAGTATTTGTATATAGTACTGCACTATATTATTTTGAAGAGTGAATGATTTTGGCCCACTATTATTTGAATCCTTTGGAGGTCAGGAACCATAAACTTTCCTAAAAATTTTTTTACCATGGGGGACAAACAGGTAAAAAAAAATCTCCAAATTACTGTTTCTGATGCAGTCTGACACATAAATTCTTCATCTATATCACATCTCATTCTACAATCCCCCAACTTTCAGTCACCATAATATTCCTTACAAACATCATATTATTTCATTTCCACAACAAATTCTTTCCTCATATACAAACAAGTCAGCCAAAGAATTATATCTGCTCAGCAATGATGTTTCATGTACTTTTTGTTCTTTCAATATTATTCTTTAAAGGAACAGCAGATGGTGCTCCTATCCTGTTTCACATTCTCCACTTGTCTTATGTTCTCTTTTCAAAATGGAAAAAAAGATACAAGTTTTGAATAAACAGGGAAGTTTACTTGTGATTTGTGATTCACTAGGAAAGATCTGATTTAACTTCAGTTAACTATCTCAAATAAGACTGGGTGAATATACAACAATGTTAAATACATTGCTTTTATTTTTTGTTGCACTGCATCTTATCAAGAACCCTTCACTTTGAAAAAGCAACAGTTACAGAATTCAGTGAAAGGCTGCATTGATTTCTAGTCACACATCTGTGATCTGACTTGTAAAAACATCCAGGCAAGTTGAAGCCATGTAGAGAGGACAGATTCAAATTGAAGCCCTTATGAATAGAAAAGCAGGAAAAACTCAACAGTAGCAATGAACTGGGCAATCGGTATGTATATAATAGTTGGTTTGTCACCATTCATATAGATCCAGAGTGGCTAGAGAGCTGCTGTAGAGCTTGGTGGGAATGCCAAAGAGGGTAAGCAGATGAATTTAGAGTACTGTTGTAGAGGGGAGAACATGAATGGGCCAGAAATACAAACACAGACAATGAGGCTTCATTATTTCAGCTGCTTACAGTGGAAATGATTTCCATGTGTAATTTAGCCCTGCTTCTCAGTGGAGTATCCACAGCACAGAGTGGAGATAGGTTTAACGTGTGATTTTTATTGTTACTTGTTTACTTGCTTGTGTTTAGGTCAGAGTGACAATTTTAAGGTGCAGAACTACAGTTCTACTGGGTTATATATTTGTCAGTCCATCTCACCTTGCTGGATAAGGCTCTTTTGTAAATCTAAAAATATATGGTGATATTTTCATAATAGTTCTACAGTCCATCAGTGTTTTATGATACCACATCTCATTAATGTTAGAGATTTGCATTTTTTCCTATTAGAGTTTACAAGCCCATTTTCCCAAATGCAGTGGCTGATGTGAAGATTTGCATGACCTGCCTGCACTGTCAGAGCTGACTCAGAATGTTCTTCAGCCAAATAAAGCTTTTTAACCAGAAAATCTCATCTCCAAGTCAGCCTAAGTACCATTTGAATTGACATAACAGCTTCCATGTTTTCCAGAATGCCTTACAGAGTCTTCCTGTGGGATAGTAAATACTTCCTCCATCTTACATGAGAGAGAACTGGCACATAAAGAGGTCAGAGTTTCAGTGACACGATAAAGGCCATATACCAAATCATTAGCAAAATCCAAGATATAACATCATCGTGTGTTCTCACAATTTCCAAGCTTCACATAACTAAGCTAAGAGGAAGAGACTGTGAACTTGACTTCAGCCTTGTTTTATATTCCTCCAACCTTGAGCCAGTTCAATTTATTATTTAAATTAGAGGCTACACCACAGAGTCATTTCAAGAATACCTTGGGCATAAAGAACTCCCAACAACACAAAAACCATGGCTAGCAGAAAAGTAGTGCTGAAACTGCAAATGTGCCTTTTAACAATTTGATGATGTCCTCCACTGAAGAAAAGGTAATAGGATTCCTGCTACAGCAACTCCCCATAACATTGCCAGGATCTGTGACCTCAAGACTTTTAACTCTTCTCTCATCCAAGCTGTGCCCAAATGTTGTTCTTGCAGTCTGCACAACATCAGAGGCTCAGCCAGCTTGCTTGCCAGTCAGGGAGTGGCCCCTTTCCTCAATTTCTAACTCATTTCTTAGTACACCATACTGTGACTGGCACACCATAACTTTTCACTGATCAACAGCAGCCATGAAACTGCATTTCTTCAGCATCTCCTGAACTTCCTTCATCTCATATATAGAAGGAATCTCGCTGTGAATCACTTCCCTCCCTCCATTTAAACCCTAACAGAAACCTCTCCAAAGAGAGAACAATTCATACTTGAGGCTTAATTCTGATGTGAGATAATGGCAGTCATGGGCGAACTGAGTAACCTTCAGTATCTCATTCCAGCGCACGTCCATAGGAACTGCAGCTAGTTACAAGCCCTGACAATTAAGCCCTTCATTTGTGTCTGCCTCAGGGAATGACTCAAAATTAGCATATATCTACAATTTACACTTAAGCCTTGAAGACATTCACACATGTAAACTGTGTGCATGCCAAGAATACCCACTGCTGTAATTCTCATCTAGACATGCACTTTTCTTATTTCTTACCATTTTACCTTCATTTTGAATGTCCATCTCATAGAAGGCTCAGATTCGTCTCCACAATCTTTAGAGATCTGACTGAGTCGTAAAGCTGTAGTTGTGTGCTCAGTTTAATGTACACATGGAATGCATGTTGCAAGTGAAAAGTCAGTTCACTCCAGCTTCCATCTAGCATCAATGGCAAAACAACAGGTATTGCTGGAGAGCAAATCATTTCAGTGTTTAAATTTGAGTGGGATGAATGGCCTAATGTGCTTGGGACAGGAACTTTTCTTTTGATGTGTACTGTGGAGTGCTTATCATACTTATAAGTATTACTTTAAAAGGTACTTACAACAGTCATGCTGGCTCTTTCCGAATCAGTGTTCTTCAAATCCCTTTATTTCTTAACTTTGTCACAGGCCAACTCACCCCTTTCCAAAAAAAGAAATAAAATATTCTAGTAAAGGGTAAATGCATTTGTCAAAGTGAGTGGGACTGAATGAAACTAAAGATGGTAAACTGAAAGATACTTAAATGTGTTTTAAATAAGAATCTATAATTGAACTGCTTATCTAAAAGATAGCCAAATTTAGCTGGACTATTTGGTCTAGAACCCAGGCTACATACGTCATAAGAAAATGATTTTGCAGGAAATTTATACTGCTATGTTTCCACTCAGGACAAACATTATCAGAATAGCTTTTCCTGTGGTTTTCTGTTTTGGGACTTTGGCTTTGGATAAAGATTGGAAGCACATGAAAAATCTAGGAAATACATATTCAACATTAAGTCACAACATTTAAATCTGGAGCCAGATTAACCCAAAGTCCATTCTAACTAAGGTAGATATCAAATAATAGTATTATCTAAGAAAATGTGAGGGGAGAATTATCCCATCATACCCAGGTGTCTGCTGTCCAGTACTCAGTTCTGCTAGCAATATAAGCCAAATTTGGCTTTACATTAAACCACTGGCTCTATTTGGTATACCTGTTTGTAGTAAATGTTTGTTTCAGCCCTATTACGTCAGTATCAGCAGAAACTTTGCATACGTCTAGAAAAAGAGATTTGTACTCTAGAAAAAGTTATAAAGTCCAGATCATTGAGAAGGGGAAAATGTTACTCCTTCAAGAAAGAGCTATGTTTTCATGGCACTTGTTCAGGATTGCTCCAAGAACAATTCAGTCTATCGGAGGCAAATGCCCTCCATTCTCCCCACCTCATATCCAAACTGCCTCTTGCTGTGTCACTTTTTATTAATACCAACAACAGCAGATGTTAAACAGTAACTGTTTGTGCTTCATGGAAAACACTGTAAATTGCATATGTGGATAGTTTGAGGACTGCCAGCTTACATCTAATGATCATGCACTCTTATTATGCTAACCCTTTAAGGTACTTCATCTTTTGAACGCTTCACAAAGGTTATGGAATATATACCTTACCCAGTGCAATAAATAGCTATAGCAATCATATTTTAGCTGGAATCTTCTGAAGGCTTCAGAGATCCTAAGCATTCATCAAACAGCTACCCGGTCACAATACTGCTATGCATGGCCATGATTCAGTTATTTCCTGGATGTGGGATGTACATACAGAAGCAGCTCTCCCAAGTGCTCTTTTGTGAGTTTTCACTTAGAATTAACTTCTTCTGAGAAATGAAAGAATTTGGCGAAGTATATGACATCACCACACTTATTAAATCAAAGAACTTAGTCTCTCTTTCTTGAAATTTCTGCCTTCAGAGCCTCTCACTGAAAAAGAATACCTAATGTAAAAAAGAATATTTAATGTAATGTATTCTGCAAATGTAGTAGTAGAAAGATGGGGAGGCTGATGAAAGGTGTAGATAGTACGTACAGCAATGAGCCGGCAGTCACCTTAGAGCTGTGACTTACGGAAAAATGTTAGTGCTGTTCAGCTTCAGCTCATTACCCATACTGTAGAATCCACCTTAGCAGCAATTTTTATATAAGCAAAGGAAGATAAAGCATCATTCAATCCCAGCGTGCATGCATTTCCATTACAAGAGATTTGGCAAGCCCAAGCTGATGCTTTGTCCCTATCACTTCCTGTTTTGTCCAATTTAGCAACACTTAGGGGTAAAAACAACAGACCATATCCTGTGATCTTTACTCTGTTCACACTTCTCTTACAGAAGAAGTTTTAAAGTTTAGAAATACCATAAGTGATCTGCAAAGAAAATAATTTTTTATCTCCTGTATTTCTTTATGGCAAAGGTTTAGAGTGGTTTTTGTTTGCCTGTTTACTTCTTCATTCTTCTTAGTTTGATGTTAGATAAAACACAGTTCGTGTTTTTCTACAATACTGCTAGAAAATTCCTTGAACAAAGTAATCTTAACTGAGATGGCAAGGATGTTAAATGTTTCAGAAGAAAACTCTTCTCTGACATATTTATTAGGAATCTTGAATTACAAAAAGACAATGAAGGATAAGCAGCAGCTAGATACTTTGCAGGTGTAAATCAGTGTCTCCTCAGTAAAGCTAACACACCGCATCAGACAGGGCAACGCCGTGATCCTAATGAAAATTCCTTCCCCTTGCAATCTTTCAGGTTTCTGTCTCTTGGGATGTCCCTATTCAGCTACCAGTAGTTCTCCAGGCTCACAAACAGTTTTACAGCAAAACAAAAATTCAAAGTCCCCTTCTGACATGCAAAGTAGTAAGGGAAAGGGGAAATTAACTTCTAACCCTCAAAAGCAAACTTCATTAGTGATTAAAAGTTCTGTAATTGCACTGACTTCACCCTAACGACTTCGGATAAGACTTGATTGTGTCTTAGTGTTTAGTTCTATATACATAATAATAATAATAATAATAAAAAACCACGTGGTTGGGTTTTTTTTCTGAAGGTGCTAAATTGTAGATACATGTTTATATTTGAAACCAACATGATTTAGTTCATACTGGATTTCAGCCACAGAAGAGGTAACTATAGGAACATGCATCTAATATCAGACTTTCCCCCCTATAAGCCTAGGGCTACAGAAAGGAATTTTCTTTGTTACTGATTTCAGCGATGGCAAAAAGCAAGCCATAGCTCAGCAAGTTACCATCTGAGGCTGGACTATGTCTTCTTCACGTAACTTCCAGGCATTTCCACAGGATTTTACTGGAAGGTGGAACAGAATGATCCTGTGCCAAGGAAAAATATATATTAAAATATTTCCTAAGAAACTAAACAAAAAGAATACTCATGATTCAGTTTAGACTCCTGGGTTTGTGGGTCTGGAACCTAGAACACACAAGAGAAATCCAGTTTGATTCTGACTGTCATGAAGAGTATGAAAAGTAAGACGCCACCACCTCAATGTTAGCCTCACTCTAGAGCTGATAAAGTTATTTTCCATGATCATTCCAAAGCTTGACATCTGAGAGCTAGAGGCATTACAGGGGCTTTAAATATATAGACAAGTTGCCAAGGCTGGGTCCTTCTATGAGCTAGCATACACTGCCTATCTCTAACATAAGTTGCATTGCATAACTGCCTAGGATTAGATTTCTCCTCTAGAAATCCTTTTGCAGGACATGGGCTAGAACTTAGGTTTGTAGCACATTGCAGAGGTCTAGCAGATGTTTATGCTGAACCATATGAGGGGATTAAATTAACCACCTTTCTCTCTTCTCAGATGTGAAACAGTTTCAGCCGCAGCTCAAGCAGTCTTACAGATAACTTTCTTCTAGTGATAGACAGCTTTGCTTGATTCATACCCCCCTCAGTTTCATTAGCAGGAAAATGAACTGCTTTAATCTTTTGCTAGTCACTGGCAGTTACAGTCCTGATTCATGACCGGCCGTTGCAGCACCGAAGAGCTGCACAAAATAGGCGTAAAATGCTCCCTGCTCAGAATGGTGTTTTTCACACCCGCTTTGCTGGGTTACAATGAGAAAGAGTTAACCATTACGTAAGCATTTGCACAGCGAGTTCCTCCAGGCTGGCTGGAGGACTCCTGCATCCCGGTTCGAAGAACTTGCGTCTCCAGCGGCAGCGGATGGAGCACAGGCCATAGCTGGGCCTGCTGAGCGTGCAGCGCGCAAGCCCTCGCTGCGGCTGCCCTGCTGCAGCAAGCAGCCCAGCACTCACGGGGGCGGAAGCAAACATAAACTCTGCATCACGCTGTCCCCGCTGTTCTTCAGGAAAATGTTATTTCAGCGTTGGCTGTTGACAAAACGATAGTATAAATACTGTGTGGCTTTCCAAAGGACACAGATTTCAGACTAAATTGTCAAGAGCTGCCATGGAAAGCTCTGGCCTAAGCTGCAGGTGCCAAAAATCAAGACGCTATGGGCCTTGTTTTTATGAAGCACCATAAACTTTGAATTACCAGGGTAGTTGTGTGTGCTTACCATCTTTGATTAACCCTGACCTAGAATGGGCATTAAAAACTCCAGGGTCACTTTTGAATATTTTGGGTAGGTTTTTAGTTTTCTTTTTTAAACTCCAATAAAGCATTCAGTGATAAAAGAGCTCATCAGCTCTAAAAAAGCAACCGGAATCATTTGCATTTTTGTCAAATGGATGCAACCTCAAGTTTGTCATTCCTATTTTTAAACCACTTGCAAATGAAAGAACAAAAGCATTTGTGCTCTTATGCAAAGTACAGCTGACTCTACTCGAAAAGAAATATTATTTCTATTCCTTTATAAAAAAGATTTGTTTTAAAGGTGTATACAACAAACAACCCTCCCATTATTTTCACATGAGACTCAAAGGCTGCAGGACTAGAAATTTCAGTTTTACAAGACCACAAGAACTCTGACCGCAGTAGAGAGACACACATACTTAAATCTCTTTCTCTGGCTGCTTGTGAAGAGAAATCCAGTTCAATCTAGTTTCTTGGTGAAATATGTCACTAGGCAGTTTCCTGTAATTGTGCATCATGGAGCACGTTTTACTAAACTGTGGAAGTAAACTGGAAGTTAGGCTGTGACGTAACTGTCTTGGGCTGAGTCCAAAGCCACTGACCATAGATATTAGAATTAGAGCTGAGAAACACTTTTCAACGGACACCTTTGTTATTAAAAAATATAAACCTGATTTGGTATTGCGGTGGAACCCTTCTGTAAGAAGAGACATGGTCTGCTGCAGTTGGCCCTGGTGTGGTAAGAGAGTAAACACTGCAAGCAGTCATTCCTTTTTATGCAGGTTCGGTGAGCAGATGAGTCATGAGAGTATCTGGTAGCAATTTTGATTTCTCAGTTTCTTGTAGACTACGTGTCCCTTCAGTCACACTTTTAATAGAAACACTAAAAAGTGATGTGAATTAAGTACATACAGCTTCATACAGCTCCACTGAGCAGCCAGAGAGCATTCACCAGGATCCCATAAATCACCAGTGATCTGTTATACCTTTCATGAAATGCGTGTGCATTGGCTTTCCAAAATCATGCACTTCTCTTCCTGACCATGTGTCTAGATGAGCTTTCATCCTTAAAGCTTCCCATTATGCGGCCTCCTGTTTATCTGAAATATCGCTTTTCTCCCTCTCTAGGATATGGCATCAGCAAATGTCATGCAAGAGTCTTTCATCGTCGTCTCTCTCCTAGTATAGATAAAAAGGTGGTATTCCTGTGAAGGAGTCACTGGCCCTGAAACTGTTTCATTTCTGATGTGTAAGAGCACGTAACATTAGAAATTGTACCTAGGTTGTAAGACGTATCTGGGACTGAGAATGGTTGATAGGGTAAATGACCAGGTTGAGAGAAAAGAAAAAAATATGACATGAAAAATAAAATATGATTGAAATTTGTTTTGAGAAGCCCCTCTGATCAGAATAAATACAATACATATTGTTGGTAACACATTCCTTAAAAACGTATCTTTCCCAATATTTCATTCTTAATTAGACTTGAATCCAGATAAGAGATTTCATCGTCCGAGGGAAATCAGAGCTTGCTTTATCCCGCATAACTGTCCAGTGAGACCCTTTCAGCAGCCCTGAAGGCACCGTCCCAAAGCACAGATTACCCAGACTTTCTTTCATATTTCTCAGCTTCCACTGGGGATGCCGAGCTCTGGCTTGCTCACATCTGTATTGCAGTACACCTTTATAAAATAACAGGAGAGTAAATCTGCTGTGACCCAGTACAGGTAACTGCACACAAAACAGTCACTCCCACACTATGTACTCTACACTGCAGAGTGAATATTATACATAAATGTTAGAACAAAATTCTGACTACCATTTTTCCAGAATTTAATCAGAGTGGACTAGTCTCCTGTCCATTTTTTGCTAAATGTTGCCTTTAAAAACAAGTCTCATGTATTACATTGTTTTTTCTCCAGAAGAAAGATATGCACTCGATCTTTTTTACAAAATATATTAGATAGTCAAATTGTATAAAAAACCCTTTGGAGTTTGGTAGATTTTTGCTTCCCTTTTCAGAATAACCATCAGTAATATTGCAGATCAATTACTATAAGCTGAGAAACAGTTAGTTACTTAATTTACTCAGGAGACCAGGCCTTTTTTGGAGAAGTGCAAGGATAAAAGAAATCTCTTCTGAGATTTTCATGGAAGATTTAACAGATGCTCTATAACAGGCATGTTCTATTGTGAGGAGCAAGGGAGAAGATTTTGTCCTGTCCTTTTACAAGAAAAGCAGCAAATATTTTTTGCTTGAAAAGCGATGATATTGAGTCTATTTCATTATCTTGCTAAAGAACAACAGGGCAGTGAGTACAGTAAGCAAATGAGATCACATGGCCAAGAATACAGATGGCAGGATAGTTTGTACAGCAGGACTGTTCTCACTTTTCCCTTCAACAGCTCCAGGTTCAACTTCACACCAGGATGGAGAGGAAAAAGCAGCAGTTACTTTTAGGAAAGGAAACAAGCTCAGAAATTGCAAACCAGTCCTCTGAGACGCTAAAAGAAATAGTACTGAAGTGGTTTCTGGAGACACAGGCTGCAATAATACTAGAGAACGGTACTTTTCCTGAATGGTTCCATGGATTCATTACAAGAAAGTAAGGCTATGTATAAATATACTATGGCATAAAGTAGATTATATTAAAAATGTAGTTAAATTTCTCTGTCTTCTGTAAGTATGAGAGATTTTAGGATTGAATTTAGGCTTTCCTTGAAAAAAAGAAATCTGCCCTTAAAGTCTGTGTTTTTTAGTACCTAGCAGGTGACATTCATATACAGACAAAGAAAGCATTAAACAATGTTACTGTGTTTCATTGCTTAAATGCCAGGACTTGATGTGTGCTCTAGAAAGGTGAGGGAACATGATTATGCAGCTTTTAGAAGCTTTTGTTGTATTATTCATTTTTTAGTTAAGCAAGCTTACGTTTTGGGCTATAATAATCAAAAAGTCAAATAATTTTAACCCAACTCAAAATGTAACAATCAGAAGCTTAAAAAATGAAAATTCTTTTTTGTTGGTAGCAGGAAACAAAAAAAGAAGAGCATCTTGCAGACAAAAAATGAATGGGAGGTCCACTGCTTTGTTCAGCTGTGTCTACTGAAGTGATACAGCACAGTGGTGTTTCTAGGAATTTTGTTTTAGTGCATCAGTAGAACTAGTTATATTTAAGTGTAAATCATTCTTTTTATAGGCAGACTGAAGACATGCTGAGAGACAGAGATGTTGGCTGTTTTTTGATCAGACTAAGTGACAGAGCAATTGGTTATATTCTCTCATACAGGTAAGGCTGCAGTGTACGGGAAACAAAAACTTGCTGCTTCTTGGTTGGGAACAGTCACCATTTGTTGTCTGTACTTTGCTCTGACTTTAAAATATTTTGGTTCATGTGACATTTATTCCTTTAAGCTTGCTTCCTGTCACCGCTTACAGTTATTCCTGTAACTTAAATAGTATTGCAAAAAAGTATTTTAAAACATGTAAATGATCTATACAATACAATGAGATACCAAAGGTGCAGCTTCTGGGAAAGCAAAAACAAACTATCCAAACCTGGAGTGATTCTTCTACTTTTTGTCATGTTTTATTCATTAAGAGGATGCTCTATGAACAGGGACTGAAAGAATGCAGAGTTAGAAGAAAGTTTATTTTAACTGCTCAAACTAATGATAATGGGACTGTGAAACCTGATGATCAGGGAAAGGCTGTCAAGCTGATTAGTGCAGCAGATACTGGAAGTACATGCAAAACACTTCTGCTGACCTTTTGACAGTGTTCGATATTTTATGAGGAACAGGATCAAAATGACCCTAAGTGGTTAAGCACAAAAGATGCCTTATGTTTGCTCCAGTTTACGGGGGAGAATTTCCACTCCTTTTCTCCTGCTCCAGTGTCATACCTGCGAATGCCTTCTCCTTCTTAGGCTCACCATGAATTCACACTGCTTTTCATCTTATAGGTCAGCGTTAAACCTTACACTGTTGCCTACCAGAATATGTTGATAACTCAGCAGCAGGTTCTTGAGGGGTGGTTTTCTGGCACACACAGTACATTTTCACTCAGGCTCATGGGTCAAATTCAGAGGAAATATGCAAAGTGGTGGTAGTGCAGTGGAACTGAATCTACAGTATAGGCTGACAAACACATTAAGGTGTACAGAACTAACAAATGTGTTTCATTTCAGGGTCTTTTTTTATAAGAATATTTAAGAGGCAATGGTGTTTTTAAATGCAAATACGGAAGGGTAAAGGAGTCCACACAGACAAGATTTTCTTTATGCCTCTCAATGTACCGAGTCTCTAAGACCATATCCTTGGGACCTCGTCTAACTTCCACAGTGGCTGAAACACAGATAGATTGCAGGCCTATAAAATAATACTGATGTGCAACTTCCATATAAAGAGAATGAAAAAGTACTGTAGGATGAATAAGACAGAAAGAAGCTGTGGTCTCTTTACATAAAAGTGGTATAGAAAAAAAGTTGCAGTTTGTAACCCGAGCATAGAGAAGAAGATGCAAACTTTTGGTTTTCATGTCTGGCAATATGCAGAAGTGGTAGACAGTGGTTCAGAGACTACAGAACACAAAATAGTGGTCAGTGGCCTACAATGAAAAGTTAGAAAAGGCAGAAGAATGGGCATAACAGCATCTCTTATTAGCAGGTGCTATCTCAGTTAAATTCTGTCTGGTTAGATTGTTTGAAGAACCACACTGAAATTAACTTGGAGTTTTGTCCAAAGAAGATTTGCTGAATTTGTTCCTCTTTCTTAAATATTACCTACAATTAATTTTACATGTTCTGAAATATATAAGAAACGTGCCTTAGGATTTCAGACTTCACAGAACCACAGAATGGTTGAGGTTGGAAGGGACCTCTGCAGATCATCTAGTCCAACCTCCCTGCTCACGCAGGGTCACCTAGAGCACATTGCCCAGGATCGTGTCCTGACGGCTTTTGAACATCTCCAACAATGGAGACCTCACAACCTCTCTGGGCAACCTGTGCCAGTGCTCTGTCACCCTCACAGCAAAAAGTTCTTCGTTAAGTTCAGATGAAACTTCCTGTTTCAGTTTGTGCCCACTGCCTCTCATCCTATCACTGGGCACCACTGAAAAGAGTCTGGTCCCATCCTCTCGGCACCCTCCCTTCAGACACTTATACACACCAATAAGATCCCACCCCCCTCAGTCTTCTCTTCTCCAGGCTGAACAGGCCCAGCTCTCTCAGCCTTTTCTCATGAGAGAGATGCTCCAGTCCCCTAATCATCTTTGTAGCCCTTCGCTGGACTCGCTCCAGTAGTGCCACATCCCTCTTGTACTGGGGAGCCCAGAACTGGACGCAGTACTCCAGGGCTGAGTAGAGGGGGAGGATCACCTCCCTCCACCTGCTGGCAACACTCTTCCTGATGCACCTCAGGATACCACTGGCCTTCTTGGCCACAAGGGCACATTGCTGCCTCATGCTTAATTTGGTGTCCACCAGCACTCCCAGGTCCTTCTCCGCAGAGCTGCTTTCCAGCAGGTCAACCCCCAACCTGTACTGGTACGTGGGGTTATTCCTCCCCAGGTGCAGGACCCTGCACTTGCCTTTGTTGAACTTCATGAGGTTCCTCTCCGCCCACCTCTCCAGCCTGTCCAGGTCTCTTTGAATGGCAACACAGCCCTCTGGCGTATCGGCCACTCCTCCCAGTTTTGTATCGTCAGCAAACTTGCTGAGGGTGCACTCTGTGCCTTCATCCAGGTCATTGATGAAGAAGTTGAACAAGACTGGACCCAGGACTGACCCCTGGGGGACACCGCTAGCTACAGGCCTCCAGCCAGGCTTTGCGCCACTGATCACAACCCTCTGAGCTCTGCCATTCAGCCAGTTCTCAATCCACCTCACTGTCCACTCATCCAGCCTACACTTCCTGAGCTTGCCTATGAGGATGTTATGGGAGACAGTGTCAAAGCCTTACTTGAAGTGAAGGAAGACAGCATCCACTGCTTTCCCCTCATCTATTCAGCTAGTCGTCCCATCATAGAAGGCTATCAGATTGGTTAAGCATGATTTCCCCTTTGTGAATCCATGCTGACTACTTCTGATCACCTTCTAAACCTTAGATTCTTAAGACTAAAAAGAATAAAAAAGACCCCTCCCACAGAAACCACAGCTGAAGCTGTTAAGTGCCAATTTTGTGACTTAGTTAAAATGCTATGACACTTCCAACTATGAAACTGCTTCTAGATTATTAGTTTAGTGAAAATGTAATCATTGCCATTGATGTTTTCTGTGTCATGTTCACTTCAAGATGGGATTTTTTTTGTTTTTGTTTTAATGTGTGTATGTATGTGTGTAAATGTGTGTATGCAAAACATTTGGGAAAGGTATAAGGGCAAAAGTGTTGTTTGCTCATATTAAAAGATCTTAAAATCATTATTTTGTAAAATTACAACACTGTCACGCTTTTGAGCAAACAGCTGACACAAGCAAGGCAGGTACTGTTATGTCAAGTATTTGTCTCATGTGGGCCTCTGAACCTGAAAAGAAGCTGGATTTGGAAGGCCAATAGGAACAGGAGAGGAGAGGAGCCAGGATGGGAAATGTATAGAAGAAAAAAATATGAAAATGCATATAAGTCTATAACCATGACATCCTAAAATTGAACTAATTTCTGATTTTCTATGTATTTCCAGTTGGGGAAAAATGCTAATAAAAAAAAATATATATATATATATATATATCATCCTTCTCCTGTAACCATTCCACAATGAGGGTAACAGGTTACTCTTGCTATTTAATTGTTTTTTTCAAATAGTAGAAATCCACACTGTGAGATGTAAAAGTTCAAATCCTGCTAATGACCAAAGCTGAAGGTCAGTATGGTTTCACATGATGACAATTCTATCTTTAAAGATTTTCTAAGCTATAAAAGTAGACTAGAATGAAAACTCAACCACCACATGAAGAAAACATTAGGTTTGTGAGCCTACCTTTCAAGAGTTAGGAGGTTTCATATTTGACTGTACAGACACCAGGTAAAACCCTTTTGTCCAAAAGCTTTTCTGCTTTGATTGTTCAGATAAATGCAGTTTGAATCTAATTTACACTAAGTTCTGAGTTGCCAAACTTGAAATGAGGATGCCAAACGAAGCCAGGGTATTCCTAATCCAAGCTAAACCATGACTTTTATTACAGAGGCAAAGATCGATGTCGGCATTTTGTCATCAACCACTTGAGTAATGGCCACTATGTTGTGTCTGGGGATACCTGCACTCATGAAAGTCTTGCAGAATTGATAAGCTATTACCAAACTTCTGTAATTGAGCCGTTTGGAGAAAGTCTTACAATTGCCTATGCTAAGGTGGGTTAAGGACTTCAGAATTCAATTAGTTGATGATGAAATGGGACTGAATATACTAAAATATTTGTTCTGTTGCTTCGGCCTAGGCTAAAAAATATTATGCTGAAAAATGCTTCATCAGCATGTTTGCGATTAATCATGGGAAGCAAAAGTACTTATAGCTCAGCATTGGATCCTGTTGCCATGTCAGGCGAATAAAGTATAATTTTGAAATAAAACACAGTAAAGAATATTGTAAATACGATAAAGAATATTGCAGACTAAGGCAAAACAAACTTGCTGAGTTGAAAATATGTATGTAAGTTGCATGAGAAATCGATGGTCACTTCAACAATGGATCTCATTTACTGCTTGTGAAGACTGCTGCTCATCTAGTCCCTAATTAATACTTATAAGTTATGTAGGCTAGGCATGCTTTAGTTCAAACTATACTCTCATTCCATTCAAACACCAGCATCTCCAGTGCCTTCAACGGAGTTGCTACAGAATGGCACAGATATGCCAGAAAGCAGAATTCAGCCCCTTCCTGGAACTGTATTTTGATCAGTTGCACCTCTTATTTTTACAGCACAAATTAAGAACACATGTATATCTCTGTGCAACAGGATCCTGAAATATGCATCCCTGAAAAGACATGACACCATGAACCTAAACTTAAACAGTAATTTTTATATCCCTTCTGAAGTATTACACCCCCCTACATTACTTCCAAAGTATTATACCGAAATGCTGTATGAAAGCGACAGCTTTCACAGACTTAACACAGATTTCTAATTTTTTTCTCCATAGACAGCTGACAAAAGTATATATGATGATATCGCTTGGGATCAGAAAAATAAACCAAACAATAAGGCAATAGCTTCCTTATTAGTAAAGAAAATGTCTGGTAGCTCAACAGCCACAGTACCGGTGGGTGACACCTACAGCAATTCAGATCACAGTGAGAAACTCCTAGATTTCTCTTCAAGATCAAAGAGAACATTTCAAGATCATTCACAGAAAGCTGAGGTAGGACTTATGTAAAATGGAAATTTAATAAATAGCTATTGAGATCTATCTGAAAAAGAGGCAGAAAGTACTGTGCAGTTAATTGGTGTCAGTAGCAGGATGGTGTTTTAGTACCACCACATACCCTGTAACAATTCAGGGACATTATAGAGATATGTGTTTCTGATTGTACAGCATCATCCTTGAAATTATTCTCTGCCAGAGGTAATTTTAACAGTTTCAACAAAGAAAATTTTTGTTTGCAATGTGTTACAGTTACAATCCACCTATGCTGCATTCCAGGCGCAAGACCGTATGATATCAGCACTGGGTTAGAAATAAGCCATCAGTTTCCACATTAGCTTAGGCGAATGACTGAACTCATTGTCTCAGTCCCCTCCATCTGTAAAGTGGGAGTATCAACACTCTTAGACGCCTAAATCCCAGGGCTCTTGTGAGGACTTGCTAATGTCTGTGAAGCGCCCTGTAAACTCAGCTTGCTGTCAGCTGCAGAGATATGAAGAGGTGCACAGGCCTTATTCTAATACTCTGCTGAGGAAGAATTAAAACTTTTGGATGTATATCCTGTCTTTCACGGAGGTTAATGGAAATCAGTGACTCTGAAAGACCTAATAATGACTGTGAACACAATATCAATTAGTTTGCAATGTGATTTGTCACGGAAAAATTGCCCCATGAAATCTTGTGCTGCTTAAATTTAGGCCTCAGCATTAGAAGCGGTAACAGTCTTTCACTGGGTTTGGTGATTCCTAATGCAGGCTAGAATATTTGTTTCTATAGCTCTACATTATGTTTGTTTTTATATCCAAAATCCACTGCAGAACTGCTGATACCGCTCAGCACAAACCTAACAAAGAGCTACAAAGCAATTTTCCATTTCAGAGGTGGAAAACGGACTCCAAGCCATCAGCACAAGTCTTTTTACTGGAGATTTTAAAAACAGATCAGACAACTTCCCCACACATATTCTCTTATATGAATGAACTACATATTCTGAATTCTTTTGATAATCTCAGATGCCACCTTTATCAATCAAACCATGACCCCCAGAGACTTAGTGTGCATTTGAACTGAATAAGGATGTAGTAAGGGCTGCAAGATTTATAAAGTACTTAACATTTCCTTTTCATTGCCTAGAAGTAACTAAGATCAAACCTATTTCAAAGACTTTGTTAATACATTGCTTTTTACATATATAACATTGATAAAAATTAGTTCCTTTCTTCCTTCCTTCCCATTTCTTCAGGATTCTGACATAGCTCCACCACTGCCAGAGAGGAGCAGCTTGCTCACATTGGAGACATTCAGGCATGATACAGACAGACAAGACAACATTGTGTATGCAGAGCTGAACAAACGCTTTCTAACTGACACAGCCATTGCTCTGAAGATGCACACTGCCACAGAGAAACTCCTTGAAAATTCAGCCTGCTTATCAACCGATACTCAGTGGAAACATGGCACAAAGATAAGCACAGTTTATGCCATGACCAAGCAAACTGAACATACACATAGCAAAAATACTGATCTTCTAAAGCCATCTCCTCCAGAAATTGTGTATGCTGAACTTCAGCTGCAGCAATGCAAAAATCACTCATTTCTTCATAGTCAGACTCTCCATTCCCTAACTCTTCCTCTATCAAGTGCTCCAGAAACAAAGCTGTCATTAAATTCTCCTGCTTCCTTGCACTCTGCGTTCACTCCAAAGTTACCCAACAAAGCAAGATTCACCACAGAGTCCCAAAGCTCAGAAGAGCAACTTACAGCCTATGAAACCTCTTTCCACTGTAGTGAAGGCCTCAGAAAATCTGATGAGAAAGTCTCTTATGAGTCACTGACACACAGAATGTATGGGCAGATTGAGAAGATGAAATCTGGCTTTGATAACGTGAGCACTGTTTATGAGCGGATTCCTACTGGATGGTTGAAGTCTTTCAGCTCAGACCAGGCTTCAGAGAGAATTTGTAGTTCCTTCTTTCATGCAACCCATTGTTACTTATAATCAACTAAGAATAAAAAACTTCCATAGCAGAGATCTATGCTGAAAATACATTTGAAAAGATCCCTAAGATTTTCCTCAAAGGCTCACCTTCAAGGCCAGTTCCTGCAACAGATAACACACATGAACCAATTTCCTTGGATCTTGTAAAAGGAGTAGAGTCAAAAACAAATAATAAAGTAGAGAAGAGTTAGGGTTTGCTTTACAAAAATGCAGTTGTCTGTTATTTGGAATCATCTGAATGAATACAAACCTGAGGTTATTAATACAACAAATACCTGCTGCAAGCCAAAAAGCACTAGGTTTTTATAAGGAATTGGATTGTTTAAAAGTAAAAATTCATGACACAAGATCACAAAAAGTATCCTTGATGCCTACAGCAAAAGGCAGTGTCTTGATGAACAGAATATTTCTTGAAATTTAGCATATATGTAAACCTATTTTCTATAATAAAAGGTATATTTATATTAAAAAAAATTAAAGAAAGTGATATTCTTACAAACTAAAGACAGTATGAATTTTGGGAGGCTATCTTTTAGGCTGCTAAGTGTTTTCCCAAAGAAGAGTAGGTGTCAGAAAGGCATTTAAGACTACAGTAGACAATGTGCTAGTAACTGTACAACATGAGCAGTGCTGGAAAGATGTGGGGTGTTTGGGGGATAAATATAGGAAATGCATATTATACATTTTCCATCTCTAACATTATGAGTACATTAAAGAACACTTAAAAATCAACACCTGATAGAGATATATCCAGATCACTGACTCTATGTTTGCTAGCTGTCACATATTAATACTATACATACGCAGGTGATCCAAAGTTCAGAGGATTTTATTCAGTTGCCTAAACTCAGGCATTAGTGCTGTCTGAGATGCCATAGGGTATCCTCTGTAGCTTCCAGCTGCTGCTCTGAACGAGTGTGGGTCTCACCACCTCTACTGTATCTGCCAGCCCCTCTCAAATGTCTCAGATATCCTATAGCCTCTCAAATGGCAATACAAAAGGATGTATATTTAGGCAACTGGATCAAGCCTATAATTTCAGTGGCTTGGGAAATGTTTCTTTTTGCCTCCCTAATTACACTTTTCTTCCTTTTTTGTTGGCAGATGGATAAGCGAAGAAGATTTTTTTTCACTGACAGGAAGAATAAATCATGAAGATGGAATGCTATATTTGCTTAATTTTATGGATCACTGAAAGACATACAAGGACAAATTCATCCTTTTAATAATTTCACCAATGAGGAAAAAAATATGCCTATTTGGACTATCAAAGTAAAGGCAGACGCTAAAAAGCAAATTCACCACTATTGCTGTTATCAGGAAAACAAGTTGAGAGAACTCTCTCAATCTCAGTTTTCATTACCTCAAGCTATGCATTTTTAGGGCCAAATCCCAATAATCCCAGAATGACCCAGAATTCCAAGCTCATCAGCATGGAACACATGGTGGCAGAGGGTCTGCAGGAGCCTCACATTTTGGAGAAGACAACAACCTTCGGTCTTCTGTGTTGGATTATTTCAAACTGTAAGAGGAGCAAGATACCTTTTATATGGATCAGCCATATAACTTTCTTTTTCTCACGGTGTACAGCAGTAATGGCAGCACTGCTTTTGTATTTTTTCTGTGGCACTGGCTACTTAAATGTTTTCAACACAGAAACAACAACAGTAGTGGAAAACTGTTATTGAACCTACAACCTTACAGACAATTCAACAGATTCAGTGCTAATAAAAAACTCCAGCCAATGAAATATGTGAATTTTTACTCCTCCATCAATTTGACAGACCTTGTGTTGTTCTTCATAATCTTAGGTTGTAAACTCCTCTGAGGCTGGAACTGGAATTTTGTTCTGTCTTTGCACAAGACCTAACACAATGAAGTCCTGATGAGGGGCTTAGAGTACAAATTATTATGGAAATGCTAATGGTATACTTAGGTAATTGTTTACATTAATTAAAGTAGTATGTATATGCAATGTGAAACATTGATAACTGATTATTATCAAGATATTAAACCTTTTCAGTACTGTACTTTTCACTCTAAACAAAATCTTTGTTTTGATTATAATCTTCCTTTTTGCATAGCTAAACGCAACTAGCTGAGTTTAATTCTAAAATAACCTTGTGAGAATCAAAGAAGAATCAAGCTTTTTGAACTTAAGTTTATTTGAATATTTATTTGAAATCTTCATTTGGATGTCTGGAAAACAGACAATCATTCATACTTTTTCTCATCTTAGAACTAAATGTATCATTTAAATGAGAAATAAATTATATATACTTTTTAAAATGTATTATTCCTCTTGTATAAATCCTTTAATCCTTTTATTTCACATATATGCTGATCATGAGAAGTTAAAAAAATTGTTTTGCTTTTATCCATTAGATCCTGTTAGAATTCATATCCTCCAAGCACTCCCAACTGGAATTATTGGAAGGAGTGTAACAAACTTAATGCTTTCTGAAAAGGTGTAACTGGTTTTGAATTCAAATATCAGGAATTTCTGCCAATGGTGCTTTTTGTCTTCAATATACTAAGCCTCGCTAACAGTTTTTATAGCTGGCAAATACTGCAGCATATATTCTGTGGCTCTTCACTGGGCTTTTCAACTTTTTTTTGCATGGCATTCATTCTTGCTCTGAGCTTACCATCCAGGCACCAAGTGATGAAAAAAGTTTTATCAAGACTGCATGCAGAACTACTTGTGCAAAACAATGAGTAACCTACCCCTGCACAATGCTAGCGGCACAGAAGCCAGTGCAGGTGATCACAGACAGATTGTACCAGTTAAGAGAGATCTCCAAACGGCAGAATGCCAGAGCAAGCACTGGGACTCAGCAACTCCCTGCAGCCACTACTGGCCATGACCCGTAAAAAAAGTCCTACCTAAGTATCAGTAAACTTCACTATCTTTAGTGATAATATATGGATACGGGAAGCACAGGTTAGAATAATACTATGAGTTTGCAAACTTTTGCCAGTGACTTAACTTCACAAAGTTAGCACATTATAACTAGAAGTACTCTGTCACACGTTCCCTGTTCTCTTTCAGTCACCTTACATTGAAATCCTAATGCACAAAATACAAGCTGTCCTCAACTTGGAAAATAAGACCAGATTTACTTCTCCTTACAGCAGACAAAATGACAGTACTTAAAGAATTACTCCTTTGTAATGAAGAAAAGACTCCTCCTCCTCATAGTGTCTAGGCACTCTCCTATGTTCTTTGGAAGATTCTGAATACACACTGTACATCTTGTTCCTTGTTCTGTAATGGACAAAATACAAACCTTGATAATAAAGAACTCTGAAGCCTCGTGCAAATAAAAAAGATGCTGTTTTAGTAATTTGGGCTCATATTTCATAACAATCTATCAAAAATTTTGACCAAAATATTTTATATTTTCTTGTGAATTTTGGGAAAGTTTTGTTAAAAAAGACAATACTTCTCTGCGTTTTTGCAATTCAATTGGATTGAAGACAGAAAAACAATGAAGAGACTTGTGTTCTCCAAATCCCAAGGCAGTGGGAAAATTCCAAAAATTCTTCTGTCTATTTCCATTCTGTTCCATTTACTTTTACTGACAATGCTCATTCAAAGACACATCAGGCAAAACTTTCGTTCTCTTTTTTAGTGGTTATTAACGCTTGACTACAATTTTTTCTGTTTTTAAACAAGTACTTTTTACACACTCCTTAAGCTTGTAGCTGAAAGATCCCAAACAGTCAAATCATAAATCACTGCTACACATCACAGGTGGTTATACATCAAAGCTGATAACAGTAAAAAACCCTTAGAAATTTTATTGCAAGTCAACAAAAACCATCAAACTGAACTGAACAGGGGTCTAAATTTCTTCTTGAATTCAAGAAGAAAAACAAGAAGCATACAGTCAGCAACATCACCACCATATTACAATTAAAAGAAATATTAAAAGAAGGACTGCATGAGATAGAAAGCAAATCCCACTCAAGACAAAGAAATCATCTGAAAATCTTGATTAAAAATTATCACCACAATTGTCTTTTCCTTCTGTCCCTATGATGACTTTCTAAGCTGAAAAGGATTTTAGAAATTGGCTGCCTCAGCAGTCATAGAGGTGATTGAAGGTCCTACTTAGGGGCAGAATAAATTTGTCAGTAAGATGATCAGGGAAGTGTCCTTGACTCTTTCTTCTGTGTACACTTAATCATTTTCCCCTTTGCAGCAGGACATAAAATGGAGATTAGTAAGAATCAAAGGCCTAAAACTCAGGAAACGTCACATTTACTTGTAAATAATTAGATTCAATATCAGTAGATTAGCTGCCAATTCAGAAATTCCAGCTGCTTTGTATCTTAAGTAAGGTAAATAGGAGAGGGAAAGGTAGGAAGTTTTGTAGATTTTAAAACTTGGGCCATTCAGTCAAGTCCTGGGTTTTATCACAGGATTCATAACCCTCTCAGTTTCATTTTACTTAGCCAAGGAAGTCAAGATTTCTTAGCCTCTTCTCAAGTAATAGGCTTAATTTTCCCTGCTCACCCTACCTTTTCTCTGCACTGGAGTTCTTAAGGTTAATACAGCAGTAGAACAGCAGAAATGTCATGTGGTCTACCAGCTCTCTGATGAAAATAAGCAAAATAAGCAGAAAATAAGCAATAATGAGAATATACCATAAATACCTCAATAATTGGTCTGCTTCTCTAACACAGCTGTACTTTCAATGAAAACCCACTGAATACAGTGGTCTTAATGTCTACAGCTGTGCAATCAGAATAAACCCCAAGTTTCCTGGCAAACCCGAAAGACAAAGCCAAACTTACTGAACTGCATCAGTACTCTGCCTATAAATACATGAGAGAGATTCATGAGTGAACCTTCATATGAGACACCAACATCTTCAAATGGATATAAGAAATTCCAAGTTTATTCCTAGGGAAGGCTTAGTTGAAGTATGAAGATACCGCTTAAAATATTTACTCTGGCTTTACCAGAATTTGTTTTATCAAATGCTTGCTCAGAATGTCTAGGGCAGAGGGATGCAGTGGCAAGCCTGCAGGCTCCTCATGTACAAAACGTACTCATCTCAAGTAAGCAAATGAGAGGGAACGGTAGCTGAGTTCAGTGTACAGTTTTACAGGAAACAACATTACAGTGACACTCAGGCATCTCTGTTCTTCATAAAGCCTCAAATATTCTTTGTTTAGATCAGTAAAGCCAGAAAACTCAAGCAAAATGTGTATAAGACAAAGCTGAACTGAAATGACTATGGATTCAGAGTCTATTGCAATTTTCCACGGTCTCAGGGCTAAATTGTTTCCTCCTTACTGTCATTCCTCTTTTAATAAACTCATTGAAATCAAAGGGACATACCAGAGATAATGTACTAGATCTTCGGTTCAAAGAATTAGATAGTCTGATGGCTGCCTCAATATAGCAATTTAACCTGGCATGATTTAGCTAACCGCACACTTAAAGAGGAAAGTTAGGATGCAGAAAAAATATATACTTTTATTGTGGAATGAATCCTCTTCATTTGTGACAAAGGGACTAGATGAAGACCGTGCACCAAGGATGCACAGATGCATCCATTCTTTACCACCCCAAAGTGCCCTTCTGCCTGGTGTTCACTGGTCACTGGAGCCAATTCAGTGTATCAGAGAAAATGTTCCCCTCTCTGTGCTCCATGATTCCTGCCTGGTTATTGGCTGGGTATATGAATGCAGATCAGCAGGAAGGCCTGCAGTCCAGAGGTTTTGAAAAAGATGGCGATTGAAAAATTTACTTGATGACCTATTAAAATAATACACTTGAAATCACAGTTACACAGAGAATTAGAGGAAAATTTCATAACAAAGGTTAATTTCTTGACCAGAAGTGAACATAATTAAGCCTAAACTGGTCACAGAAAAGATGCTTGCATTAAATTGGAAATACCTAGTACAGTGGTCCTGCAGAACACTGCAGAACTCTGAAATTTTAGTTTCATAAGCTGTTCAGAAATTCTTCTCTTTCCAATTTTTATTTTACAGCAAAGGGCTTGTTGCTCAGAAGATTTGCTTTCACTTTTTTTCCTAAGGTGCCTTGTGTGTCAAAGGAAACTTGACTGAAACTGCAGAGTGCCATTTAGACTCCAGCTGAACCTGAAAATCCTTGCCCCCAGGAATGGAAGCTGTCTCACAGAACATTCACTTTTGTATTACACACATACGGCCCGACTTACAAACTTCAACAGACTTCAAATTCATTAAAATTTCTCAAACTTGGAGAAAGTTGCCTATTACATAGACTTTGTTACATAGGTTCCTTTACTCCTCTTGGCCAGTATTATCAAACATTCCCCCTAACTCATCTGCTGTATGAATCTGGACTATTTTCTTTCATTTTGCATATTATCTCATAAGGAATGAGACAATAAAAATACTTGCAGCAAATCTGTTTTCCATCTCTGATAGTGCCTGCTTATTAATAGTTCTTCAGAAATAGAATAATTTATTATCTGCAGGCTTTGTTGTTTATCCATTCCATATGGTTGAACAAAGCAAATTATTTAAGGACCTGATCCAAAGCCCGCCTACTGAACTGAGCGGGAGTCTTCCTGTTCTTGAGATCAGGCTCTCAAGGATATCTGGCTACTACAGAACTATCAGAGGGGGAAAAACAAGTAACTCTAAGCAATTCAGGCTGGATCTTTTGCATTAATAACCCAATATTTAATTTTGTGAATTTACTGGAAGAAGGAAAAGACCTCAAAACATGAAATAAATTCTTTAGACTCCAATGATTCCCTCTGTGTATTCTATTATTTCAGCATTAGGAGATAACTGGAAATAGAAAAACACTGAAAATGAGCCTTGTAGGACTGAGTCATCCCATTAGGAACTTTTACTAGCAAATTCTGCAGAAAGTCAAAGTTTAAAGCAGTGCAATAAGTGTGACCTGTGAAGCTAGTAATACTGTCATTTTTGGGAACAGTGAATTTACAACAGGGAATTTATCTATATTTCCTTATAATTTCTGTTCTTATCATTGAAAGAAAAATAGTCACTAAAATCACCACAAAACAGAACAAAACTTTTAAATATCTGAAGAACCTTACCGAATTTCCTGGAATTCAATTTGTTCCTGAGAATGCATGCATTTATTAACCCATTTGTTCAGGTAGAGCAAACACAGTCTTTCAGTTTCAGAATATTTCTATTGAGGGCATTCTCTCTGAAGCTGCAATTGTTTTCTATATGCGGAATCTTGTACCTGCACAAAGTCCTACTAAAATTAGTTGTAGCATCCATTTTAACTAAAATCCCAATATTTTTTTTCTTATCATTGTCTACCAGGCCATAATGTCAAAGCTGAACAGCATCCTAAACAGAAGACCATTTCCTTTTAAAGGAAAAAAAGTCTGGTGAAAATCAATTTACTTTTAAGTGCCATTGAAGTGACCCAATTAGATTACTAAAAAAAGGATTAATAATGATCAATATTAGTTTACTGTCAATATTGCCTCCAGGGTGATGTCAGGAGTAGCCTGTAAACACTGAGGACAAGAGGTTTATTAAAAAGCTCTATCTGCCTTCCACAGTAGGAACGGGGCAGAATACTTTTTTGGACTGAACTGAGAACCGTTTCCTGTCAAGTAAATACACATACCTGGTACCTGCTTTATCACAGAGCTTTAGCTGAAGGACCAGGCCAAAGTCTTCATTTAACACCCTTTCAACAGTCAGCTACCATTTTATATAGCTTGCTAGTTTATGTAAACAGATAGCAAGCCCTGTGTTGAATTGTCCACGCGGAGATTAAGTTCACACCAATGAGTCGTCTTGTTCCTGGCAGGTTGCCCCATGCACTGGTTTCACTTGAGAAAAGTTACAGTAAAAAAAGGAGAATATTTGGATATTTGCCAGTCTCTGTCTAAGAAGAGGCTTTGTCAGTCATGCTCGGGGCTTTGAGGTAGGTATTTTTTCATTCAGATAGTATAAAGAAATAATCAATTGTGTTTTTTAATTAATTCCTTGAGTTTAAAATTACCATCATCCAAACATCTTCCGGCCTACAATAAATTTTCAGTAACTAAACTATCTCCATAACTTGTTATGACACTAATGTAAGAACTAGGCTCCCCCATGCAACACTTGCCATCAAACTCCTTGCTCTTCCCTTTAATACAGAAAACCCAGAACCTTTATGGCGGATTAACACCTGAGAACTGCACCCAACAAGAGGGACCAATTTTCAAGGTGTTCTTCTTTTCTTTGTACTGTTTACTTCATGTACACATGGGTTTGTTTCTTTTTAGTACTAATCTAAATAGGAACAAGACTGTAAACATCTATAAATTACAGACTAACAACCCTACCTATAGTTGGTAGCATCTTTTATAACCAACTTTTCCCAGCACCTTACTCCTTGAAAGCAACAAATTTTATCTTTCTATGGGTCTTCTCTAAGGGACACATTTTAATTCCTTGTGAACTAGAGTTTTTGATTTGGAGACTAAAATTAACAATAAACTTTGATTCCACTTTGTAAGGGCCCAGTGCTCTTGGGTACTAATCTCTTCAGTCTTACAGTTCCTACCAAAGCCTCTCATTTTAATTTATTCCTCACATACACCTGAACATTTACTATTGTTTACTCTTTTATTTAATCCAATTACTCTGTTTTGTTTTCAAAGAAGCCATTTTCTAAATTATAACAGGATAGATTCAATGTATATATGAAATAGTATTATATAATTTCAAATTCAGAGATCCCCTCTATGGAGTCATGTTAGTCTGGAATCTTTCCCCAGCACTGAACTATCGTATTACTGTTTTAATAGCCAACAGGAGATCCTGTCACATACCAGGATCAAGCAACCTTGACCTGGCACTTATCTCAAAAAGCTTACATTAAAAAAAAAAAAAAAAAAGATATTTCTTTCTGTTTTTTTTTTTTTCCAGGGGTTCACAAATGCAAGTGTTAAATCTTATTAATCTAGGTAGCTTCTTATTTACAGACATACAAAATTTCATAATGATAAAGCCCTTTTAGCCATAGCAGAATTATTCTTTCCACATACAGTCTCTTATCAGCTATTGATTGTCCTGGATTTTCATTACTCTCTTTGTAAACCTCACGCAATCAAATAGATAGTCCCTGCCTGAAATTCTTGTCAAGTTTAGCCTAAACTTTGAACTTAGTTAATTTAAGAACTACAAAGAAAAATTGTACATCCTAAATGGCCAAGTCATTCTCTGTAATGAAAGAAATAAAAGTGCTACATAAAGAATAATAAATAAAATTCCTGTGCTCTGATGGATGTAATAGCAGCCAAAGAAAAATAGACTGGTGACACATTCCTGCCTTAAATAAGCCTACCTGCCAGTTAATAGATCCGTCATTAACTACTTGCATAAGTTAAAGGCCATCCATTTCAGTAAGCATTGCAGAATCAGTCCCTGTATCTCCTCCTTCCATTTTCTAATGACCAGGATCTTGAGGCTTATCTCATAGATCTACTGCGATTCCTCTGTTCCAGCTGCAGACTGGAGGATCTTGCACATAGGCCCCTGCCTAAGATTAGAATAAATATGATGTTACTGTACCATTCTCCAGACCTAAGGCGTGCCTAAATAGTGACTTATACAAGCCTGTAAAACCCTCCATTAAGATTCTTGTAATTTGTAAAGTCACACCTGGAAATAATCAAAGCTCCAAACATACAATACCTAGACCTGTATAATACAATGGAGTAATGCAAACCCCACATACAATTTTCATCAAAAGAGAGGCCAGTTCAATCCCACCATGTTTACGTGTCAAAAATATGCATATATGAAATATCTAATTCCTTGTTGGCTACGGCTGGATTGTAAAACTGGATTTTATCTTAATTGTTTTGGGTAAACAGTGTAACAGTGCAGGCAATACTGCAACTACATGCAAAATAGATATAACAAGAAGAGAATGGACATATGTTGAAAGAAGTATTTGGACCTGAGCAAATCTTAACTGAGAAAACAGGTGGAAAAAGTGTAATCTATACTGTAACTTAGCGAAGCACTTGACGTTGATGTAGTTTGTCATTGGTCTTGCAAATGAGAGAGAGTCTAAAGAAAAGGGCAGTAGGCAATTTCATTTGGAGCTCAGACTGCATAAGTTCTTTCAGAGACAAGAATTGCAGAACTTGCAGTTAAACAAAGGCACTTTCCTGTGTAATGCAAATCTCTTTTAATTCCACCAAGAACAGTCTCTTCCTTTTCCCCACCAGGGAATTTGGTAGTCGCTCTGTGTCATTAACATCTCTGCAAGACACCCATAACTGCAAAATGATACAGAGAAAAAAGTAGAACATCTGTTCACTATGCCCTTCACTTCTGTCTTAAACAAACATCTTTCTAAGGACATCAACAATCATAATGTTATTATATTTTAATACCTTCCTCATCAAATTTCATTCCACCATCTGTCCCAGCTGAGGTGTATTGTGCAATAATATTATAAGCTCTTTCTAATTCTGCTGTTATTTCAACCCAAATTGACTTATTATGGTTCTCTGGTGCTGACAGGTATAATATTTCCCATTGTACATTTGTATTGGTACCGAAAACCCTCTCTCTAGCTTACTTTACATTCTGTTGTTTCAGAATATTATCTGAATCTACTCAGATCTCTAGAATATCAGTTTCTCTTATTTTCTGCAGCAAAAACCCTATTTCCTTAACTTTTAAAATACATTATTTTTAGAATTTTTCTTGGACATTTGCAGTAGCCAGTAAAAACCAGCAAATACTGGGACAGACTCATCTTACTAAAGAGAGAGACAATGATGTCACATATGGGGCCCTCCATCAGTTTGACCTTAATTCAGTGAAACACTTCTATTCAGAATAGTGCATTCGACACATGTTGAACATTAAGCATGTGCTTAAGCCTCACTGAAGAAGAAACAGATGGGTCATCATAGACTGAGATGTTTCAGAGCAAACAGAAAACTGGTTAATAGAAAACATTATGGTAGATAATCTTCAATGCATCAGATAATGCATACCTAAAATAATAAAAGTTGAATTAATCCATACTTTTGCTTTCTCATACCAACGCAGCAAAAAGATGTGATAACATGGATCACCTACAAAGACTTCAACTTAGTGTGTGCCAGTGTTCCAAGGCAAACAAGGTAGCATAATTCATAAAGAATAAGATAGAAAAGAAAGAAAACATTCCATAAATCAACAGTTTGCCATTATCTGGAACAGCTGCGGCCACCATAATTCCAGAGAAGACATAACAAAAAATACCAGAAGAATATCTAATGATGCTGAAAGACAGCAAAATTGAGCAGATAGAATTAAAAGCACATTAATTCATAAAAGGAAAAAACCTAACCTGCTATTCCATCAGATATTTACTATTTGGTATAGATTATTTACTATATAGATATAGATTATTTACTATCAGATATTACTGAGATGAACAATAGAACACGTGATGAACAAGAAAAACACATATGAAAAACCAGAATATCTGCATATGAGAGAGAATCTGAAATGTTATAAAGCAGAAAAATCCTCATTTACCGGGTCACAACTCAACTAGAATGTGTATTAAGAAAAAAAATCCTCATGTAGACAAATTATTCCATAAAATCATTGAGTTTTCATGCATCTGTTTCTAAAGCATTTAGTTTTGCCCATTATAAGATTTAATTTCATTAATTTGATCAAACAGGAAACTTTCTATATAGTTATCTGCTCTTTTTAATCAGTATTTAAAGAAGAGTTTTCCTCTTTTCGTGCGTGGCCTCACACGGTATGTGTAGCATCACCTATTTCCAGGGAAAATGAAGTCGGGGCATGAAATGACGTTCTGGTGCCACCTCGTGACGGTGCATCAGCGGTGCCTAAAACATGTATAAGGAGACAAAAATTAGCCCGGGGGAAAAGTCTGTTTCTACGTGGTTGTTAGAAATCACAAGGAATCGCTGACAAAGAGGAGCATGTGTTGGGGGATTACATTAAAACGGCCTAAGAGAGAACAACCAACTGCAGCGAAGGAACAACTGCTTTCCCCACACAGATCCAATTACAGCTACACAGGTTAGTTCCACTGGAGTCAGCAGAGTTACTGTAGATAAATATGGAAGTAATGAAGATCAGATTTTGGCCTGCAGGCCAAATTCACAGATTCACAGATTGTGAATCTTGTGTTATGGTATTTCCTTAAAACAATGTTAAATGAAAATGTGCTAATAAATAACTTGGTTATCACTTGCTTTTTGACACTGTTTTATTCACTTATACCAGTCCCTTTTTGCCTCAAACACTTTCAGTTTCTATAAGCTGGAGATAGCACACACTCACTTAGCTATTTTACTAGAAGCTTTATATAATAATTTTCCCTTTTCCTGTCCCTTTTTGAGGGCAGATATAGAAAGGTTCAATCACACTTAAGATAATTGTTTGCTATAATAAATGTCTGTACTCTTGCTTTTAAGGCCAAAGCCCAATGGTTTTTAAATCTAAATCTTTTCTACTGTTTCAGCTCCTAAATTGCCTGAGAGTTCCTTTTCAAGAAGTAAGCCTGATTAAACAAACATTAGTGAATTAACAAGATCCTGCCAATAATCTTATAGCAGAAACAGACAGCTGGCTGTTATTTTACCTCATAATATTATTTAAATTTGGAAGACATCATACTGCACTTAATTCACTGAACACTTGCCATAACAGAAGTTTCAGTGGTAAGAATCCAAATACAGACAACTAAGAAACTGCAAATATAAAGCTTATTTGGACATCTACCCCTTAATTTTCACCCTCATATGGTATAGTAACTTACATGCTACTAAGCAGGATTAATTAGTGCTAGATGCATTTAGAGTATGTATCTCTCCCAAACTCCAACAACATACAATATTGCTAAGGTTTTCATTAGAGGAGATGAACATAGGTCAAAGAAAGAGTTAGGATAACTGCATAAATTTGCATCTGCAGTATTCTGCGAGAGTTGTCCTGTAACTGTGGCTAGGAATACTCCTTCACAGGGTGCTCCTGATTTCTTTCTCTTTTGTATCTCAGCTCACATTGCTGGACTCCAGGATTGATCATCGAATTGCAAGCCAAAGCGCCTGTGTTTCTGTGACAAGGGGAGGAGGTCAGGGAGAACCTAAGGAAACCCCTGGGACACGTTCCAAGGCAGCTGGGGTCTTCCTCTAAGAGGGGTGATGACCTCCTTGCGGAAAGGCACACAATGTCAGGAAGAGAAGAAAGAATTTTAGCCAACACAAACTTTAAAACACAGAAAAAGAGCACTGAAGAAGGGAATTGACCTATGAGATCAGCACCAGACCCTTTTCGTCTGAATAATCTGATACAGATTCTTGCAACCTGGTATTTTACAACACATTAATAGTGACAGGAAAACATTTCTCAGTAGGGTTTCAAGATTGAATTTGTGTCTTGAAAGACATAAAAAACTACCAGGTTGACATTTCAATGAATAGAAAGTATTTTTAACACATTCTCTCTTAATGCCTATGTCTTCCAAACTGCTTGAATTAACCAATAGATCTGACTTAACCTGTTTGAAATGAAAACAATTGAGGCTTGAATCTCTTCCCACTCATTCAAAACTGACACCAGGATTGATTTATGTTAGCTTTAACTTGGGGAAATAAATCAAACAAAATACAGGCACTAATTCCTTTAACCAAACAGAAACCAGTAAGAGGAAGAATCAAAATACTGTAAACATATCACTGACAAAAAAAAAGATCACTTTGATAATTAAAAAAATTTTAAAAATCAATGTTATTTCCAACATACAAGTTTCATTTTCATTATGTTATCTTAGGGAACAGTCAGTCCTTTAGCCCTTGAATATACAAAATTTCCATTGACTCTCTTTATGTAAAACTGTACTCCTAGACAAATATTTCTTGAGGCACCCTCTGTAAATTTGAACAGCAAGCTGCACTGAAAGCTTATCACACTTTAGAGGTTCCAGAGTACATATCATCATCCTTACAGAAATGGTAAAAAATTCATTCCTCTGATTTAACAAATATTTCAATAAGGATAACACGCTTCAGCCTTTGACAGATTTAACATTATAGTAACTGGAATAATGACTAGAAAGGAAATTAACACAGGCTTAGCACAAAAATTCTCAGAGCAAGATAAAATCCGTCAAAAGTTTTAATTGTGATGACTTTGATACAGAAGCCATGTAAGTGACAGAGCCCTTCTATTGACTGTTAGAACAGTAATACATGTATGATTGTCTTCAGGCCCCAGTACCTAATCAAAACTGGAATTAAAAACAAAAAGACATAGCTGATTTCCAGCTGGAGAGGGAGGAAAAATACAGAGCTGCATTCATGCATTTTATGGGAAAGATTGCATAGCTGGTTTAGAAAGAAAAGATCTTTTTATGTCCTTAGTAGTAGTGCTGTGCTTCTTGAATTTCTTCATGAGTTACAGACGATCATATTTTTCCATACAACATTATCAGCCCAGAGTATGAGAAAAAGGCAAGACCTCCTTTGAGAGTAAGGAAACAGTTTAAAGTTTCTTGGGAAGAAATGAATCATGTATGCAAATCATATAGAAAAGGCAAATACTTCAAGTTTTATAAGGACATGACAGTCCATAAAATATTGGTTGAAGGTAAGCACCAAACCCAGCAACTGCCATTTCAGTGACTGAAAGGCAAACCTGGGGTGTGGTTGTCTTCAACACTGGGAACTTGATCTTGACTGCAGTTCTTTCACCTAAGATTATTTCCACGTAAGATCCCCAGCTGTATAACACAGTGATAGAGGCATCTCACTATTTAAGGCCCTTACTTTCTTTCAAAATCTGTTGGAAAATGTCACCAAAGCTAACCTTTCTGTCAATCTTCTTTACTTTTTTTTTTTTTTTTTGCTTTTAAGAGTATTATTAAATATTCATAAATATAAAAACTATGTGGAAATACCTTTAATAATATTCTGGTTCTGCCTGTTAAAAAAAACCCACAACCCAAGAACCAACCATCTTTGCCAGAGTGCTTGGCCAACAGTGGAGATAAAAACATCACTGTTCCAAACGTCTCGCAGATCAAATGATGCTTCTGACTCTTGGTGGACCAGAATTATTTCAGTACTTTTTGCTGAGTTCTAAGAAGCCATAATAGAGGACAACAGCCCCCGAAGTGCCTGAGATTCAGAAAGGCTGGACTGGCAAGTCATTTCTGATAACACTGGCTCACAGAAACATCTTCAGATTCTTATGTGGAAAGTACTGTAAAGGAAAAAAAAAGATCAAGAGATATAAACACATTCATCATTATGCAGACTATTTTCCTTACAGTACATAAAGGAAGGTGCTGGGTAATGAATCTGAAATTCTGTTCTATATTATCTTTTATCCCAGTAAGAATGTTTCAGAGAAAAGGTGAAAAAACCTGAAGCGTATTTTCACTTATGCTGAAGTATTTCAAGATGACATGCATTCCTAAATCTGTTAAAATTTACTGCAGGAAGTATGATCAGCCTTCCTGCAGAATGAATTAGTAAATTCAAGTATCAAAGAATGAACTGATATCAGAATGATATAGGATGAACAGTGGCTGTTTTTAAACTATATTTCTCATTTTGAAAGTTTTTACTTAACAAAGAAGCAGATCTAATACTTGAAATTGTTGATTTATTAGAAAGCTTATGATCTGTCAGAAAGGAAGACATTTTTAACTCATAATCATAGTAGGTTTTTGGTAAAGATATTGATAAATTATTGATAATTTGATAATAAAACTACTCAATTACTTTTGCAATCCAGCCATGTCATTTGACCTGCAAAAATCCTGCAGTAAAGAGTTCCTTGTTCTAGTTTCAGAGTGTGTCAGAAGGGCAATTCTTCACATAAAGTTACCTTCACGTGAAATTACCTTCAGAAGACTGTGAACTACTCCAAATACAAGGATTCCTAATATTAAGGCATAAGCAGGTCCCGTTGAAAAGGATACAAAAGTTAATCCTCAGGCCTGTACCCAATGTGGAAAGTTTGATGGCAGAGCTCAGGGATTTATCGTTTCATTTGGAACTTATTACCATTTTGATAGATCACTGCTTGGTTGTGACTGGGATAGTCTCACATTTCTTCTAAACACTGATAATACAGTATTTACTTAATAAAACCTCAAGAAAACTCCAGTGATTAAGGCCAGCACTTGCTCCAGCCATACGTCCAGGTTTCTGGCAGTAAGGCTCCTCTGGTCAGACATAGGTAGAGCATGAACAGAACCAGTGAGCGTATTCCTAAACTGAGACTTCATGTAGACTAACAACTACAGTAACTGTGATGGAATAATCCCACAAGGCTTTTCTCTGTTATCCTCCACAGAGAATTCCCCTGCTCAAGCAATGCTTCAAATGCCAATATTTGAAAAATAGTGAAGTTACTTTGAAAGGAGACGTGCACTATGATTTTAAACGCTTTCAGAGTATTACTGGAAGTCAATATTCTGGAAACGTGACTTTACTGGAAGAGTTTTTATTGAAGGTCTTACAGTAACCGTTCAATTGAAGATGTTGGTGTTGCAAGAAGAAAAGGATCCATTTACTAGTAGTCTTATCGTTTCCTTGCCTCTTGTAATAATGATGAGCAGACACAGAATGGTGAAACCACCTTAAAAACACAGCTAAGGTGACCTTCTGGTCTGTTAGCACTAAAGTATCATATCCGCACTTTCACAAAAAAATTGGTGATTTAGGATCAGTGTTTTCATAACTTAATTTTTCAGAGTGTCTTTAAACTTTATCAAAATTGAGTTCCAAGTGTTCCTCCAATGCACAGTCTCTAGGTGCAAACTACTGGACTGTGAATTAGAAGTTATAATTAAAAGGACTTCAATTCTGATTACACACTGAGATGTATATCCATAAACATATATGGGCAGCAAGGCTGGTTAAGTCAGAATGCTTCCTCGCAAAAAGGAAGATTTCATTAGTCTGTCAACAAGAAAAAATGTTGTGTCTAAAATAATCTTTTCGTGTATAAGAACAAATCCTGATCACTGGTATAAGTACACAAATTAAGAGTTATTCTAAGACCATTAATATTTCTCATATAAAAAAAATTATTCCACATGATAATGAGATATTGATGGCATCATATGAAAAAATACAATTTAGCACAGGAGAGAGGGTCTCGAGCAAAGATCTAGTCTGACTAATTCAGATCACAAATTGGTAAATGGCTTCAGTCTTTATACTGAGCTAAACCTAGACACCAGGAATGGATACAAATACTGAGCCTTGAAACCTTCTTCAGTATAACATAAGCTAGAAGAACAGTTACTCCTTTTTTAGTTTGTATCACAGCAGGTAGAATATAGATAAACCACTGACATTTGAAATTTTGAATGATCTCAGGTCTCTCATTCTCCAAGACAGTTGAAATCCGTTGCTGGACAATGCATTTATAGTTACTAGTGATCTGCACAGCAAATCTTCTCCCAAAAACATTTTAGGGAAATTCCCATTCTCTGAAAATGTTAGCTCAGGGGGCCAAGCTCAATTCTGGAATAGATCAAGTGAAACTGGTTTATTTATTGGGTATACAGCAGAGCCAAAATGTTTCCCAATTGCATTTTTGCTATGGAACAACATTTTGGGTTCCTGAGCAGGTCAGAAGAGGCACATAAACTTGTTTTTTCTCTCACTAAATACTAAGAGACCCTGACTGTTTATACTTTTTCTGTTTGCGCTATGGTACAAGTAAACAGTATGACTTATTACTGCTGTCAGTTTTCAGAATAACTCCTGAGCATCTTAACAGAATGAAAGAAGATAAGTTAAAGAGATCATGTTGAAACGTCTCTCTATAGGTAATAATCTCAGTTCAACATCATGACAATTAGCAACAGAACAGTGTTAATAATGTATAAATCATATGCAATGATTTCTTTCCTGAATGAAATCAGAAGGTACTCATTATGCATCCTTGTATGCGAAAAGTGTAATTTTGATACTTACACCAGAAGAAAACTTGAAAGGTTGAGAGCATTCGAGAGGCTGAAGAGTTTTTGGATGCACAGATCTGGAAATTTTCAAATACGTTCAAGACAGAAAATAACGGATTGCCAAGGAATTAAAACGGAGCTGATTCTGTACTCTCCATCACCTCTAAGGCCCACAGCTTCAGGCAACACTGTGTGTGTGGAGGCAGATAACTATTCAGCACCACCAAAGAGTAGAATGCATCCTGTACTGGGCAGTATTAACAGTGGAAGAAGAGGGGCAACAATCCATTTACTCTTTAATAAATCCATATGTGATTAGAGGAGTTTATTTATTGCAAGATCTTTGAGTGAAAACTGTAAGAAATGTTTCTACCATGAAATGATTGAATGGAATCAAAAGGTGAATGAGATACATCCGTAGAAAGCTCTCAACACTTGTAGGATAATCTCATCTGTCCTTGAAGAGACATCCAGCCTTCCAAAAAAGACAGATTATTTTCTGAAAGAGTATATACTGCAAACATAGAAAGGCTGTTTCATAAGGGACACAGACAGCATGAAAAAGCTGACTTTCCATAGCCCAGACACGAATTATGACAAGTCACAGCATACAAAAGCCAACACCAATGATGACTTCTGCACTAAAAACACTGCTTCACATAGACTCTTACCAATTAAAGATGATAACTGAAACAAATTCTGAAATTCAGAAAAAAATGATTATAGGACTTGGGTAGAAGCAACTGTGACTTGATTATTTATAGTCTTTGCGTATTAAAAATACAAAGTCCAAACTATTCTGTAGGGACTTGTCTATGGATGTGCATGTACACGCAAACAAGCAGCAACTTTAAAAGACATGTTCACAAAGTTGAAAACTACTAGAGAAAGAACTGAATCAGAAATATGACTCATGATTGGGAACAGTTTAAGGAAAGCTCTAAAAATTGTTTGTTTGTTTGTTTTTTAAACAAACTGACTACTTGCACCCAGGAGTTTGAAAGTGATATCAAAGGAGCCCTTCACCCCCTAAGGAAAACAGATATAGAATCAATCTAATGTGACAATATTTAAAAGGGCAATTATAAGAGCTGTGTGTTTGTTAGTCCAATATCAATTATTGGCATGACATTGGAACAGTTAATTTAGGATTCAAATAACAAAGAATTGAAGGAACATGAAGTGAATAATGTCCATCAATACAGACTACTGGAAAACAATTAACATGGTATTTTTAATGCAATTTCAAGTTTGATTGGTGAAGATGGTATTCTGATGCACCATATTTTGTCTTATTTATTTGATTTCAATGCAACTACAAAAATTCATACTCAAATGAGATTTTGTTTTCCAAAAAATATGCTCTAGCTTAATCACAAGTATTCAATTTGAATCAGGAATTCACTGAAGGAAGCCCTGTAGTATGTGTATGGAGCAGATCAAATTGCATGTTTGCAGTGGTAACCTGGGACTTAATATCTAAGAATTTATTCAATCTGGCTGACACAAAGATATGATGTATACCAATCTGGCATACTAACCTGAGTTTTGTGAAACAAAGCATATGGTGATGCAAAGAGCTTACCAACACTGAGGTTTTAGAAAAAAGAATTGTAACTTTGTTTACAACTCAAGAAATGTCTAGAAACCCCACATTAACCTAAACACCCTAAAATCTAAGACCTATATACCAATAATATCTAGGAACAAAAAAAAAAAAATTCACAGCACTGCATGTGAGCACATTTTAGCCATGATCTAGTAAAAAAAAAAAAATTAAAAAAAAATCCATCCAGACTCAGACTCACTTCACTGCAAAACTGGATTTATGAGCAAGTTTTCTACAGAAAGAAGAAAATCTTCAGGGAAATTTTTTGCATTTCTATCAAATAGTGTCATTTTGTCCTTTGGAGATTAAGCTGAAACATGCTGTAGAAAATACTGACAAAAAAACGATTCCTGCCACAGTTTGTTTTTTTTTTTTTCTCTGAGTATCTCTTGCCAATTTTTCACTAGGTTTAATTTTAGTCCTTAGGAACTAGATAATCTGCATTCTGGGACAGGTCTTACGGGACACACGTTTCCTATGACATATCTTCTGTTATTTCAGCTTCAGGCAGGACTTCAATCAGAATGGCAATTGTTCTGTGGGTGAAGGCCCATGAAGGTTTTGGAAATAGCGCACCTACAGCAATGACAGTTTTGTTTAATCAGTTGTTTCTCCATCTAGTTCTGGCAGCTCCCAGGTGTTACTAATGACACGTTCTTCTCAAATTCAATTTCAAATTGTTATAGTATGCTTCACCGTCAGGCCTTCAAATAAACTTAAACTTCCAGGATGATTTATAGAACAATTTCCTGTGGAAAACGTAACCAGTCTTGCAGAACAGAACACTTTGCTAGGGCCAGTTCAGAGTGCTAATACTTCCATTAAACTACAAGCACTTTCTTAATGATAAGAATTTTGAATGAAATAAACCTAATGGGATCAAATTTTCTGAACTAGCAACTGTCACTATCATTTACAGCTTACTGAATCTTCTGGGATAACAGCCAACAATGCGCATATCTTCAGCCCTGGTCAATGGTTAGCAGAATTTTCTTTCAGTCTTAAAAAAAAAAAAAAAAAAAAAAAAAATCAACAGCAGCAGTGCAAATCAAGGAACAGACTTTACTGCATCTTCATTTGTTTGACAGCAGTACAAAGCTTGCAAAGGCTGCCTGTAGAAGATTAAACCTACACAGGATCATTAAATAAAAGTTTGAGAAACAAATGATGAGATAAGGAAAAAAATCACTCCACATGCAGTAGATGAACTTCAGCTCATATGAGGTTAAAGCCTGGATCATGGTGCCAAAATTAATGCCTGCTGTATGTATTAAGCATGCATAATAGTATGCCAGCTTAAAAGAGTCCATATTGAGCTTATGTAGCAAGTGCTTCAAAAAAGGAATATACATTGTTATAGCAATCTGACTTTCAAAGATTTTCCATAAACAAGGTATAGCAGATATGCCTCCTTAGTAATTTTATAATTTATTTTAATGATAATGAGATTTTATAGTTGTACAGCTCCTATTATAAAAGTTCTCAGTGTTTGTCAGAAGTCAGATAAGCACTGTTCACATGTTACAGAGTAAAAGGAGGGCAAAATGCTATATGGCTCAGCAGAGATCACCTGCTGAAGCAATGGCAGAGCCAAGGATAAAACCAACCAAAGTGCCTTGTATCCTAAGCTTCCTACCTACTCTTATGAGTTGAAGTGGCTTTTGGTGGAGCAAAAGGCTAAAGAACACGATGAGAAAGCCTTTATGGCCAATAAAAGTCAGCTGAGGTCTGTAAATCAGTCAACATTTTCAAAAGGAGCAGATACTAGGTGCCAATGTGGTATTCTAGAATAAGATACTCAGAAATGTTGATTGCCCATAGCTTCAAGACAAATTCTCTGAAAACTACAGCTGCCCAGCATGTTGATTGCTCATTGGCAATCATTCTCAAAAGCATCCACTGCTTTTGTTCCTTGGTGTCTAACTTTCAGACCTGCCAAACATCTGAAAACAGGCATTCTTGAAATTAAAATCTGGAATGCATCCAGTTGGGTACAGAAAGTGGAGATATACAAAACCAAATGAAATTATAGCTGTATCTGGACATTAAGTATTTCTTCTATGCATTTGCTGAAGATTTCCAAAAGGACAATTTTATTGCTATGAAAACATGCTTTCATATCTCTTTACAATATTAAGATTAAGTTTATCACTGGCATATAGGGTTGCTGATCCACTGTTAGGACACTTCCTGTGGTTTGCATGTTTTATATTATGCTACACAGTAAAATTGCATCACCTATCTTGAATACAGCTGTATCCAGCCTATGGTTATCACTTAAGAGGACCATTACAGGTAAAGATATAGAAGAGGTAAGAGAATCAGTGGCTGTAAATGGAGCTGGAGATAAATTCAGGTTAAAAGGAAACATTGTTTCATTAAATGAATAGTTAATGTGTCCGAGACTGCTATGATATAATTGAAACCAATCAATAAGCAACCGGATTTTATGTTAGGAAAATGGAGGCAATACTTAAGTGAAATTGTTCTCTCTTGTACTTCAGCATTACATATACAAGCCACTTTGCATTTGTAGATGCAATTTTAATACAATGATTTCTAATGGTAATTTGTAAAACATTTTACGATTTGGTTATAACTTTAGAACTCAGTTTGAGCAAAGGACTGTATACAATTGCCCTGCTCCACAGACAAGACAGGGTCCTAAGTTCCCTAGCCACCAGCAATTCCGATGTACTGGGAAAGAAGCTAAAAGGCTGGAGTACTGGTTGTATCTACTCTCCAACCTAGTCCGGTGCACTTTGTCAGAGGAAGAGCAACAGCAAAACCTCTATAGAAGACACTGCTGCTCACAGCTGACTTGTAAATGATCAAAAACAATGTGGTGAGAGATCAGCTAGAGGAACTGTAAACTTGTCTATACTGTCACATACTAGCAGGCATCAGCTTTAATTCTGAAAGAACTACCAGACAGCACTGATTTAGCTTCAGTGCCTAGTCCGTCCTTGGTGTATCTGTTGCGGCATTAAGATTCAATGGATCCCATTCCAAATGTTGAATGACTGTCTCCTTTTAAAATGCAATATTTGCATAGTATTTCAAAAATTAAGTGGCTCAGACTATGAAAGGATAGCCTATGATACAGTGCATATAGCAAAAATATGATTAAGAATACCCTTAGATACTTTCACAGAGAAAAGGAACAGTAAAAAGCAATAGGGGAGATGTATCAAGTCTTCCATACAGGCTGGTTTGGATAAAAGTAGTCTCATGACCTTGTCATGTTCCTTTCCTGCAGCTGTTAATTCTGGTTGAAAGAAAAACCAAGTCAGAGAAAGCACACACTCTTTTCTCAGCTCTCAGACTTTTGACATTTTTCCTCATTTTAAAATACAGCTTTAAAGGTTGAAAAACATGATGCTGGGTTGAACAGTCAGAGGCTCTAAACCAGTGTTTCAGCCAGAAGGTGGAAGAAAACCCTTCTTTAGACCATGTCTCATCTGGAGCTCTTAAGCCTGAGGACTTCAGAGTCAAAGCCTGATGGCCAACTAATCAAGATCCAGAAAAGACTGTGAAGCCATCATTTCCCCTGAAGCCAGAGATGGAAAAAGTCTGCCTTAAATATATGCATCATTGCCTTGGACATTAAGGAGATGTTTCGATAACATGAGCTTACCATGACACAGACAGGGCTCAAAGTATATGGGGTTAAGCCAAGTAACTGGATGATCAGTCTTCTAATATTTGTAGCCTATTTCTTTGAGCAATCAGTACTGTCAGTGACCCGTCCCTCCCTATTTTCTCTTTACCTAATCTATATCAAACTGTTTACCTTTCATTTCATCCCTCTATTTACTCATCTTCTTGCCCTGTTGAGTACCAAGCACTTCTGATCTTTCCGCTCATTAGTTCCTCAGCTTCCCAAAACACCACAAACTCGGAAAAGAAAAATAACAGCAGTCGTTCCAATGGCTACCATGGCAAATATTCCCCTCTGCAACTTTCTCAGGAAATGATTGGATTACATAGCATCCTCAGCTTGGAGTTCCCGGTCAGCAGTTTGTGAGCCTCTGCAGCACAGCAGTAAAGTCAGTCATGGCACAGGCAACCTCTGAAGCTACAGCTTCTGCTGAGTCTTCAGGCCTGTCCTCAATTCTTCAAATTTGATCTGAGCTCTCTACAAGATTTGTAGGCACAGTGCAGCCTTCACTTCATTAAAGGAAACTCTACCTGACCCCAGCAGCTTCTAAATGGAGAATGATATAAAGAAAATATTTTTTAACCTAGCAATATATGTAAATGAAAAATTAGAGTACCTACTCAGCAGAGCCTCTCCATAATGACAATATGTATCTTGTTCCAAAAGAGTTTCAGCTAATACACTTGACTAGTCAAGGAATTCCTGATATGCTTCCAACGTATAAAAGACATTCACATTTACTTTATAGCACCTACTCTCAAGTTGATTCTTTGTCAACGAGACTCTTCAGCTGATGTTTCCCAGGGTTCACAGGGACCAGATCACCACACTTTATTGTAACAAAATGATTCTACTAATATGTCTTTCCTCAGAGACTTCATTTACTGAAGACATAACAAACTGCTCTGTGTTCTGCAGGACCCTTAAAAACCGTAAATCACCATTACCATTAAGATTATGACTACAAATTTTGATCTATCTTAATTCTATCTTAATTTAAGCTTTATTTCCTATGGAAATAAAATTCATTCAATCACTCTGAGTTTTTTAATCCTCCTTCCCAGTAACATCTGAATCGTTTGGCAGAATACAACAACATTTGACTGAAAGATAATTAAGTTCCTACATGTTTCATGCAAACAGGCAGCTGTGTAAAAAGGAGAGCCTGTACGTGTTCCATCTGATAGAAAGGCTGCAAAGGATTCCCACACCTCATCAGACACCAGAAAATCTATACAGGTGAGACAGGACTAGTGCCCTAACTGCAGCAAGAGCTTCAATCAAAATTCCTTCTTAGATTTCAGCCACCTAATCAAGAGATGCAAGTTTATAGTAACTAGCATCTACTATTTCCAACATGACCCCCGAAACAACTTATTATACTGTATACCTGCTTGCAGTCCTGATAATTCTTGGACTATTCATCTTTCCAGATGTTAGAACTTGTCTGTTATTATCAATTATCACTAGACGAACAGCAACACTACCAGCTTTACAACTATGTATATGAAAAGAGATTGGGGGGGGAGGGGGGAAAAAACCACAAGTTTTTCAAGTTAGCAAAAGGCATTTACTATTAGATATAGATGACCTAGACTACAGAATTCAGCAAGTCTGGGGAGAAATCAGACCCAGGTTTTAGCTTCAGGCTGTTCTACCAGTGGATTCTGGATTCAAATGTGAACTCCCAGCCTGGGACCATCTTACTTTGTTAGCTGATTTAGCAGAATTTCTTAAAGGGGGTCTATCCTTGTATTACTTAAGTAACAGTCTTAACCATAAATTTTTGTAGAATATTTTATTAATGTATAAAAATGAAAATCTTTGCCATTTTCACAAGGTCCTTTTAAATATGAAACATGCAAGAAAAATTCTACCCTAAGATAATTGGGTTTTGTCTAGAGAACATTAGGAAGAAACTCAGCAATAAAAATCAAAAGAAATCAGTTACCAAAAAAACCAATCCAGATTAACTGCCAATCTGAGAAAGATTGCAGTAATTAATTATTTTAATTGATTTTCTGGTGCCAGCATGAACTGTACTGCTGAAATGGCCTCTAGCTTTCACCTTCTCAGGGCAAACGATCAATGTGCTTCCATGTATATTTGTAATATATATGCAAATTCAGATAATCCACGTAACCTTGCCAATAAAGTTATACTCACTACATTAGATATTCTCCATTAAGGAGAGAAAAAAGGAGCTTAAACTAGCCATGACACTGAACATCTGAAATCTTGAAGAAAAAAAAAAAAAAACCCAACCCTGAAGCATAGGACAAGTCCCTTGTCAGATAGCACGGATCCTTGCTAAATGCTTGAAAACAATACAATTTTGAGCTTCTAGTAGATGAAAATATCTTTCTAAAGAAATCATATACACTGCGGAGATAATTAAAAGTCATTGAGCTCTTAGTCTTCAAGTTAGGAGAGAACTGGAATACACTCTAGAAAAGTAAACTGAGTTACGGTAAGAAATCACCCTCTGTCTTTCTGGGATAAGTACTTCACATACTTAGGTCAGGTGTTTTTTATATTACACTACACAGTGGATATCCTAAAACAGTACCATATGCAAAAATAGGATCTTCTTAAGATAATTCTAATACCTGAGAAAGTCTGGTGCTTTGGAAATCATGTTTTCAAAATCTGCAAATCCTAGTTTCCCGTCACCATCCATATCAGCTTCTTCTATCACCTTCTCACAAACTAGTGTGATTTCTTCTGCTGTTAGCTCTTCTCGGGTCAGCTTATTGAGGGTTTTTTCCAGGTCTGATTTACAAATGAAGTTATCTGTGTTAAAATCTAAACAGTAAAACAACCAATTAAAAGACCACCAACAACTCAGATGCATTTACTTCAAACAAAAAGGTGTACAAAAGAGTGGTTAACAAGCCCCATCAACTTTAAGCCTTATACCCTGAAATCTTAGGGAAAATAGTAATATTGTCCACACCTTATACAGTGTTTGCTTTTCCACAGCAGGATGCAAGCAAAGCTTAGAGCTAACTTCAGAGAATTTCTAATTTTAACCAAAGATAGAGCATTTTCTCTCAAGTTCAAAATGCTTGATCAACATATGCATTCTCTAGAAGCACTTAGCACTGAATTTTTCTAGCAAATTATAACATTTATTATTAATATTTTAATATTTGCTTAGATTCCACAAGATAGGAACAGCTCAATAAAAAGCCTAGGAAATATGGAAATCACTAGATAACATACTTTTTTAGATATAGTATTAGCAAACTCCTTCCTTTGTAATAAGAAATCAAAAAGAAATTGAAAGCATTTAGTGCTTTGCCAGATTGAGCTTTTGTTTCCCATAAAGCTAACACTCCAGATTGTTTAGGCTGCAAGGGGAAGGAAACAAAAAAACAAAAAACAAAACAGGATATCTGCTCAGAATACATTAATTGCATCTCTAGCTGTACTGTGGACTCGCTATGAATATGTATCATTCAGTTTGTCCTTTTGTCTATATTTGCAGAAGCAACTTCAAAAACTATGTTTAACATGAAAGCACTTTGATCACATTGTTCATAAAGTAGGCTTAAAATTAAACTGGTATTTTGTGGACTGGACCAGAATGAAGAATTCAGTTCTTAAAGTAAGAAGGGCTCTAATTTGATTTTCTTTAAAAACACAGCTGACCGTATAATAAAACTCCCTCTTATACTGAAGTTAACATAAATCAATAGAGTCATTTTGCTTCTGCATCCCAATACTTTACCATAGATCTTGAAGGCATAGATTGCTTTAAGCTCTCTGGGAGCCATTTCACTGAGCACAGAAAACATGTCCACAAAATCATTGAAGCTGAGGCTCCCTTCTCCATCTTCTGAGAAAGATTCAACAATCCTTTCCTTGAAGGGATTCTCCTGTGAAAAACAGAATTAAAAAAAATACATATATATTTTATTTTTTTAGTATCTGGAACTTCAATAGAACTGCCGACTCCCTGATCATAATTAAGAGTATTTAATTCCCTGGATGGCTCTCTGAAGACAGTCTTTTGAAAGCAACTCCCCCCCCCCCCCAAATGCATCAGAAATATTAAATTTGCATGTTCTGGCACAAGTGTGAGTAGAACATGCTGCAGTACAGTACCACCACTAACCCAGTTTTTCTCAGCTCCGTTGTTGTTATTCTCTCTAAACTGGTGGTTGCCTCATTTCTGCTGTGTGGAACATCTGCCCCATTAATGTTAGGTTAAAGTTACTAAGAGTGTGAAGATCATTTGCACATAAATGGTCCCTGACAGGTTGTCAGACTGACACAGTTAGGAGGATTAGAAGATGTTCTTCTGTATTGTCTTATGAAATATATCAATGTCTGTCATGTCCTACACACACCACTGTTGTACGCCAAATAATTTCTCTGAAGATATCAACCATAACACCATTTTGTAGCATCTCCTTACCACAAGGAGAGCTGTAAGATTGATTCCAGTTTCAGAGGTTCCTTCTCTAGTCACTTGTGAAATGTTGTGCTCTGTTTGCCAATAGATAGTTTTGACCCATGTAAACAAGAGAAACATCATTTCATTAAATGACAATTAAATATTGGTATCCAAATTACTAGTAAGGTTGCTATGCTGACTGCCTTCTCTGGCTTTCACTGAAAGGCAAACATTGAAAACTCCACTCTTAAGGCAAAAGCGCCTTAATTTGCTGATTCATCACAGCATAATCTTTTGCTTAAGCAAAAATTATTATACATGATGCTTATATCTGGTTTTAAAGTAATGAGGAGAGGCTAAACAAGGTGATTTGATCTCACACCTGCTATTGATTGATCTGTTATTACTCCATCTGTAGTTCTTTCTACTGTTCCTTGTTATAACATTAGTAGAAGCAGAAGAGTTTCTCTTGCCACACAAAGACATGATGCCAAGAAAGCAGACAGCTATAAAGTTATAAAAAACAACATAATAAAGATCATAAGAACATAAGGCACGCACACTAAACCATGGCTAATCGTGAAGGACACAGAATCACATTCCAATAGAGTCTTGTAGAAGGCTTTTTCATCTTTTCTCTGATATGCCTCAGCACACATCCTCTGGTTCAACTGACTATAAATCCCAGAGTTTTAAGCAAAATCTCTTCTCCACAGGAGACGATCTGGAAATTCTGTTCTAGCACCCTACAAACCCTTGGTGACAAGGCCACTCTGAATAAGACAGTATTCCAAAACCATAAATGCACAGTTGACATACATGAGAAAAGCTGCTTTACCACTTTGGAGCCCAAGACAAACATTTCTACAGTAATAATTTCTTTCCCATAGTTATATACAATAACAGTGAATTTGAAGCTGCATATATCAACCTATTCAACTGAATGTGAACAAAACACACTAACATCATTCAGACACTGAGTAGCATCTCACCAAACCTAGTCTACAAACCTCATCTGAAGCCAAGAATACAGATTAAGATGTTGAGTTCCCATAATTGCAATCAGCTTTAGTAGCTGCACATCATCCTGGTTATTTTTAATAAGCAAACTGTGATTTATTTGACTTTAAACAAAGTAATGTGAAAACCTGGATTTCAATCATATATCCATTTCAGTTGAGTTCTGTTTTTTACTGAAAATTTAATAAACTAAGTAACAGGTATTTTTAATACCACCCAAATATATTAAATAAAATTTAAATAAGATTTCCTAAAACAGCTGTATTTGAGAGGTAAATGGCCAGAAAATGTTATTTTTCAGTTTATTTGAATTTTCTTGATAATTGATACATAGCACACACACGTATCTGTAGAAAACAGTATTTTCTGTATACTCCTGGAGGTTAACAAGCACAAGCAGCATGTACAAAGCAGAGTAACATGAACAGACTTTCTTTTTATATATATATTTATATAGTATTCTTCATCTTAAGGAACATAAAGTACCTTACAAGAGTTAGGCCACTTACCACTAATATGCAGCTGCCTCTGAAGTGAAATTCAACAACTGTTTAATGGTGTGCAGCAGCTTATAAGAGCTGAAGATAAAGATGTCCAACTGAAATTACAGGGGGAACTTGGAAGCATAATGGAATTTGTCACCCACATGGAAATAACATTTAAGACGTGTTTTGCTATAAGCTCAAATAATAAAAACTTTGATATAGTTCTAAACTACTAAAAACTTCAAATCAAAGTTATAAATGAAATGGAAAATGAATATGAGTAAACCTGGTCTGAGACATTTTAAGGGTATTTTAAATAAAAATCTTGTGCCTAAGATTTCTGGCTCATGTTAAATAGCAGAACTCAACTGACTTACTGTTTTTGAGGATATAGCCTGGCAGAACTTAAATTTGAGGCAGATCCAGATTTCGTGATCTAAGTTCCTCTAAAGAATTTTAGCTAAATTCCAGCAAAAAAGAAAGGTTAATTCCCTAGTAATTTGATGGTCTTTGTGATATGTTGCACATATGCCCACTGGTCATACACCATATGCTAAGTGGTCAGACAGGAGACTTTTAACCTTAGGAGTGCCCACATAAGTATGTCCCCCTACTGCCTCCTTTACATGGCAGTCACATATTACAGGGGCATAGTGCACCAAACCATTTTCAGCTCCTTTTAACTTTTAAGGATCCCTATTAAAAGAGAAGCATAACATACAACAGCACAATTACTCTAAGAGGAATGCAGAGTGCGACTGTCCATCAGGACACCGTTTCAGAGAACATTCAGTTCCTGGAAAACAGATCTCCTTTCTGCTTCAGGTAACTGATCACATGCAGATTTACATTCTAGATGACTCCCTGCAGTGTCTACTTCCAGGATGCAACTACACTGAAGGGATCAGACACTTGGGTACAAGGCCTGGAAAACAGAATTATCAAAGCTGTCCCACACCTACATACATTTGGCAAGTCATGCTGCCTGGCAAATGTAAAAACAGACCTCCATAGCCTTGCAAACTAGAACTTTGAGACACTTTCTCAGAGCTATATAGGCCATTCATATTCTCAAAGAGTGTACTTGATTCTATAAGGAGGTTTCTATTTAATGATATCATAGCACTCAGGATACATCAACTATCTAATGAGATGCCTTTAGCGCCTTGCAGTTTGCACGCCAGGACTACTTTCATGATAGGAATTAGTTGGAGTCTGCCAAAAGGCAAATATCTGGATAAAGACAAACCCCATAAGTGCGTGTGTCAGTCTTTTGTGAATTAGCGAGATTTGAGAAACAGATATTGGAAGCATAATTTCCTGAGACATACAAGATTCAAAAAGTAACCCTAACCAGAGGTTATAGTACAACTGTGTTTCAGAAAAAGTCTGTTTTAATGGGCATTTACTTTAATGCCTAGCTCTAACTCTTCTGGCTGAGAAATGGGCTAGCATTAAGGATGCTTTAATGGATGGGTGAAGTAGAGAGCACAGGGTTATAGGCTCAAATGACAACCCATTAGGGTAGTCAATATCAAATTCAAATTGCACTGCAGGATTTGGTGATTGAAGTAATTTCTCAATACAGAGCATGCCTAAACATACCAATAGGTAGGGCATTAATGACCTCCCGGGCTTTGAGCTTAATATGTGAGCTTGACTCACTGTTTAGGTGGAGACAAAAACAGGCCAAAGAAAAACAAAATTAAATATAGTATAGAAAAACAGGTTTCCTGAAATAAAAAGATGGCAGGCCTCAAAGAAGCAGCAGGCTCACAGCAGTCAAGAGTCACAACATGAAAAACAACACTCCAGAATTAACCAGATGTCTGAAAGAAAGTCTTTGTAAAGGGATATGCAATGATCCCTCGCATCATGTGCATGACACGTAGAGCAGGTATAACAGATGCACATCTATGGGTAATGCTAAAGCTAGAAGTATCTGACTTGAGTGCTTGAGCATATGCTTGTGGTATGAATACAGACACTCACTCAGTGGAAAATAATTGATTCTATTGTTTCAATTTGTCAGTTTATCACCAAGTCAAAGCAGGATTTAGCTGGGCTGAAATGTAAGAAAAAGGCCCACTTTTTTCCCCTCAAGGCACATAAAGAATGTGTGCGTCTGTTAAACTTATAATAAAGCTTTATCATAGTTATTAGGGAATGCTAAAATGTCAGACTAGAAAACATGTCAGAAACACTTTTCCTTTCTGATTTTTAAAATGTTAAATTGCTTTCCTCTGAATAAACTTCATCAGAACTAATTCTTACGGTAACAGTTGCAAACTGACATGTTAGAAGTAGTACTCTGTAACAAACAGGGACTGCACAGATGTAAATATCCATATCAGCAGGGAATATTAAACCGAGGACTTTCTGCATTACAAGTGCAAGTCATGACCTCACTGACTGAATAAGCATATTGCACTTGCATAAGATGAATCATCTATTTGACATGCCAGAGGCCTTGAAAATACAGTTAAGTCAACAATGAATTAAATGGACCTAAGCATACTTAAGTAACTCTTTGTCAAATGGATCTCTAAAACCTAAGTGAAAAATAAAATCTTTCCTCATATTGATTTCTTCCCTTTAACCTTCTCATATTATGTGTCTTCAGGCAGTATATCTGTGGTTTCCACAATGGAAAGTATTATCTTACCTTCACAGATACTTTTCACATCCTTTCTGTAATTTCATTACCTCTACTCTAAAGAACACAGATTAAGGTTCCATCATATTTAAAGGAAAAGTTGTGGGGGATGGGATTAAAGAGGAAAATGATCCTGTTCCTCCCTAGACTGTCTCCCTTTAAGCATTAATTGTTTAAAAAAGAATCCTTTTAAAACTGGACACCTACATTTGTCTTCCAAAGCCTTTTTCCTGTTCTCTCACAATAAAAATGAGGCAAGACAGAAATAAAAGAATTGTTACAGCTGAAAATTCTGCTGTTTTGCAGGCTGCTGCTGCTGCAATGGCTTGAGATAACCAGTCCTTCCTAAATGTGTCATGAATCTTTTTAACCATCCCTTTTTCCACTCAGATAATGGCCTTTCTATGCATTTTTGAATGTGCTGTGGCATATATTCTGACATGCAGACCTAGAACACAATATGATAAATCACACCCATTAGTTCACTTAGAATATGTAAATACAGGCACTTTTCCTGACATTGCAGTTAAATCTTGCCATGTCTTTTTTTTATTTTTTCCCCTATTCTCTAGTTTCCATCACTGATTCTAGTAGAGTATTGCATTCTCTGTTTGCCCTATCCATTTTGTAGTCATCTTGAAGCTTACTCAATTAGAGTACTATATCCTATTACTATGAGCTGACTGCACTTCGGAAATAAGAGGTTACAAGTAAGGCAGTAACAAGAACTCTCATTCCACAGAAATTTGGTGATCGTTTTCCCTTTTGTATTTGCACATGAGCCCCCACTGACATTAATGGAGGTATTCAAATGCACAAAGCAGTCTGCTTTGAAGACCACTGAAAGTCAGGATCCCTTTAGATTTTTTTTATTTTTTTTATTTTTTTAAATCAGGACATGGTCAGAACTGCTCAGAAACAAAACTTCCTCAAGTTTAAGGAGTTGTTTCCAAGAAATAGAAATGGACCCTTATGAGGCAAACATTCAAAGAGAAATGACTAAACTGTTCATTACCAGACCTCCATATGGATCTCTATATAAGCAGCTGGCACTTTGGAAGAGAAGCGTAAGAAATGCAACAGCAAATGACCTGCATTGGCCTTAGAGTAGATAAAAGGACATTTCAAAAATACTTCTATCAGTAAAACAAATTTTATTGGTATTTAGTTGATTCTAATCATCTCATCAAAACTTCTCTCCAGTGGCTACGTGGCGCTAAATAAGGAAGCCCTGCACAAACCAAGGCTAAGATATAGCTATATTGATATTTTTGTATCTTCAAAGATGACCATGTCTATCTACATATGCTTATTAAAGCTCTTTTAACATTTCTAATGAGAAATGTAACAGCACTGAATTTCAATTTTGGTCACTATTGTAGACAGATGATCCAGGCTTAATGCAGGTGGATGGACTGGATGACCTTTTAAGGTCCCTTTCAGCTATAATTTGTAAGAGCTTATGAAATGTAAGCCAAAGTGTACTTTGCACAAACGCATCTGATCAGAAAGTTTAAATGCAAGTCAGTACAGCAATGAGCTTGGCTCTTTACTGAAGGTTGCACTATGATCACAATAGCCAAATAACCAAAAACGTTGGTTGCATATGGAATTGCTAAACATATAGAACATGATATCACATCATGGGAATACAAGGCATTTTAAGAAAAACTGATTCACTAACTGCAGTGGGAAACTGCAGATAATACTGGTAAAGACCGTCAGGCAGGTACAGATTTGGAGTTCAATGGGGAGATAACAGCCCTCACTTATTACACTTCAAGGGTATATGGTTGGCAGAGAGACAATTAAAGCAGGAGTTTCAGGGAAGTCAGAGTAGATCGAAAGGGGTCAAGTATCCCATCATAAGTAGGAACTGCTAGAAGGATTTAGAGAGAAGGAAGTTGGGATGAGCTGCAGAAGTAGATTAGCTGGGGGAAGATGATCAACTTGCTCTCTCAGCTGTCATGGTCCATTACATGGAAACCTTTGAAAGTGAGGACAGACCATGATTTGGCACCAGCGCACCAAATTATTAACATGATTTCTAAAATTCCATCTACATAAAATTGTAGTACGTTTTTATTTTATTTTGAACTGACTTACATGCATTCATGTTTAAATTCACCAAAAATAGGGTGCTAACACTGGTTCTGAAATTTGTGGTCAATTTGCTGTTCCCTGTGCGTCCTTTCTGTCTCCTGACTGATTCCTGCGCCTGCTGGTCATTCTGTTTCACTAGTGTGGGGATTTATGAACTACCTTACTTCCTACTGCAGCTAATGACAAGGCCTGTGAGGATCAATGAAGCTACTGCGTGAGCCAAAAAAAGAAAGCAACAGACTGTAAAGTGAATGAAACAAAAATGGTTCCCCTTTAGAAAGTCCTTTTATGACCTACTCCTGACACAAAGACTGCTACACTACAATAACCAGAGACAGGGCAAACAGCAGCCTAAAGAGCCTGACAATTAGGGATGTATGCATCATGAAGAAGATGGCCACCCACCCGCTTCTAAAGATCATACATGATCACTGTGATCAGGTTACCTTCCCACATCTAGCTATGTGGAGCTGGGAGTGATAAAGTAAGTGAAATCACTTTTTTAAAAAACACCCACCCACGCCACTGATATACTAGAGCTTTGTCTGGGTAACCAAGACACTCAAAATTAGAGCGCAGAGACTGCAATGGGGTAAACTAGCCCTGTTAACTTCAGTGTAATAGTGGACTTAATTTACTTAAAGTATTGGCCCCTTCTTTATTTATTTCTGGTCTGAATTTTCAATTTTCAAGAATCATGAATTACTGAATGATTTGTTACCAACTAAAATTGGTGGCCATCAGAAAACTTTCTTTCTCTGAAACTCAGAAACTGCATTTAAATTTACCCTGGCTGAAAGCATTAATGTGTAGGGTAAAGATCTTTCTTTACAGTAGCAGAATCTAATTTAGAAAAGTGCATTATTGATTCTATCCATTTGTCAGAATTTGCAGTGGTATTGAGCTCAACATTGCCAGTAACTAGAAATGTAATGTGTATATGAAAAAAGCCAGGTGCATTGAAATTATCACTAATTTTATTAGAATTCAATAGACATTTAGTTTGCTTGTTTCTATTTTGAGACTCAAATGTTAGGTTTGTCTTCACCTTGATGAAAATCTACTGAAGAAATAAAACAATGATTTATCTGGTGGGATCTCAGCAAGTTGCAAAGGCTAAGGACATTTTTTTCTTAGTATATGAGCTAAAGTCAGTACCGTGATTTCTTAAAATATAAACTCTTGGGGAAAGGACTATGTTTTTATTCTATCTGTACAGGAAAGAGCAAAATGCTCCATGGCTGAGATTGGCTCAGGTTTATGACTGAGATCCTAGGTGACGTTTTGAAATCTTTTTGGTATCAATTTTTTGAAAGGACTTGGGGAGGAGGAGAAGATTTAGTCTCCTCCTTTAACTGATATTTTACTGGAAACAAGCTCAGTAGCTATTGAGGGCACTCACTCTATGAACTGTCAGAACATCAGTTCCTGAAGTGTGTGGTTTGACAGCAATATTTCAAAGGTTTTTCACAACCTTATGAAACTTGATAGGAAATTATTACAAAATTTGACACAATTTTGTTATGCTATTTTCATAAAATCAAGTTCCATTTTCCTGAAGACATCTTCAAAAGCGGGGGCAGAAAGCCTCAAAAACTTCGTGTGGTACAAGAACAATGGTTCTGATCTACTTTAAAGATACCTACAGTACTCTCTTAAGAAGCCTATTACTTACTACATAAGTTTTCTAAGGTAGTGAGATATGCTCTTGTATCTCAAAATCTAATCATTGTTCAATATAAAACTTCTGTTATACCCTCAGTTTAGAGATGACAAGTATCATGCGGTCTTGTAACCATAATAGTTCTCTCTAAGGATCTCATAGAATGAGCTATTCCTTAAGTATTTGATCCAGCACGAGCGAGGCCAAAAAGAATGTGCGTGATTATCTGTTCTCTCTCTCTTTCCTGAATTGAAGGCTGAAATCATCCTGACTAATTTCTCACAAAGCAACCATCAGCAGGTGAACTCTTTGGAGGCAAGATAACCAAGCTGGAAAATTTCATATCTCATTACCAATATCCTGGAGATTCTGATTTGATAATAACTTAAAACTTAAGGAGTACTGATTCTCCACACCAAAAGTGCCAGTACAAGCGCTTAAGACACTATAGCAACGAATGAGGTGCAGGCATAACACATTCGAGAGATATAAAACTACTTACAGCAATGGACAGATAACAGTAAATCAAACACCCTGAACAATGATGTATTTTGTTACAAAGATTAGAATTCAGTATCTCAGCATATGCAAAAATAGCAGATGGTTGAACACAGTCAGGATACTTTAAGATACTCCCACATTGTATTTAGACTCTATATGTGAAGTACATTCTATTTTATCCTCCCAGCTGCTAAATGAACTTATTAGTTTCATCTACTTTATATTCATGTAGATAAGACTACTAGCAATTTTTGTTATACTGTATCCACACAACACTAATTTGCATTTTAATACACAGTTGCTCATCCAACGTGACAGCACTTCAGTAAGTCAGGTAAATATCCCTGTTTCAAGATAAGGAAACTTCTTTGTACTAGCTGCTAAGCATCAAATGACTAACTCACAGGAACTGCTGTGAGCAGGTCTTTTAATTAATCATTTCAGAAACATCTCACTAGTGTATTAGGAAAAAATTCAACCAGTCCAGGGATTGCTTTTAAGAAAAAAATATAGAACATGGGAACTGTCGTAATTATCAGCCCATTCAGCTCACTAGCCTAACTCTAACTGGGACCAGTGGCAGATAGGTGGAGAAGAAAAAGGAGAGAGAGAAAAAAAAAAAAGCTATACACAGTGATCCTTCCCTCAGTATATACTCCGAGATTAGTGTAACGAATAGTTTATGGACTTTCTGAGTTAGAAGTTACATCCAGATCATAAAACTTAACAGCAATCTGTGAAATTCTACTCTATAAAAGCACTTAAACCATTTTTGAAGACATTAATGCTGTCTCCTCCAGCAAATCTTGTGGCAATAAGTTCCACAATACATTCATGTATTATGTCAACTCTGTCTGATAATTTCATTCAGTAACTTCTGCCCTTGTGAAAAGTAGCACATAATTGTTCTCTACTCACCTGTTTCTATCAGTCATCCTATCCCATGATCTGGTAGGCAGCAAAAAGGGTTTAGAGCAAGCTTTCCAATTCCCAACTTTTAGCTCCACTGAGTAACTTAACACCATACTTGAGTACTCAGCCTAGGGAGCTAACTGGGCTTGCTTGAGCTAAGAACTTTTCTCAGGCTACTGATTTATATTCCTAATTATGTCTTAAACAATATAATTTTAGGTAACTAAGTCTGAGTATCTTGGCTGCAATCTCCAAATTGCACTCAATCTGAAATGCATGGTGTTTTTGAAAAGTACTGATAATTTTTCCTCTTGTCTAATTACTTCATTTGTGTAATAAGAAAAATGTATGTAGACATGTAAAATTTCTAGGAAATATTTACATGATGGCTGAATGGCTAACATATAATACGGTATTTTACGCAAATCACAATGAAATGAAAAGAACATTTCAGAAGGATCTTTATACCACCTATTTTAAAGTCCTACAAATACCCCTCCGGATGCATTTTTTTTCTCCTCAGTTAATTATGCTGACACGTAATCTACACAGGCTCTTTCATAGACATTTCAACGCTTTTCATATAATATTGCTGAAAAACAATGGTTTTTGGAATGCTTCTGGTATTAAAAGTGAATATATAGGTAACACACCTTGAATTAGACTTCTTTCATATTCTGCTCCTACTTCACACTGTGTAACGTAATGGGATAAGACAAGTTTGTTTGTTTGGAACTATGGTATGTACAAGATTTATTACATGCCATTCCTTTTATTATTAGAGGTGAGCTAGGAAGGTCAACTTTGTGAGCTGCAGAGGAGGGGAATTCCACTGACACCCTGGCAGTCAAAGACACAGACTTGAAACATGCATACAGCTGACAGAAAAACACCCGGAGCCGGATTCTAGTTAGGGTTGGGTTATGTAGCTCTAGGATGTAAGAGACTATATAGCTTTCAATCAACTGATGAAAGAACCAGTTTTGTAAATTCTAGGCACAACTTATATCACAGGTTTCAATTCTGTGACTATTTAAACAGTAGTGAAGTATACACTAACTATATTCTTACACTATGCAATATTATTAAACAAGGTGACTAGAGAAACAGCTCTACTGAAATACTTAGCTATTAAAATCTTTAATAATTTAATATAGAAGTGCTATGTTGATGACAATGGTATTTACGATAGAATTAATGATGTCTTAGGTTTTCCTTGCTTTTTGTTTATAAAATTTTATTCTTTTTTATGTATATTTTTGGAATTAAATCTGAAAGCTACTATATAACTACTACAGGGCCAGCTTATCATTAGAAATAATGATATACTAGGATTTTGCTAGAGAATCCCATGCTTAGCGTAGAAAAACCCTAAATTAATTTCTTGCTTTCTTCAGAAACCCAAATTTCTAAGCTGTATTGTAGGCATCTGGTAAGCCACAGGAATGACAATGTTGAAAGTTTTTCCAAAGATCTTTTGTTTAATTAAATCCTTATGGTGCGAAAATCTCTTATGTTTCCGTTTATGTAAAATGATTGTCAAATACTTCTGAAGGAAGTGAAATGTGCTTCTTGTTCAATATATGACATTGCCCCAGTGTTTGGAAAAAGTACAAATATAAGCAGTACTTCAGAAATTCAGTTGTGGGGAATTTTTTTTTAGGTTAATGTAAAGTGAAAGAAATTTGAAATAGATTTCAAGTAAAAGTTCACAGAACTTCTTATTCTTTTAGTACCAGCTATTCAAACACAGATCCTACTGTCTTCAAAAGGATTTATATGTACAGAGTGGAAAGTGTGTTAAATTCAATTTAATTTTCTGCATGTTTCCATTAACTTCTGATCCCATCCATCTCTGCAAGGGAGACATCTACCTAAATATCTTCCTGTTTCTGTGGCTGGTTTTGCCCTTGAACAGTAATGGAAAAGGGAAGACCTTAGCATGCCATTTTGCTTCATGGTACCAAACTCACTTGGCAAAACCTCCAAGAGGCAAGCTACAGAGCTTAGCAAGATAAAGTTTGTAAGCAGTCAGAAACAATACCTTTAGCTCAGGCATGTTTATTATAAGCTGCATAGGTAGTTTAACATCTGGGTCCTTTGTATAGTCCATGGGCACAACATTTGGTGCCATTTCATGGTACCGGCCATGCAACCTGTAAACAAGCAGAAAAAAACAGCCCCTTTAGATAACCAATGCCATTCATACAATAATCAGACATAAATTTGTCTTGCAGATCTAATCACTGTTTTTAGTACACAAGTCAGAGCCCAAATTCCCATCTTTCTTCAGAAAGAAGGCTTTGATGAAGTTTTCAGCATAACTGCTACTAATATCCATTCATAACTTTGGGTGCACAACATGAGTATGTTACATGAATATGTTCACAGTATCTGCACATAATATTTAATATCATATTGGTACATGTATGCAAGAGGTAGGACTGGACCAATGTACTAACACTGTGCATATAATCCAGGGATCAAACCTCAGTGCAGACTGTTGATTGGTCTATACAACACAAGAATGAAGTTGTTTAACAGGCCAAACAAAGACAAAGAATTTAAAAGTCAAATGATATGTGATTGCGATGTTATGGACAAGGCATCCTGGAGAGACCTCACTGATGAATAAAAAACAAACAAACAACCCTTTTTTCTATCTGTGCCTCACTAACATTGCAGTTTTAGACTTACAGTTCTAGCACTGGCTGCAATTTCCACTTCAGCTCCATTTCACATAGCTTTTTCATTTTTTTTCTTCATTCTTGACTCAGCTTATTCATAAAGCCAGTATGTTTTAAAAGCAATAAACAAGTGTTTTTCCCTAGAGATGCAAATCAGACATCCATAAACCTAGTTTCACTCTCTAAATCTTACTTATTATGTTAACAGTATTATATCATAGCTTGGGTTAGGGAGCTGGAGGAGGAGAAAGACAGTGAAACACACAGATGTTTCTAAAGGTTTAGAAGCTGAACACTAGCAAATTATAAAAGTTGGCTCAGTCTCCTGCATGACCTGGGCTATGCTATTTCCAATTGTTAAATGAATTAACAAGTGTTAATTCCCTCCCACACCCCTCTATTTGCTGCCTCCAAATATTCTTGTTTATGTCTAGGCAAAAGCATAGCCCAAAAGCCAGGAGAAAATGGGCATACGTAAAAAAACATCAAATCAAGTAGGAAGCAAATTTAAAAACTGTCAGCACATTTATTCTCACTGGGATGCTCACTCAAATTAGGAACAGAGACATTCCCAGTGAAATGGGTACCCAAGTCACTCACCTATGGATCTCAAATTTTGAGCAACCACACTAAGTGGACTGCTCTCAAGCAACCTACAGACAGAAATTGCCTGGGAAGTAAAGTATTACCTGCCTAGATGCAATTCATATACTGTATAGAGAGGTTAATTCTACCAATTTGCTGATTTTACCGATTCTATTGATGTGTCATCTCTAGTGGCCAAGTATCTAGTATCAAAGACAGTGAAATAACAGAACACACAAGAATACTGGAGGGAAGACTTACATCCTAGTATTCAGCAAAGGTTATTCAGAGAAAATCTTGGTCTCATAGAAATGCTATACGCCAACATTAGTAATATTCATCTATCATATTTCACTAGCAACAATAATCCTAGTAAGTTAAATATTACCTTCAATTCCCATCCCAAAGATCACACAGCCTGCAAAAAAATAAACAGGCAGATACAAAAATACACCAATAATTTTTTACATACGTAGTGGAAAAACAGTCAGGTTCATGTGATGCTAGTCTTGTACAATAATGTCCTCGACACAGCAAAAAAAGGTTTAGCCAGCATGCATACTTTTATCTAACATACCATCCAGGGAACATGGAGATATTCTAAACCAAGTATTTAAAAGACAGTGTCTAACAAATTCTCTTATAGCCACCAACTTCCCAACAAAAAGAACAGCATCTCTTCACTCAGATCCTTGACAAAACGCTAGATGCAACAGTGGGCGTTGCTCTGAACGGGCAGCTCAAACATTCTTAGAAAGGTGGGTGCTGCTCCTGCACAACAGTTTTACTCAGTCCTTAAGAGCCAACACATTACACCAGACAAGCAGTTTGAATTAACTTTCTAAAGTCCATGCTGGCAGGCATTAGGTACCCATAACCCTCCATTTTTACCTCTGCTTCCATATGCCACATTTTGCTCTCCCTTCCTTATATCCATTACAACCCAAGCAATACTCTAAAAGACACATACAATGGGTACTGTGTTCTTTCCTGAGACTGTGTTTTTTCATAAATTTTTAGGTTACTATTTTGCTTTCAAATGATGACAAATTTGCATATACAAATATCCATACCAAAACACATGAGGCTTCCACCTACAACTGGTGTCCAAGGCTCCTCCTGTAAATCTATTTGGGAAAAACTGTTACAAAAAAGTAAGTTAAAACATTATACAGGATATAGTATACTCTAGACAAAAATTGAGAAGAATTTTTAGAGATGTAGTTGATTAAAGTCCAAAGACAGTGAACACCAACAAGCTGCTGTCTTGTGCATCATGATCATTAACACGTGAAAAACTCAGCAAAATCACCAAAGGTCTTGATGCTAATGAATACCAGCAATTAGGGTAAGATTTCCTTACCATTGTTCAGAAGCTGTCTTCAGCATACTTTCTGTTACTAATAATACCCATTAGTAAGGGCATTGTCAGCCATCTTATGATTTATCCAAGATATTGTGCCATTTGTTATATGGCTTTAGTTAACTATTTGAAGTTACAATTTAGTTTCTATGAATCATACAGGCAGTAAGCCATGAAAAAACCCTCTCTCAAAATGAAACCCTAGCTGTAAGAGATTCCACTGCATCCAGTAGTGCCAGAAGGTCTCCAGGATGAAAGATTAAAGGATTAATGTTTCTCACAATGCCATTTCACAGGAGATAAAAATTCAGAAAGATGACCAGGAATAAATCTGTGATTATAATTTATTGTTACAAAAAGAATGTATTACCAGTATTTATTTCTGCTTTAACTAAGCTTTTGTTTCTTTAACTTGCCTAACAAAATAATAGAGGCTAATTTTATACTGTGAAAACCAGAAACAATTTTTCTTTTATTAGTGGTGATCAGTGATTAGCCAAAAAGCTACTGCTAATGTTACAAACACTACATACAACATTAGGCAGGAGGGTTCCCCAGAATTTATTGAATGTCTCGATATATTTAGTACAGATGTATAAGCTGCCACTCCTCTATGAAATACCATCTGCATGAAAAGGCAAGTTAGTTGATGTTCATAGGGAACTTAGAAAATGTCATGCACTACAAAATATGACTATCACCATCTGTATCCACCTGTTGTCTTGCACCTTCTTCATAAATTGCTTAGGGCAGAAAGTATAATTTTGTCCTGTTTCATGCACTCTCTAACACAGGGCTTTCTGGTCTCTTATTGGGTCCCTACTACTATAGCATACTACTAACAAGCTATATTATTCATTTTGTGATCTGTTTTTGTTTGAACAAAACAAATCTTGTCTGTTCACTACATGTACTAACTATTAAAAATAAGGAGATTAACAAGTTTTGAACAGCACAATATGAACAAAACACTAATTCAGGAAGTAATACCTCTCCAACCCCTTCATCTCGCCAGCTTTAGCTCTGGCAAACCCTCAGCCGGCTCCACAAGCAACTGAGCTATTTCAGATTAACATAGGTGAAGAAATTTAAAGAACAAAGAAAATATTTTATAGGCATCTCCTTCCTTAGCTCCTTTTTGGTTATGACTACGATGTATCATAAAGAACACATATAATGGAACATAAAGGAACATGTTTTGTCTGGATCTTAGGAAAATAATGCCTTTACACTGCACAGCAAGATATTGTGCCATACAGGAAATTAAATATCCACTGACCTAAGCACATTTCAGCTGCTGACCACAGCTCACCCTGACATTTCATAAATACTGTGTAATTCAAGATGCAACAGCCATTTCCCACTCCAGCAACTAATTTATCTGTCCTAAACAGTAATTGCATGATTCCCCTAAATACAATGGAAAAACAGCTTAAAGGCATTTAAAGGAAAGCAAACCTTCCAAATCAAATATTCATCTGAGGATTTTTTTTTTTTTTTTTTAAACACTAGAATACCAAAATGGTATTCTATTCTATGTGAAAACAAAGCATTCATCATTGGTATGGCTTGGTCACTGTGGGCAACATTTCAAAACATACTGGCTGGCACTGCCTGATTAGTGACACTGCCAAGGTTTTCCTCTCTTTACTTTCTCTAGTATTAAACTTTTCTTATCTGTCTTTGCTCTGTCTCCTCTGACAGGACTATGAATACAGACACTGATGTGACTCCTTGGGTATCTTAAAGGAGCTCTCCATAATGTCTTTCAGAAGGCTTTGAAAAATCTGGAACAAAATGATCTATGTTTCATATTTTATTAGCCAGTTATATTAGTCTAGCCTGTAAAATGCAAACTATGTAATTTCTCTTAATTTTCAACAAAAATCCCTGAGCAAGACACTTGTTTGAAAAGGGAAAAAAAAGATGAAGGCTAGGTTACAATTTATGCTGGGAACAGACATATGACAAAAGTCTAAAAATGTTGATGGAAGATACTTTTTACTGCAGTGCAATCATTATAGCTTAAAGGAATACTGTATGTAATATTGTGATGCAAGATTTTTCATTACAGTGTGATATGTCTCTTAATAATAAGAATAAATAATTGCTTGTTAATAGGAACAAAGAGAAACAGCCACATCATCTTGAATTTAAGTTACTTTAGTACTGGCAATAACACAGCACTATGATAGAGTGCATAAAGGTATATAATAGGTACATAAAGAGGCATTTTATCATCACCACTATGACTCATGGAGATCTGGTCCTCAGTACTATTTTGACAGAAATACTATACCTTATGATGCTCACCAAATTAACAGGTTCTGAAACAAAATCTACAGTGTAAATAATATTCTATCACAAGAAATACTCTTGTAAGGCACATGACAGGCTGCACGCTGCATCCCAGATGCCATTTTCTGTGAAGTAACCATTTTATTTCAATGACAAGGCTTAGAGGAAGAGAGATCTAGGAGGGGGTACAGCCTCAGCTCTTATTAACTACTTACAGGTATTCCTTTTCTCAAGGCAGAGGTTCAGTCTTTCTGACATGCAGTATTAGTGCATAACCACCCCATTTTTTTGCTGGTGGAAGTCACTACCTTATCCACAGAAATAAAAACAACCTATTTCTACTGAAATCATCCCAAATTCCCCAGCAGCTCAAAGTAGCCTCTGATTTTCAATGGGAAGGGACTGTGCTGTCAATCGCAGACCATTTAGCAGAGCCGTTAGGTTTTGTATCAGATCTTAGAACAGCCTTTCTTGTCCCACAGAACTCATTTGGGCCTTTCAGTGCAAGGCCAACAAGAGCACTCTTATTTTACTGTGGACAAGGCACCTACACTAACTGTAATGAATATAGTGTAGGCAGCTAGTGGCACCTTGGGAAGTACAATTATCCAAGACTGATGTATTCTGTATCCTTGTTGTGCTTTTCTCACTACTTTAGCCATTAAGATGTCACAATTCTTCGGAGAAAAATGATACTACCCTAGCACATTTACACCTCCATACAATGTAAATACACTAATTTTAGAAGGCGTCTCTAATACAATATTCAAACCATTCTTCAGCAGGTTATTGGGCTCTAGCTACAAAATACAGCCAGAGGACACAGAAAACACATTCCTTTTGTTACCACAGATCATAAACAAAACTCATTTCTATTTCCTTTCTGCAAAAGTTATGGCCAGAAACATAAAGCTGAACAACACATCTGCTGTTGGAATTCCCTTAATTTTTAGAATCAGAAGGGAAATGCATGCTCTTGTGGGAGAAAAAGAACCACCAAAGCAAAAAAGCAACCCCTAAATACCTCCTTACCATGACCAATAGATATGTTCCTATCTGTACATGTTAATACATCTGTAAATTTGTACATCTGTGTTTTATTTGGAAACACCTACAAACAAGACATTTATTTTTACAGAAAGCTGTTAACATAACTTTAAGTGGACTGGCTGAGAAGTAAGTCCTTCTTTTATCTCTGAAGAGGAGCAGAAAGGAGTCAACAAGCACTGAGAACTACAGCTAGCCTTCTAAAACACTGCCCCAGGCTCAACAGGACGCTGGAATTAGCTGGAATGCAGATGATTGCTGTTATTTTCTTGCACATTTGTTTGCCAGATTTGACTGGACTGCTCAGATATCTTGTTCTCCTCCCACTCACCCCATGGAAAGACCAAAGAATTAGAAAAATAGAAAGGATTAAATGGAAGAAAGTATTCAAATACAGCAATGTAGTTATCCCTGATACACAACTACTAGTGAAGGGGCCTGAGATTCAGAAAGTATGACCCTGCCTTCACTGAGTTTACCCAGGATGAGCAGGGGTTTTCTGACTTTAGACCAAGATCCACATAAAATGCTAGGGAGCTTCAAAACTTAGAAATGTAATGGAAATCCAGAGTTTCGAGTTATGTCCCTTCCATCTCTAACTGTTCTCATCTGGCTTCTCATCTCTGTAGTAGGATGTCTATTTCTAAAATGTATTTACTTATTCATTTTTATGGTTTTCTATAGAGTTTATCCTGGCACTAACTCTTGAGCAGGCTAGTGTTTACAGCACAGCACCCTTACATGTGGTAAGATTTCCAGCTTTTTTATATATATGTTTATAGATAGATAAATAGTTATTCTTCAGACTCAGAGATATTTTGGACTGACTGATTACTATGTAGAGAAGGACCCAAATAAACAAATCACCTGCTCCAATTCAGTTGACAGGTCAAGTTCAAAGTAATTGCTTTTCCTGATAAATATTACAACCAGGACAGTGCATGAATTAAAGATTTTCAGTAGTAGCTAAAATAATAGCCTCATCTATTTTAATTCAAGCTTTAAATCACACCTGAGCAAAGAGAGTTTAGACAAAATAATGCTACTGTGTACCAGAAGTGCATCCCTTGTGTAGTATGTAGCCTTGATGAGGTTGAGGCTGTTCGGTTTCTCAAGAGAGAAACAACTGGGGTGGTGCCGAAATGATTGCGTAAGGGCCACTCAACTCTGACACAAGGCAATTAGTATTGAGTCTGGATTGTGAGCAGAACCAAGGTCTCACTAAGCCCCTGCCAACATTAAGCTTAAAAATTCACTATTGTTCTTTAAGATATTGTCTATCCCACTCTACTCTGCTTTTTGACATATTGTTACAGACCAAGCTGTAATTTTTGATGGCACACCAGAAGGAACTAGCTCTAGTTTATTTTTGACCTGTTTTTATGAACATCAGTCCACAACTATCCCAAGCTACAGTTTCTTAAAAAAAGGGGGGTTCAGCAGTAATGCTAACAGGACCTCCTCATCCTTTTCTCTTCAGTCACTTGCCTTACTCCAAAGAGTGTCACCATTTTAGCTGTATTAATGCACTGTTAGTAAGGACATCTAATGCACTGGAACAATATGAAGGGCTTTTTTTTTTGGGGGGGGGGGGTTATGTTTAACTTAGATCAGCACAACCCTAACAAACAGTTGTCCTGGCACTTGAAACTTATCTCCGTTTATTAAACATAGGTTGAAGAACTCTACTAATTCACCAAATCACTCAAAGATCTATGGGTGCAAGAGTTTTCCACCTGAATGGATTTCACACTAAAGCATCCAAATGAGCCTGTAGGAAGTGGCTGTGATCCAACTCCTGCAAACTAAATTGCAGCAATAAAATAGCCTTTCACAAGCTTATATATGTAAGGATCCTACTACAGTATTTGTGATGGCCTTAGGTGGCACTATTAGGTAATATCACGATGAAAAAGGCCATAAACACAGCATTTCTCAAGCTTAGTTTCCAAAACCAATAAACAATATGTTGTGTGAGCTCCATCCCTTTTTGTAAAACAAAGAAAAAACAAAATAAAAGAACAACAAAAAAACGAGTAAAACCTTTTTCCCCTGAGTACAGCTGGAAAGTTCTTCAGGGAAACTGTGCACTGTTTTAGGATGAACTAAGTATTGGATTGCCAGCCTCTGGGGTGACCGGACTTTGGGGAAAACTGGCCAACAAATTACAGGGCTGCCTCAGCCTCTTACAGAATTCCGAGTATGCTGCTTATCACATAGTAAAATACAGCTTTTGCATGAGTTATAACAAAACTTCTGTTTACTTGAGTAAACTACATTACACTGGATGAATACTTACTTTGGACAAGGGAACCGCATGCCTTTCTGATCAGTCATTCTATAACACAATGGAGACATAAGGGTTATTTCCTAAAATGACTGCTTATTGTGTTTTAGAAACATAATCCTCTTGCCTTTATGCAATATATTCCCTCCATCAATTTGTCATATCATGGTCATACTTGGAATAGCTACTGTGACCAGCACTGTGAGCCAGTTTCAGTAGTCTCCTCCCCAAAGCTGCACCAATTGTCACTGCACAGATCACTGACTGTTCTGACACATCTCCCAATAACTTTAATTACTAACTGTGAATATATCAACAAACCTCCGTGGAAAAGGTTCTCAAATTCCCTCTGTTCTTAGAGAGGCAGAAAGCACTTCAGATGATGACTTGAACACATCAGAAAGAGTTATGACCTGGAGAGGAAAGGCTTTGTATCCTTAAGATACATGCCCCTCAACAGGAAGCATATCTGAAAATAACCTAAAGCTCCTTTGGCTATCTGCCCTGGTCACAGAAACATTTATGTCTTGTCAAGGGGGCAACGTGAGGTTTTGCAGTGCTGTCTAAATGCATATAGTTTTGGAAAGGCTGCCATCACCATGGCACTATATACATGTTCACAAGCTGAGTGCCTGCAGGGAGCCTCACTGTCTTTGCAGAAGTGTCTATAGATCCTGCAGTGATATTTGCTTCATCAAAAAATTCTTCTCAGTGCATGCAAATACATTTTCCCATTCCTGAACTCCTCTTCCTTGCTTGGATGTCACATTTATTCTGCATGGAGGAAGGAGAGGAAAAGTTGGCAGTGTTTACTGGTGTGTTCCACCCCACAGAAAAGGGACAAGACCTACTGATGATGTTCTGTCCCCTCCAGATTTTGGTATATATTTGAGTTTAATGCACTATATCCAAGGATTAAGGGTGTGATTCCATATCTGTTCAATCCAATCTAAATCCAAACTGCTGGAATTCTGCCCTTGCAGAAATTTCAAACCCACCCACCCACTCACCTTCCCTGCATGAGCACTAACACTCAGGAAACTCTGCAGTGAGGTTCAGAGAACTCATCTGGTTGAAAATACAGAAGTTTTCAGTCAGCTCCTTGAGCTAACTCATGTAATTGCAGCAGCAGTACTACTTGTGCAAAGAAATAGGGGTTTACTTCTTCCACTGAATTAATCAGTCAAATCAATTAACAAATGAGTAAGCAATTAAATAAGAGCAGAACAAGACTCGCCGCTGCAGGTGGCAGAAGCTGTTAAATGAACACAGTTGCTCATGCACCAATGACAAAACAAAAAGCTATGTCCAGAAAAAGCAAAGACTGTTACCTCCACAGCCTACTTTTTGTTTATGCTAACCTTCATTTAACCATTTGCGAGTAGAGAGACTCACAAATGGTAAAGTAGGTGGGCTGGAGTCTGTCCCCATTTCTCAAGGATGTAATAAGGTAGAATCACAACGGTATTTGCTGGACATTGCTTGATTGGGACCTCCCCAAACTCAGAGCCTTCAGCTATACCTGTGTAGGTCTAAAAAGACTTAACAAAATGACAAAAAAAGATTTCCAAGTTTACACCACTGCAGTGATTTTTTTTTTTTAATTTGCTATTGAGCTTTGGGAGAAGGTCAGATTTTCCCCAAGGTCACCAGTGAGTGACTGAAAAGCTTGATATACCTAAATCACCACCCTTAAATGCAGTGACAACACATTACAGCTGGCTGGGCTGCCTTTGTAATAAGAACTCTGCACTAAAAGAGTGCTGAAAACAAAAGATAAAAGCTGGTAATGGCTCATTGATTAGAAATAAGTAGAGGCTTTAAAGTGTCCTTTAGAACCTAATACATTATACATCTCACCAGCTCCGGCCCTGCCTTCATAGCACCAGTCAAGCCATTTATGGTGTGAAGAGGAAACATTTTTATTCAGGAATACATATCCAGTTTACTCCTAGATAAAAGGAATGCAATCAAAATATATTTGACTTTAACATCACATTCAAGACTATTCCAAAGACTAAATTCTAGATTGCTCTGCATATTCACAAAAAATAAAAAGCAAAATGGTTTAGGTAGAACGACGAAGGAAGGCAGTGAGCACTGATGGACAGTCCCACAAGGAGTTCATAAGAGTCATGGCATGACCCGACCAGAGACTGACTGTACAGAATGGAATAAATTATGCCAGTAGCAGGTCCAGAGAAGCACTGTATTGCTGTTCACATTTTCACATATTCCCTACAACCAAAACTACAGGTTTTTGTCTGGATGCAGGAGTTAAACAGAACAGCCGGAGAACCGCTTGTGGTAATATGCAGAGAAGAACTGCAGACTTCAGAGAGCAGCAGCAGCAGCACTGGAGTCTGTGCACAGCCCTGGAAACAGACAGATCTGAGCAATCAGCTTTTCTGACTCCCCAGAGATAAAGGTGGCTACAAGCAAAAGAAGTGACTGCATTCAACACGGGATTGCACAGACTGTAGGGAAGAATACGTGGTGCTGATGCAAAGACACAGACAGAAACTGATTTACAACTGAGGCTACAGAGGCTGTAGCCCCTGTCAAGCAAAGTGTTGAGGTGCACATACTCTCCTGTCCTCTAGTGCTAGCATTGTAGGTGGACAAATATGTGATCTGAGAGTTAGGGAACAGGTCCAGATAGACTTACAGCCACACACAAAATTGCCACAGCTCAAAGGGAATGAGGTTCTTTGATCTGGGGCTGAGAAGCTGCAGAAGGAGGGGTTTTCAAGACTCTTTGTAACTGATAAAGGAAAGATTCCTTTCACGGTCTCAGATTTATGTCATGCATTCACTAACCACTTTTTGCGGTGACAGTTAAGTGCTGCATGTGATAAATAAGGCATAAATCTCTGTGCTGCAGCAATTCCTCAGTGAATTATTGCCTCTAAAGGTTGCAAGAGTTTAAAGCAGTCTGTTGGAGAAAGGGGTCTACCATATGCAGCTGAAAGAAAATGATAGGAAACATGGGGCCATATCTGAGTAGCTAGGAATATCAGAAAGGAATTCGGACTAAAACTCACTAAATTGTTATCTAACAAAAGGGTAAAGAACAAAGAATAGTGAGAAATGCATGCTGAAGCTGCTCCAAGAGTTTAGGAATTGTGTTACATTTCCGTTATTGGTTTGCTTTTTCCTTTGTTTTCTAGTTGAAAATCTTTTCACTATGTGAATAAAATACAAAAAACTAACTGCACACAGAAATCATTTATAAAAAGGCAGCATATGAAGATGACAAAATATGGATAGATGAGCATTCTGCTAACATTTAATTGATATGTCAAGTACTGCTTCATCTCTGCATTACAAAGGGAAGCAGTATAAGCTAATTCAAGCCAAAACTAAATAAATATTCTCCTAAACCACTTGCAGTTTAATTAAAAACAAACCCTGCATAAGAAAAATTTTTTCTGGAGGTAATTTATAGTAATAAATTTACTCTAAAAGTTCTAGTCATGCTTAGGAAGGCTTTACCTATTAATATATGTAACACTGCTATCCACAGAACTACATAAAGTACAGTAAGTATGGATAAAAGCTGTCTACAGTATTTTTCCTTCCTTGAAGCATCACTGAAAAACCTGCTAACAGGCCTGTCATCTACTGGTGATTCCATACAGATCAGCAGAGAAAGATTTTGTCCTCACCTGATCCTGGTAAAACAGGTGCAACCTAACTAAAGTATTACAAAGGAAAGCTTTACCATTCAAGGAAATGATGATGATAAAAAAAAATTGTCTAGAAGCCGCTTTTTTTCATTCATAGAGGATATACAAACATCATTAACAACAAGAACAAAAACACATTTAGCAAGAACAACCAATAGCAGCTTCAGTCTATCCATTCTTCCTGTATGTAGCTTCTGCACAAAATTTAGGAAGATTCCCAGGGCAGTAAGAGTTCGATCAAATTTTATTCTCTTGTTACAGACTTTTTCCCCAAAGCTGACAATATGGGAGTTTCCCTTTTCTGCATGTGACCCCCCCCCCCCCAAAAAAAACTGATTAAAAGGCAGGATGCGTTAGGAAAACAGGAGCTGTATTCTAACCTCTCCCTGCCTCCGCATAGCGGCTTGCTCCAAAGGGAGGTGCACATCTCAAGCAGTTTGCTGTATTTGCTCCCTTTTAAGGAAGGATTTCCAGACACTTGGAGGGAACTATTGCTTATCTCCCGAATTTAACTCCCAGGCAGGTTTCGGCCAGAATTGCTCCCCTGCATCTCACCTTTCACCTCCTCAAAGATATGTCAAGGAACAGGCAGAGAAGAAAATGCAACAGAACTAAAAATTTCTTTCTACCAGACGGTTCAAAGGTTTGTTGAGTGCCAGGATGGTGCCCAGCTCTGTAATTTAGTGCCATATTCCTCTGATAGCTGTCTAGCTAGGTTAAGTCAGTCTCAAACTATACTACTTAAATTTACAGATTTTGTGCTTTTTGTCTAGGACAGACATCCAAAAACACCTGTGCTCGAATGTTTGGGTATTTGCCAAATGGTACTAGTCTAGAGGGAGAAATAGAAACAGATAAGCTGGCTAGCAGATAAGCATTATTACAGGAGTAAAAGCTTGTCTGCTAGAAAATTAGATTTACAAAACAGAGTAAGAAAAATACTGCCTTATAGGGGACAACTTAACCATTTGTTCCCATCTACAATCACAGGAGAGGCATGTTATGCAAACAGATTCATTGCTATGAATAAAGTGTTTTTCCAACCTTCCTTCATAGGTCATGTTTTCTAAGCTACTTTTTTTTTGTTTCTCTCTGCTGGACCTTTTCCAGTATGACAAATCTTTTTTGACTGGTGGTGCTCAAAACTGGACAGTCTATTCTTGCTGAGGTCCTAACAATGCTAACTAGAATGGAGTTCTGCCATTTTATATACAATGGTTAGGTTAACACATCCTAGAACTAAATTTCCTTTTTTTGCAACAGTATCATATTTCTTTTACTTATATTCAGTTTGCTTAGATCAACTTATCCCTCCCCCAGTTTCTTAAGTATTGCTTCCAGTTACTTTGCATTCTGCTATTGCAAATGTTTTTCCTTTCTAAATACAGTTCTTAACGCTTGAACATAGCAATTTCCTGTTGCTGATTTTGGATCATTTCTCATTAATATATCAGCATCATTTTAAAAGCTAATCTTGATCTCCAGAGTGCCTGCAACCTTCTTAAGTTTGATGTTTCCTAAATTCTTAAGAAATTTTGTAAGAATATTCACTGGTACTTTAGCCAAGAAGTTAGATATACAACAGAGATAGGAAAGGACAAAAAACCACATATGGAAAAATACCAAAAGTTTTACTAAAATAAAGATATGTCACATCTGTTTCTTCTTTCTTAGCCACAAGAGCAGTCACTCATAAAGGAAGAAATTTGCTTTTTACAAATTTACAAATTTTTAAACATACTGCCTTCCACTCCCAGATTATCAATCAGGAGAATGAGTCCACAACCCTTTTGATAGCAGCCTGTAAATTGATTATGGAGCCAAAGTCTTGCATGCAGTTAGACTGAGCCAGTGTAACAGCTCAGTGGTCCTGAAATGGAAATTTTTGCTCTCCTTCCCTCATTTACACTTGCATTGTCTCACTGTTGTGCCAGCTCTCACACTCATCTAATCCTTTAGAGAGCTGATTTAGCTCATTAAAACAGCAAAAAAGCCTTCTTTTGTTGTTTGAGCTTCTTGACAGGCTCTTTTTCTGTAGAAACAGATAAAATCACTTAGCCCATTTCACCTAATTGCAATCTCATGTTGTTTAACATCAGCTTAAATTGACCCAAATTGGGGCTGCCATATTCCCTTCTTCATCCCCATCTACACAACTGTGCCTGTTCCCTTGTGGTGGCACTGGTACTCATGCGAATGAACGGTTAGCCAGCCAGGGAGGCCGACTTTAGCCAAAAACTAATTACTTTCTTTTGTTAAGGTTACTCCTTGGCTGGATCATCTCACTGAACTACACAGCTGCACAAGGAATTCAGATCAGCCTAAACAACCTGCATCCCCTATGAATATCACATGAAGCATTCCTATTCAAACACCCCCCCGAAGATCTGAAAGCATTTTGCAATGCAGAATGAAATGTACCTCGCGGCCTTCCTGGGAAGCGGTTAAGTATCATGCCCATTTCACAAACAGCAAAACTCAGGTGCATGCGCACACGGAGTGAGTTGCCAGGGTCATACAGGAGTAACAGGAAGGAACTTGGCCACAAACCCAACACAGGTATTGCACAGCGGTACTCACGCAGTCTTTCCTCTGCATGCTAAATCAGCAAGTGCTAATAAGGGGGTCATAACCCATTTTATTCCCATCTAGCAAAATTTCTCCTCAGGTATGCAGAAATACGTATTGGTTCTACTCTATTCTTTAAGTAATAACCCGTACTCAAAGAGAGTCTATATACAATGCATAAATGCTATTAATTTTATTACTATATGCCATATCATAAACTGTTTATATAGAGAGCTTCTCAAAAGCAAAAACATCACTCTGAGGACAAGACAAGAGGAAATACAACAATTCCAAGCGACTATTCCTTCTCCCATGATTTTAGGCCTTGACAGAGCTACTACCTTGATTTTATTCTTCTACACACTCTAAATCAAACATTAATATTTAGCTTTGTATACTATACTTGTCAAACAGAGCATCCATTTTTTACCACCCACTAACCTCATCTCTTCCCCCAAGCATATCTGTTTTTCACAAGTCATATTCTGAGATTGCACCGTTTCTCTTATATAGATTTGTTCTTGGCTCTTTGTGGTACAGATAGTGCACAAAGTCATTCAAGCAAGGACTCCCTTATCTTCCATACACAAGCCATAAGCAGGAAAGCTTTTTTCAGCTTGCATAAAGCATGCAATTAGCTGTAAGTGCATGCTTTGTTTTCCTCTCAGGAAATGGATTGTTTCCTTACAACTTCAGTTGTGACATAAAAGATTCATTAGGCTTCCACAGTACTCAAGCTGAGGTGCATTAAATATTTCTTACGGGAAGAAGCTTCATTTGTATTTGACAATAAATTATCATTATTTTGTGTCGTATCATTTGCATCACTCATGCTTTTTTATATGTTACTGAAGAGAGAAAAGCAAACCAAGACAAATTTTTTTATTTACATTTCTGTACTTTTTAGAGAAATAGCACTCACTAAAATTTATCAGGGTTGCTTTAACCTAACTACAATTTGCTACATTCAACACCTCACTGTTATTTAACTGGTCTACTTAAATGACCATGTCTACCAAGTGACAGTGATACCTCTCACAGACACCATGAGCCAAAGTATTCAGAATAGTGTTTTCACCACAGTAGAATCGAAATGTTACAACTAAGGTCAGTTTATTAGCTCTCTATATGTACAAACAGTTCAGATTATCCATACCAGAAAGATCTAAACAGATAAAGAATTTTATCCTCATACTTAAAGACACAGAAATATTAAGTGAAGGTAACACAGGCCGACTAGGACATAATGAAGGATTAAACACGTGCCTCACTGTAAGCCCAGTGACTTTACCATAAGACTTTGTTTTTTTTTAAGGTGTGAATGAATTCTATTCAGCCCTCTGCCAAGAAAGTAATGCTGGAACTGCACAAGAAAACTGTTGAACAAACCAACTCTTCTTCCTCACCTGTGCATCAGTACTCAAAAGCAGCTAATCTGAGCCGCTCCACTGAACTAAGCACTACTCTTTTGAACTGGATTATTCCTCCTGTTTTCAAAAACTACAGTGTGGCTGGATAAGGAAGTGTACGATGCAGTAAAAAAGTTAACAAACTTCATATCAGCTCCTTTACACTCCACAGTTCTAGTTGCAAAGACTCTGCAGAATTTGAAAGTGTTTACACAGAGTGAAAAAATGAGGTTCAGAATATCCTCCTCATAGAATAACATGCATGTGTTATTCACACATGATTTTTGGTCATCAGATTCTGGCAAAGAGAGGAAAAGTATCCCACGATCCACACCTGAAGCATGCCTTTTATACCTACGGCCACAGGTAGTGGGGACCTAGTAATTGGCTATTTCAGTTCAGAAGCTTGAGAAGTTGCAAGGCTAATGTATGAAGATGATAAATACCTTAATAATGAGTACTACCAGATACCTGTGCAATGTTTCAATTACAGAATTTAAAGCATATGACAGTTCCACTTAAAAGGATAGGAAATTACAGTGGTAATTCATCTAAGGAGCTCAGTTGCTTACATAGGCAAGCGAGAGTAAAAAAAAAAAGAACACCAAGAACTTCCAATTCTACAGCCACCAACCCACCCAAGCCCCCATGTCAAACTTTCTTAGACAGAAAAATATCTTTTTCTTGAGTGGCAGAAGAATCTATTCCACAATTCAATGATGTTTCTTTTATCAGCAAGTCCTATGAATCACTGTGACCTCCTCTACTATCATACTTGCCATGTAGGGGAAAAGACTGCAAATCAACTGTCTGCAAATGCAGTTTCAAATTACACAGTTTTGAAAAAGACACACATAATGTTCTGTCCAGCTGTGTGGAACTTGTAGTACTATGCAATCTGCCTAAATCAAACAGGAAAAAGATCCATTCCTACTCAGGCATTCCTTTGTATTGCCAACAGTCTTAGAGAACAAAGGATTTAAACAAGGTTCTTATTTACTGAAATAAATTGTTACATATTGCTACCATTACCAAAGGTCCTATGTTCAATAAAATCTCAGTTTTCAGGTATAGCATATACCAAAAAAATCAATCCCAGACTACTGTTATATCAGCAGGTGTTCATAACTTTTTGTTAGCATCTGGCATTTCCCTTTAGCCATTGTCTGTGCATATGTATTACTAATGTTTTATTAAATCACCATATTTTTTGTAGTGTAAGAAGCTGAATGCGATTCTTCCTCATTGCAATTTTTCAAATTAGTAGCAGAAAAAGAAATAACACAGACCACGGATTTCTGCAGAGTTAATTATCCTTGTTAGAGCTGAATTTTAACCTCATCACTGTCTCAAGGAGATTGAATATTTTACTACACAAAGCTGTTTATGCCATTGGAACAATCACATAAATATTACTGTTATTGAATGTTATAGTATAAAATAATTTTAAAGACAATCACCTATTTCCATCATAATCAATAAAACTCTTGAAGATTCTTGAAATTTAAGATAGCACTCTTATAGTACTATCTTACTTATAATACCAGTGGGTGGTTCTACAGTATCCCATTAACTTACAAGCACCCTTAAGGTCGCATGCAGTTGCAGCTTAAATGTTAAACATGAATATTACTCATGTGGCAGGGTCTACTCATCTTCCCCAAAATTAAGCACCTCTGTAAACATTTGTGGAGAATTTACATGGAACTGATTGTTCTTCTCAAAATATTTATTCTCTGCAACAGTGTTATTCAGTATAAATCAGAGGCTAGTAAGTTCCATTAACACAAAGAATTTACTGAGCCATGATGAAACAAACATGAAAAAAAGTTAGAAAAGGCATAGTGTCTTAAATAATTCAATTAAATTATCCTTTGGCCTATCAGCCAAGTCCACCAATGGGTAAAAGCCTGAATTTTCAAAACTGGTATCCAAATACCCCAAATCCAAATCCAGTTCACCACCATTCGGGTGCCAAATTTGTGACAGCCGGGGGATTATTTTTACAAATGCCAAACATCAGAAGGTCCTGGTGATTGCTACTGATATTCAGTGTGTATAACTCTCCTAAAAGTTATACCGAGCAACTCTCAAGATATCCAAAAAGGGAGGATTGCAAAGATATTCATGCAAATCCCACATTCGAACATGCAGTTTTGCACATCCTGTTTTAATGTGCAAAATTTGATTCTGGAAAACATAGAACTCTGGATGCAACATTAAAAAGAACTTAATGATTCTGATCATTTTCTCCTATAGCACTACAAGGGAGAGTGTCACACACAACATTTAAACACGAATTTGGAAATGAACATTTCTTAAAAGAAAAAGAAAGTAAAAGAGTATTTGATTTAGGTGTTGGGTTTGATTCCATTTATTTACTGTGCATCTTATAAACTATAATTGAACAGGTAAGTTTAATTTAGGCCATTTGAATGACTCTCAGTCATTCTAAGCTGGGCTAAGCACAATGTCAGAATAAACATGCACAAAGAAAAAGAAAAAACTTGGAGGAAAAAAGTTCATTGTAAACCCAAATTGATATATGCAACACAAAATGGATTCATTATTCTTACAAAGTAGAGCAAAAACATTTGCAAATTCAGATAATTTTTTCCTGTGATTTTTAGAATGTTTTCAAACATTAATATTATCCTCAATGCCCTGATATCAAATTTCAAAGCGAGTTTTAAATCAGTGTCATGCATCAAGAAAAAACGAAGAATAATTTGATGTATCACAAACAGCACTAGGCATTCTGTGAATCTTTCAGGATGCATGTAAAAGATTGATGACATTTCTGTAGAGCAGTATCACTTCATTTCAAGCAGTTTTTATCTGTTTGTAAGAGTTGCCCACTAGAAACTCTTTCTCTACAAGTATTTTTTATCCGCTGCAACTCAGAAAAAGAGAACATAAGTTGCTTACTCCTCAGTTCATAGCCAGCTTCTGCAGTGCTGTAAATTCCTGTCTGCCTATCATAAAATAACATTTTCTGACTTCATGTCTTTAGAACATCTTTTCTTGAAAGCTGCAGTGTATTTTTCAAAATACATGTACCGCATTCTATCAGTTGCACATGATCATTCAAATTTATGGTTTTGAAATGGTGTTATCCTGATAAGAAAAGGCTGCTTATTCAGATTCGGCAGTTTACTAATTACAATTTCTGGGGAAAAGTTTGATTCCTTCCTTCCTTCCTTTATCAGCCTTAGAATTCCGAGTCCCTTCTCCCCCACACCAATGTAACATTCTTGCCATAAAATTACTCATCTCAGAATTACTTTACACCATAATTTTTAAATTGGGCCTGTACTGTACATGTTCTGGACATCTCATTTGTCCACAAGTTTTTCTCTAAATTTATTTTCTAATGTATGTCTGTAAATGTATTTTCACTCCTTGTAGTGAAATCAATGATTCTTTCAGGCTACTGATTCTAATATTTCCCTGGAGATTACTCCTCATGAGAGAGAAATGACTCCTAAGAGGAAGACAACAGAACCACACTTGATAAATCACCTTCTCTGGAAGGAACCAAATTCTGGGTTAGGTAGAGTTTTCAACATAAGTGGCAAAACAACCCAAACTTCTAACATAAAATCCTTAATTCATAATTATTTCCCTCATAGCAACACTACAAATACAAGTAATTCACTGTTTATAAAGGTTTTTTTTCAATTTTTGTGTTTAAAATGGTTTTTAGAAACATAAAGCAGTTTCTTCAGTTTATCCAGTCCCAACTAGTTTATTTCATAAGCTGTATATCAAGGTAGTCCTGTGAAACAGAAGCAGAGTATCTGCTGATATTTAAAAGACTTAAAAGACGACCAAAGGTCTGTTTTTGTACTGGATGTTAGACTAAATTGTAGCAGTATTTTTTCTATCTATATAATCTACATATCTGAGATTTGGTGGCTATATTACTGAATTTTCACAGGGACATCTTTTATCCACTATCCAACTGTTGAGACAATAAAGGTACAGAAATATCACTGAATCACTTCTGACACCCCACACTACAAACTCTCCATTATTTTGCACCCACATTTGTCTTTCTCAACCAATTGTGATAACAAATTCTGCCACTGTCAAAATCTGTGCTTTAAGCAGAACTAGTCTTACAGCCCTGACAGGACAGATAATGACTATTAATTTTTATTTGAGCTGTATGACTTTTTGTAGGGTACAGTGAACACAAAATGACACCTCTTTACAGTTACATACATCTCGAGTCCAATCTTACACTTGTTCATTCATGCAAAATAACTGGCTTTATTTGGTTTCCTCACATAAGTCGGAAATAGGATTCATATCCCTTCCACACAAATCACGAAGGAAAAAATTAATGTAATTTACTTACCGAAGGATTTCTTTCCGGGTGAAGAATGTGCAATCCTGTTAAAAAAGAAAATGTATTACTATACTGTAGAAATATTAAAAATAACAACAAGAAATTACTTTTTAACCTTTCGGAAGGATACATAATTCCAAACTCAGATCTGGCAGAAAAACTTTAAAGTTGCTATTTATTTATTGTCTATTTTTGGCTCAGAAAATATATGCTAGAAAAAATTGAAATGCAAAGTCTCCTAAGGACAGGATTATCAGGAAAAAAATATATTGGTAGGGTGGAAGTTCAGGAGAAAAAAAAAAAATCCAGTTTGCTGTAATACTTCTCTGCCATGGGATGACCAGAACAGAAAAGAAACTAAAACCAGAAGCAAGTTATAGGCCAAAACCTTAAATAAATGGATCTAGAAAGCTATAAAAAAATGAATAGATGCAGAAAACTACCTTCGAACTTGGAATATTCTCCTTATAAACAGATACAACTGTTTTAATAATAGCAGCTAAGCAGTTATTTGTTAGTCATTAACTCTCTATACTATCAACTACTTTGCACTACGGTCACTTTAGTCTAGGCTGCAAACTCTCATGCGTTAGGACCAGTACAAACCTGGATAAAAGTACAGCTCCTGCTCCAAACAGTATGTGAATTATTCAGCTTTTGCTGTCATATCATAGAATTTGAAATAATTTACTGAAATGCAAAGAAGAAATAGATGAATGTGAAAGAAAAGCTTGTAAACATTCACTTGCATTCTGAATGGCTCTGAGGTTTGACTGCATTTACACTGTTTTAATTCACTCTTTTGATAATCTGGATTTTGCTAGGAAAATGACACTTCACAAAAGAAGAATATGGGCAGTGGAATACTTCACACTTTGCGTATTTCTACCTCACTCACAAAACAAGTTGTACTGTTGTGAGGAATGGTAAGAAGTCACACCCCATTAATGGAAATACCCCCTGATCACCACTATCTTATCTAACATATATTAAGGGCAAATTCTACCCTGCATCCCACAACTAGAAACACTCTGGTAGCAATGTAATATTGGGTGATCAGTTTAGAACAGAGTTCAGGCCATAAATTCAGAGAATATGCATCTTGTCATACAGCTAGTGGCTGATGAGGGTATATAGGCAACACAGGATGGCATTGGGGCCAAAACACAAAATTCTTGCTGATTATCCACTTCTCTCATAGGCCTAGATGACAAGGCAAGGCATCAGCCTAAGAATTAAGCCCATACCTTTTAAATATACTTACATTAAAGGATAAAAAGTATCATACTTTTAAAATCAGCTAGTGGCAAGATAACATCTGACTCAAGTGATACTTATAGCACATAAAGCTAGTATGACTCCCCCAGCCCTGCTCTTCAGCCAGCTAGTGAAAAAGCATTTCATTCCTATAGGCTGAGAATCATTCTGGCTAAATGCCCTCTTCTTCCAGGGGAGGGGAAAGCAAATGATCACAGCTGGCTGAAGCAGTCAAGCAGCTTGTCTCAGGTATCCAAGTACACTATCAAACCTGCATGGTATCAATTATTGAGTCTGCTTGCTCTCCTCCACATAAAGTGGTAGGAGAAGCAGCTCTTCCCCCAGTGTATTGGGGAGCAGAATAGTGCTACAAGGCACAGTTGGAAGGCACCTTGGGAGCTGCTGACAGTGATGTCACCTTGTCTGGAACTGCACAAAGTGAAACAGGAGCCAGCTGGTTACGTCTTCATTAATTCCAGCACGTTCAACACTTAACGGTCAAACTGTCACCTAAGGATGCTTCATTTACTAACGAAAGGCAGGGGCACTCTCACAAATAATTGTGATGCTCTCAGTAGCAATCATCGCAATCATCCTGTAATTATACAGGCTTGAGAAAACAGCAGACACTGTTACTTAACTAGAAAGCTTGTGAATCCTTTCCGAACATTGTTACTGACTGCAGTATTTCAATTATGCCTGCCAATTGCTTGGAACGGTACGTAAGGGAGGAGGGGTGCCAAAAAATTGACAGTGGTTTCACAGACCATTTGCAGAGATCTTAAAGCTACCCATGGTCAGAGCACCACAAATTATGTAACAGTGACATAGTCTATCCTCTTGACCGAAGGCAAGATCATACATACCACCTAAGAAATGCTTTGCCAGTAAGAAGCCTGTCAGATCCTGAATGGCAAATGTAAAAGCCATGGCTCCATGCTACCTCTGAAAGGGAAGTCCAGCCATCTCTCTTGCCCTGGCTTCTTATTTCTGCCTCTTCCTTTATGCTGACTTCATGCAGACAAGTAGTACAACTGCATCAGAGAACTCTGGCTGAAAACTAACCTAACAGAAAAGGATTTATTTTCAGCTTGGACCAGCTCCTTTTTGTGGCTTAGCATATTGCCTCAGTAATGCTAGTGCTGGTAAAAAAGAAGAAGCTAAAACAACTATCTACTGATGGCAGGAAAGAGGTGTAGGACTGCCCTTTTTGTTGGAAGCACAGCCATAAGTTGGATTAAAGTCACCATGGAACAAGGGTCTAAATAACATCATTACATTTTGTAGTTGCTGGAACTCTAGCAATTTAATTCCGATTTAATTAAAGACTTTTGGCCAGAGAAACTCGGAGGTGAATCATCCAATTTTCTTCTAGCAACTTCATTTATACAGAAAATGCAAAATGATGGACAATAAATAGTAAACTAACATGTTAGATTAGCTCTTCCATTGGGAAAGGTGAAATGGGTCCTGAAAAGCATCTGTGGTTTATGCATACGATGCCATTGATCTTCCTTCAAGCCAGAAATTCAAATTTAACAGAAGGATATACGAGTTTACTACAAACTTAAAAAGCAACCTGTCTGTTCTGCTTGGTTATCAAAGCTGCTGGGAATCCTGCCAGAAAAGCAGAGGCTAAATATTCAACAAACATATCTTGCCATAGTTTTCAAAATTTGTACCAATTCCAGATTTCTGGCAAAAATTTATCCTGAGAATTGTGGCTTTTGATTTCTAATGCCATACAATGGCCTGAAAAAACTATGCTAATTGGAGACCCCCTGTAGATTTTAGGCTATTTAGAATCAAGGCCTTGCCTTGAAAGGTCACCTACTCCAGCCCCTGAGAAAATACACATGCACCTTTTCTAAGATCAACTATCCCACTCAGTCTGTCTTTGTTCCCTTAATAATCAGGTTAATTAGAGGCCTGGCAAAAAGGATCATTGATGCCTTTTGGAGGTAAGATGTCACTTAAACAAGGCTGCAAGTATCTTCCTTATGTCTACCAAAGATAGTGAATATAATAAAGCAAAAAATTTCTCATTGATTTCAGTGAGATTATGAACTCGTATAATGGGCTTGATTCTCAAATTTGGCACTTAGGGAGCTTAACTGGTTCTCCTCCTTGAAACTATTTTGTAGCAAAGAGAAGAAAGTTGGACAACTGGTGCTCTTAGGTTCTATGCAAGGTTTTGCTCTTGGGGGTTTGTATGACCTTCTGCAAGTCACCCAACATTGCTTGTAAAGCAGGGTTAATGGTCTCTGCTCTTAAAATGCACTTTATAAAACAGCACAACATACAGGCTGCTGGAAGTGTTTTGTAAAACCAGAGGTGGTAACAGCTTTTTTCTTTGAGCTGCTATATGAAGTAAATGCAGTTTAGGACAAAAGAGTAACAGACTGAAACATCACGGTCTACTACCTCTTCCACTAGTCCATAAGGCTTTGTTGAAACCTCCTGGATGGGTTCTGTTTGATGTTTAGTTCCATAGGGATTTGAATGAAAAAACAGGAATAGAGATAACTGTGCTAAGAATGCTGATACTCAATTTTACAGAAACATTAAGTGTACATACATAGCGTAACATGAGGTATGATTCCAGACTGAAATCACACTGCAATCTGTTCTGTGGGATCCACCGCCAATACTAGAGTGCAGCGCGCAGTTTATGAATGGCAGCAGAGTCCACTGAATGAACCATTGTCACTTACCAGTTTCAGGGGCAAATATTGTCATGCATAAAGCACAGTTTTCAAATAAAACCAACTTCAGGTACATAAAGGAAATACTTCTATGCAGAAAGCAAGAGAAGAAAAACTGGAGGCCAGATGAAATAACGCGAAAATGGCAATTACACTAAAGCATCAAGTGCTCAAAACCATTGCAAAATAATATTATATCCATTAAATGCATATTACTCCTCTAAGGCAATACATGTACAATTCTGTTTTTTATATGGTATAGTTTCATAAGGGCAGGTTTGTTCTGATCCTGCAACAGCTGCATCAAAAAGTTTTATAAATAAGAAAATAATGCAAAACAGTCCTAGCAATAAGAAATCATTCCAAATTAGAGAAACAGCCTCAAACAAGAAACAGCAAGCCACAGATAAAGCAAACCTATGACTAGCAGGAATTCTGACACTGCCCTCAGTGCAAGACAGACTAGACCTTTATAGCTATCTTACGGAGCAGCTTCTAAAAAAATGAGAAGTACTGAATACTGCAACATTTTAAACATTAACAACATTGGAACAAATTATTTCAGAGGTTTCACTTGTAAAATCACAAATGATCTTTTGCATAGTGCCAAAAGGTACACAATGTGTATAAAAATACTTAATGAAAACATCATAAAAACATCATCCCATGAAGCAATCAAAATCTGTCCAAGTTAAAAGGTACTGCACAGATGCAAGAGTTTTAATATGTAAGATCTATTATTAATTTTATCCTCACCTGGTAAGATTTTACAAATGCAATACTTTTTTGTGGATTCAAGTGAACATCAAATATTATACTAATGTACAAAGTTGCCATGCAAATAAGATTGGTATAGAGCTGTTGTGCAAGACTTAAGCTAACACAGCTCTGAATCAGCAAGATATTTATGTATTTTCATCACTGTAAATACATAGGTGTTAACTTGAAATCAGTGAGACTAAGCTGTAACTGCACAAGAGCTTTGCTGAATCCAGATTCAAACCAAGAAAAAAAAAATCCTGTCAGAATGAATATCTGCCTTAATAATAGTACTGTTATATAGACTTTTATCTTAAAAAAATGCTGGTTGTATCAGACACTAAGAATATCAATGGAGATTTTAACATTCAGGCTTTATTTGCAGGCATATATATTTTAGAACTACACCCAGAACCACTAAAATCCCCACTGAGTTTCAGTAGACAAAATCTGCAGGTATAAGAAACAGTTTATATTTATATTGGGATATGGAATGAGAACAGCTAAGACTTTAACAAGGACCAAGGAAGAAGTAAACTGCTGATGAATCTAATTTTGCTCAATATATACATCAAATGGTAACACGAAACCAGAATCAGACTACAGGATAATCTCAAAACCTTGTTCCATTATTACGCTACTTAAAGCTTGCACATTAACAGCAATGTTCTATCAAACCGAAAAGTACTTTTTATAAATGATCCTGGAGGACCTGCGATGAATACACTTTTTATACTCCTGACCCCAAAGATCCTGATTAAGTCAAGTAAATTTTTTTAAAATCAAAAGATAGCTTAATGACCTAGTTTTACCTTATAAATGACATTTCTTGACAGATCATAATGTAACTTATTTCATCTGGTTTTGCATGTTTCTCCTGGGATATATTTTAACTCACTGACTAGGATTTTAGTAAAAAGAAAAAAGTTAACTCTGTAATAGAAAAATCAGTTGTTATTTCATATTACTATTAATCATAATATTACTTAGAAGACAGCCAGGGTAAACAACAGTTTGTTTGGGGCTGTACTAAATAATTTACAGTATATAATCCCAGTAATAAACAATTACAGAAAGCATAGGCATGCAATGAAAACACTAGTATCTGATATAAAATATTTGTGCCCCAAATTCTGAGTTGCATGTCTATGAAGGAAAAAAATTAGAATGAAATGAGAATCAAATTCAGACCACCTATCCAAGTAACCCCAGTGAAAACAGTGAGATTGCTTGCATGGTAAGGTAGTTTGCCCATACCACAAGCACAGCTTTTGTGCATTTCCTAATCATAAAGATGTTTCTCACTGAGAAATGCAGTGCACTGAGGCCAATACATGGTCCTGCTATTGTTTTACTATATGCCTTTATTCTTTACTGCTCCAAGTAGCTTTACACAGCATTATTCAACAAACTAAAAATCCTGTTCTTCTTTTCTCATTATGGAACTTGGCATCCAAAACTTGCAGAGAACTTTTAAAAGCTTACTTTTAAAATATTCTTTGATTCTAATGAAATACATCTTTCTTGCAGATTAATATTTACCATTTCCCTATTCAGACCTTACAGATTTTGCATTTTATGTTTAAAAAACAAACCAAAAAACAGTCAAGTACTCCAAGGACATGAAAAGAGAAATCCCTGATAGAATTAATTTTCTTACAAGGTTAACCTTTTAAATGAAGTGAAAACTAGTGAGGAAACCAATTTTTGCAAAAGCCTACCTCTTTTAAATTTCCAAAACATTTCACTAAACTTATGAGAATTTAAAGAACTGATAACTAGAACACTACCTTAACAGTTGTCAGATGATAAGACAAGGTGTAAGGCGATTTGCAGCTTTACAGTCTTTCTTTAGTTAGCTTGCTTTTACCTATTCCAAATAAAAAAAAAACTACGAGAGGTTTAATATCATCCAGTCTTACTATGTGTCTCTCTCACAAACAGTTTCAACTAGCTACCCATCACCAGTCTTAACAAAGACTCTTTAATACACTCATATACTTAAGAATGTTGAGGTCATCCTGTGGACGGCCAAATTTATAATTATTGCATTTAAATGCAAACGTTCAGCAAGAAGAGCAACTTGTCAATATGACAGTTGTGTATATAAAAAGTTTATATATGGACATTCCAGAAAAGTTTAGACAAATCAAGTATTTTATTTCATTAATATTGCATCAATGATCAGAGGTGAATGTATATTAGCTCCTCATGTAGATAATTTTTCTGCAGTTTAATCTTTACTCTTGAAAACTAAAGCTATTTACACAGGATTTTACCATATTTTAAGCACATTAACTTCTCACTTTTCCACCTTCTGTTTACCTGTCCCAAGTGTCCCCTTTGTAACAAACTCTTGAAACATCTTCTATAAAAAATAGAGACTTCTCTGCTAAAGTAGCATTCAGGTGCTATAAGGCCAGAGCAATTTGTGTTAAAAGTCAACAACAGCAAAAATTACAAGCAGGTATACAGTGGCCATAAATATACTTAAGGAAATTAGAAGAAGTCTAACCATCAGAAGAGTGAGTTTTTGAACAACTTTCTAATAATAGCTGTAATAATAGCTGTGGGGAGCCAAAAAAAAGAGTCTAGTTTATAAACAAGATTAAATTGACTGTTTTGCCTGTGCCATACTGATACTACAGACTCAATAATCCTGGGAATTATTGCAAGGAATACAGTACCAACTTGTATACATACAGATTCATAAAAAGTTGCCTAGCTCTCATATGGAAAAAAAAAAGGACTAAGCAAAGCTCCATTTTAAAAGCAATTAAAAACCACATGTGTACCTGTCTGCATATGGGGGTACTGATGTGCACAACAGATGGTTACAAAGTGGTCCCTCATACACTGTATTTTATTTTGATTCACAGGTCCAGAGTTCAGAGGACCTGGCAACCTAGCTTTCCCAGGCACCTCCAAAAATCCCAACTACTCTTTCAAGAAATGAAAAACTTGTATTTCAAAAATTATGGGTCCATTATGCCATGTTCCCCTTTTCTGTTGTGAAAGAATTCCACAAGTGAGAAAACAGCAGATAAGAGAGTGGATTCAAAGTCACACAGCACTGTGCATTACTGCAGCAACAGGGAAGGGTGAGATGCTTCCCCCTAGAAGGCAGTGGAGAGGCATGAGCTCTCTGTGGCTGCCAGTGGCTGGCTATAGTGGTAATCCCAGCATTTTGATGTTTAAGATCCAAGAGGTATGCAGTAACTATTGGATCAGAAATAAATCATCAAAATACAGACCTTATCTGGCTGTTTACAGCATGATGCTAATGTTCCTTCCTGACAAATTCTGGAGGTTATTGTCCTGAAACATGTAATTTCGTTGTACTTATCATACATTACAGATGTTACTGCTCATCAAAAATCATCTAGCACTTGAAAATTCCAGCTATACTAATGAACTACATGTCCTCCTGTAACAGAGAAATCCCCTGGCCTGACTCAATCCACTAGGCCTAACTCCTGCAAGGCTTTGAGATCAATTACCCAGCATTATGAAAGGCAGGGGCTGCAAAAGCCATTAGAGGAAGGCAATTTCTAGATGAAGAATAGTGAATTAGGGATGACATTTCAGCTCTTGCATTTGCCAGTTTATGTCAAGAAGATAACATTAATTACATTTGGATTTTGTTTTGTTTCACTGCAGTTGGGTCTCTGTTCTGTGTTCACTTTTATTGGTAGTGGGAAGACAGACATTTGGTGTTTTACAGATCTTTGATTTCCCTCTTGCCTACCCAGCAGGGATGTAAATATAGTTTTTTTGAAACTTGGCTACAAAATATATTACTGTGACAGGCTGCTGGTTAGGTTGAAATGAGTGACAGAGTGGAAATTAAAGCACCACCATCTTTATATTTCCTATAATGACCACAAGAACAAGAATGCATATATCCCTGATATTAACAGAAGTAGAAATTTAATAAGAACACTTAATTTCTGCCTTGTTTTCACCATGGGATAACACTTTAAGCCCATATCCCTAGCCTGGCTCTATACAGCTAAATTTCTATGCCTGTGAAAAGTACAGGTTAGTAATAATTCCAAGGAGGATTTGTACTTAAGATCATATTTTCTACTTCAAGGGCTTGACTCAAAGCTCATGAAGGTAAACAAAGTTATTTACTTCTGTGTGCACTGGATCTGTCTCTTGGTTATCATGAGATAAACTAAATGTTGATTTCCTGTACTGTTAATTCTGTCTATGTTTATCACTTTATTTAAAAGAAGAGAGCAATGCAGCCAGCACTGTCTGCATCTCATAATAGGTATTCGACTTCCTCCTTCTTTAGCTTTCTTCCCTTTGATATATTGTCTCACCGTATTGTCAGAAACTTATTCAAGACGCTCATGGTGCAGATAGCTCCCTGCAATCCATTTCAGTAAGATTTGCAGTGTGCTGAAACACTAATGAAAACTCGAAAATATTAATTTTGAGGGTTATGAAAAATTCAATTGATATGATGTGAAGGAAATAAAGAAGTACAAATAAGCTTGCCCTGCACCTAAAATACTTATTTCTTCTGCTGAGGTAAGAAAAACTATTACCCAAGAGTGGGTGCAAGCATGAAGGTACCTATTTCGGAATTACATGAAACATTTCTCTGACTCATCCTCAGGACATGTGAAACTAGATGTGTCCTTTTTTTCTATTGATAGCAAAGGCATCAGGGACAGAAAAATGAGGTTATTAATACACTTTCTTCTTTCCAAAGTGCTCAGTACAAAGATCCTGCCAAAAAATCGTATTTTTCAAGCTGGTCACAGACTTCAACCTGTTTCCTAGTCCACACATCAAGGATTTGACTCCTTTCTTTGTACACAGAGAAAAGAATTTGATGGAATGTATTCAACAATCCAGTTCTATAATACAATTACAATTGTTGGGAATTGACAGTAGAATATATATGTGGAAGTTGCTAAGGAAGGTTTTGTTTATATTTGAAAAAACAAAACTAAACAAAAAAACACGAACATGTTTAGATTGCTCCTTTCCTCCCATAATGCAAACTAAGATATCTTACCTGGTAGGCATCTAGCTGTTCATCAGTAAATATTGTTTGCTTATTACCCATCTTAAATGAGGAATTCTTCCTCTATGCAAATGCATCCCATTGGAAGTTGCTGGATTCCTCTGTACTGCAGGCATTTAGAGCATGTATACTCCGTGAATGTGCTGAAAAAATCCCAAAGACTGCATTGAACTGCTTTTGACTGCACCTGTCCAATGAGGAAGGAAGCAGTATTGGGGAATCTTTGCAAAGGCTGGACTTGAGTGTGCCAGGAAGGAAAGCGTTAAAATCGCAAGCAGGTATCGCCTAGAAACAGTGTAGCCATTCTCCCCCTCTTTCCTTTGTTTCTCTAAGAGGCATACAGAGCTTTTAGAACAAAAAGGAGTAGCCAGTACCAGAAGAAACCAGCTCTCTACTGCCTCAATGTCTCACTCGCTTGATCACCCTGTGACTTCAGGGCACTCCCTCTGGGCACCTTCACATTTTAGAGAAGCTTTGCGTCACCAGACGGCGCTCGCTAGCGCAGTCGTATTCCAGCAGACACGCGCACACACACACACATGCAAATCGGGAAATTAGAAGAGTGGGCTGGCAGAGGTAATGTTTCTGCAGTCGGTCTCCCCACAGACAAAAGTACATCCTGGTCAGTCCTTGGACCTGACCCGCAGCACATGCCAAGACTAAATATAGCTGGATGGAGGCTGAAAGTGGCCAGAGCATCCCCACAACACTACGTGGTGCTGCAGGGGCTTCACAGTAAATGCTCACATCTACACTGTGGCTACATCCAGCCCCAGCTATCTAGGATGTCAGTTCACTGATATCACAGATATCAGTATCACGCTCTCGGATCTACCAGCGAATGTGAGTATTCCCTCTCACATTTCATAAAAAAACAACAAAAAAAAAAACCAGAAAGACTAAATTAAGTAGTTTAAATGCAAGATAATCTAACCGATTTCAACTCAGACAAGCACATCTGGAAAGAAAAAAAAAATGTTACCACAGACTAAAGCAAAGGTACAGAAAGTACCACTAGAGGGCTCACAGTTTTTAAAGTAATACCACCCAATTTTTGTATTTCCAGAAAAATTAAAAAAAAAAACAAAAAAACAGAGCATGAGAGAGAGAGATGGAGGCAGACAGACAGAACAAATGAACTCAGACACAAAACCATATTATTCAATATTTGCAGGAGGAAGAGCTCTTATAGCAACAGTAGGAAGAAGGCTGGGTGAGCAAGGGAGGGAATAAGGAGGAAAGACCTGTTGCTTTTGACTGTTCATTTCCTATTTACACGTACATAGCAAGGAGAGAGGGCTTACAAATATTTAATAAAATCCCCACTTTCTTTACCTACAGATCTGCCAGTGGTCATTATTTCACAGAATCACAGAATCACAGAATCACTGAGGTTGGAAGGGACCTCTGGAGATCATCTAGTCCAACCCCCCTGCTCCACCAGGGTCACCTAGAGCACATTGCACAGGATTGCATCCAGGCGGCTTTTGAATATCTCCAGAGAAGGAGACTCCACCACCTCTCGGGGCAACCTGTTCCAGTGCTCTGTCACCCTCACAGTGAAAAAGTTTTTCCTCATGTTAAGATGGAAGTGTCTGTGTTTCAGTTTGTGCCCATTGCCTCGCGTCCTGTCGCTCGGCACCACTGAAAAGAGTCTGGCCCCATCCTCTCGACACCCTCCCTTCAGATACTTGTACACATTGATAAGATCTCCTCTCAGCCTTCTCTTCTCCAAGCTAAACAGGCCAAGCTCTCTCAGCCTTTCCTCATAAGAGAGATGCTCCAGTCCCCTAATCATCTTTGTGGCCCTTCGCTGGACTTGCTCCAGTAGTGCCACATCCCTCTTGTACTGGGGAGCCCAGAACTGGACGCAGTACTCCAGATGTGGCCTCACCAGGGCTGAGTAGAGGGGGAGAATCACTTCCCTCGACCTGCTGGCAACACTCTTTCTGATGCAGCCCAGGATACCATTGGCCTTCTTGGCCACAAGGGCACATTGCTGCCTCATACTTAACTTGGTGTCCACCAGCACTCCCAGGTCCTTCTCAGCAGAGCTGCTTTCCAGCAGGTCAACCCCCAGCCTGTACTGGTGCATGGGGTTATTCCTCCCCAGGTGCAGGACCCTGCACTTCCCTTTGTTGAATTTCATGAGGTTCCTCTCCTCCCACCTCTCCAGCCTGTCCAAGTCTCTTTGAATGGCAGCACAGCCCTCTGGCGTATCGGCCACTCCTCCCAGTTTTGTATCGTCAGCAAACTTGCTGAGTGTGCACTCTGTGCCTTCATCCAGGTCATTGATGAAGAAGTTGAACAAGACTGGACCCAGTACTGACCCCTGGGGGACACCGCTAGCTACAGGCCTCCAACTAGACTCTGTACCACTGAGCACAACTCTCTGAGCTCTGCCATTCAGCCAGTTCTCAATCCACCTCACTGTCCACTCATCTAACCCACACTTCCCGAGCTTGTCTATGAGGATGCTATGGGAGACAGTGTCAAAAGCCTTGCTGAAGTCTAGGTAGACAACATCCACTGCTCTCCCCTCATCTACCCAGCCAGTCATTCCATCATAGAAGGCTATCAGATTGGTTAGGCATGATTTCCCCTTGGTGAAGCCATGCTGACTACTCCTGATCACCTTCTTTTCCTCCACATGCGTGGAGATGGCTTCCAGGATGAGCTGCTCCATCACCTTTCCAGGGATGGAGGTGAGGCTGACTGGCCTGTAGTTCCCTGGGTCCTCCTTCTTGCCCTTTTTGAAGACTGGGGTGACATTGGCTTTCTTCCAGTCCTCAGGTACCTCTCCTGTTCTCCATGACCTTTCAAAGATGATGGAGAGTGGCTTAGCAATAACATCCGCCAGCTCCCTCAGCACTCGTGGGTGCATCCCATCAGGGCCCATGGATTTGTGGGTGTCAAGTTTGCTTAAATGATCTCTAACCCACTCCTCCTCCACCAAGGGAAAGTCTTCCTCTCTCCAGACTTTCTCTCTTGCCTCCAGGGTCTGGGGCTCCTGAGGGCTGGCCTGAGCAGTAAAGACTGAAGCAAAGAAGGCATTCAGTAACTCTGCCTTCTCTGCATCCTTCGTCACCAGGGCACCCACCCCATTCAGCAAAGGGCCCACATTTTCCCTAGTCTTCCTCTTGCTGCTGATGTATTTGAAGAAGCCCTTCTTGTTGTCCTTGACATCTCTAGCCAGATTTAATTCCAAACGGGCCTTAGCCTTCCTCGTCGCATCCCTGCATACTCTGACAACATTCCTATATTCCTCCCAAGTGGCCTGTCCCCCTTTCCACTTTCTGTAGACTTCCTTCTTCTGGTTGAGTTTTGCCAGGAGCTCCTTGCTCATCCATGCAGGTCTCCTGCCTCCTTTGCTTGACTTCTTACTCATAGGGATGCACCGCTCTTGAGCCTGGAGGAAGTGATGTTTGAATATTAACCAACTCTCTTGAACACTCCTTCCTTCCAGGGCCCTCACCCATGGGATTCCTCCAAGTAGGTCCCTGAAGAGGCCAAAGTTTGCTCTCCTGAAGTCCAGGGTTGCGATCCTACTTGGTGCCCTGCTGCCTCCTCGCAGGATCCTGAACTCCACCATCTCATGGTCACTGCAGCCAAGGCAGCCCCCAACCTTCACATCTTCCACCAGTCCTTCTTTGTTTGTTAGTACGAGGTCCAGCAGCACACCTCTCCTTGTTGGCTCCTCCACCACCTGGGTCAAGAAGTTGTCACCAATGCTCTGCAGGAATCTCCAGGACTGTTTGTGCCTAGCTGTGTTGTCTTTCCAGCAGATATCGGGGTGGTTGAAGTCCCCCATGAGAACCAGGGCCTGGGATTGTGAGGCTACTTCCAGCTGTCTGTAGAAGGCCTCATCCACTTTCTCATCCTGATCAGGTGGCCTGTAGTAAACACCCACAACAGTGTCACCTCTATTAGCCTGCCCTTTGATCCTTACCCATAAGCTCTCGACTCGCTCTTCATCCACCCCTAGGCACAGCTCAATACATTCCAGTTGCTCTCTCACATAAAGAGCAACTCCACCACCTCGCTTTCCTGGCCTGTCTTTCCTAAAAAGTACGTAGCCATCCATGACAGCACTCCAGTCATGCGAGCTATCCCACCATGTCTCTGTAATGGCAATGAGATCATGGCCCTGCGACCGCACACACATCTCTAGTTCTTCCTGTTTGTTCCCCAAGCTGCGTGCATTGGTGTACAGGCATTTCAGGGAGGTGATCGAGCATGCAGGTTTCCCAGGAGGGATACAAGAGGGTCCTCCACAGCCACATCCCATGCGCACTTCCCTGGCTGCATTCACCTGTTGGAGGCATCCTGACTTGAGCAGTCTTTTGCCAACTACCCTGTCACTATAACTCTCCCCTTCCCCCATCTTTCCTAGTTTAAAGCCCTCCTTACCAGGTTGGCCAACCTGTTGGCAAAGACCTGCGTGCCCCGCCTCGTGAGGTGGATCCCATCTCTCGCCATCAGTTGTCGATCTTCAAACAGGGTCCCATGGTCGTAGAAACCAAAACCCTGTTGCCAACACCAGCGGCGCAGCCAGTCGTTAACCTGGAAAGTCCGTCTCCTCCTCCTCTCATCCATCCCCCTCACTGGCAGGATTGAGGAGAAGATGACCTGGGCTCCCAGACCCTTGACCACCATCCCCAGAGCTCTGAAATCCTGCTTGATGGTCTCCAGTTTGCCCTTGGTGTCATTGGCGCCCACATGGAAGAGCAGCAGTGGGTAATAGTCCGAAGAATGGACGAGCCTTGGCAGTCTTTGCATGACATCTCTCACACGAGCCCCCGGCAGGCCACAAACCTCTCTAGACAAGAGGTCAGGTCGGCAGATAGATGCCTCCGTCCCCTGTAGCAGGGAGTCCCCCACAACAATCACCCGCCGCTTTTTCCGGGTGTTCCGGTAGGGCACAGGGTCTGTTGTCCCGGTTACTTCCCTGGCAGCCATGCCCATCTCCTCCTCATCCTGGAGGGCACTAAACCTGTTCTTCAGCTTCAGGTCTTCAGGAGGAATAGGAGCCTTTCTCCTCCCACGAGCAGTGACCAGTTTCCAGCCTTCTTCTATGATGTTATGATGTACCATTTCACACAGCACAGAGCCCTCTGGCAACTCCACTGCTGCAGGGGGTTGGGACACCCGAAGCTGCACAGTCTCCGAGAATACCCTGTCTATCTCTTGCTCTGCTTCTCGGATGCTGCGCAGCCTACTGACCTCCTCCCGTAACTCCCTTACCTGACGACACAACTCGTCAACAGCAGCCCACCTCCTGCAGGAGAGCTGGCTGCCAGCCCAGGCCTCCCGGAGAGGCCCCAAGCACTCCCTGCAGCCTGAGACCTGTAGAGCTGCATCTACTGTCAGAGGGCCAGTCTGGGTCCAAGCCTCTGACACAGCAACTCCAGCAGCCGCTGGGGAACGTGCTGTGCGGCGTGTCACGACCATATTGGGGAAGTGTACACCGCAGGGAACAGAAATGAAGGTCCCTTCGCACGTCCCTTCGCGCGCCCTTCTGCGCGAACTGCTGCGCAAACTGCTGCCTCTGTTCGCTGCGCTCTGGGAGCTGCGCTCTAGGCCTGGCTCTTATATAGGCCTCTCCCTAGCACTGACTCACAGGGTGCTTGACCGCCCAATCAAGGGCCACTGGGATCAAAGGCCCCAACCCCCTCTGGTCAGGGGCAACCCAGAGAGCTCGTTAGCAGCAGCCACTCCTAGCTGGAGCTTTTCCCACGAGCTTTTCCCAGGAGAAGTCAAGGCCTCCTGCAGTTGTCCTTGCCTAGCTTCCCCTTTCCTGTTCACAGCGATCACCTTCTAGGTCCTCGGGGGTCCTCAGAAAGCCCACAACTTCCACAAGATCCTCAAGTTCTAGTCAGAGCCCAACCACTGCTGCGCAAACTGCTGCGTCTGTTCGCTGCCTCTGTTAGCTGCACTCATTTTCCTCATTAAGTTGGTACGTTTAATAAAAAACATGCAGATAATTA